>NC_038050.1:4414820-4720780 GCF_002211085.1 Panicum hallii | reverse complement strand
TAATATAATAGCACTCAGTAGGATGTTCCCAGCTAAGAAATGTTCATGATGCAGTGTCAGCATGTCACTACATATATCAAATAACTAATTGGGTAAGGAATCGTACAACTGAACAGATGCAAGGATTGGAGGCTTACTGAAAATAAGGCAGATGCTCCGTGAGACCAGGCCATTGGATTTTTAGTTATTTCCAGGACAATCTGGCTCTGTGACTTTTCTGCAGAGTATGCAAATTAGCATAAGCTTTCTCCACAGGTAGATTAACACTACACATCAAAATGTCAATAAAGTTTACAAAAAGAAGACGATATATGAAATTGATTTGATATATATTATCAGTATTATCTTTTGGACATATAGGATTTCAATCTTTCAGACATATGTTGGTTTGAAGAATGGCCAGGAGCCAACAAAATAGATGTTCTAAAAAATTCTCTCATTTTCAGATGAATTAAAAACTGTATTTGCCTTTTATAGAGTGCCAATATCGCAAATACATCTAGACTACAAGCATACGCCATTTGCAACGTCTCCATCCTCTATACATGGCTATTTTGCTTGCCGGGCAAGACAGAGAAGACAAAGTGGTCAACTCTGGACTTAATGATTGTGAAGATAACCTTCTCTTTGGAAAAGTGAGTCCTATATTCAACAGGCTACAAATTTGATGATGTATGGTCTGATGCAACAGCCATGATATGGCACCCTTTATATGCACACCCGATGGACCAATCTGGTCACATCTATCCACAACATTGACTCCACAAACTGTTTGTAGCCATTTGCCCATAACAGAAACAACCATCATGGCTGCTGCTGCTCCTCAACCTCATGTCATGGTGCTACCCTTCCCTTCACAAGGTCATGTCATTCCACTAATGGAGTTGTCCCACAGGCTAATCGACTATGGATTCAAGATTGACTTCGTAAATACCGAGTTCAACCATGGCTGTATCCTCAAGTCCATGCAAAATGGAGTGATCCCTGAAGGAATCCACATGTTATCCATCCCAGATGGTTTGGACCCAGGTGATGATCACACAGACATTGGCAAGTTGGTCGGTGGCTTACCAGCTGCCATGTTCAGCCCCCTCGAGGAGATTATCAAAATCAAGAAGATAAAATGGATGATAGCAGATGTGTCTATGAGCTGGGCGCTAAAACTGACAAACACAGTGGGAGTACGTGTTGCTTTGTTCTCAACTTATTCAGCATCTGTGTTTGCACTAAGGATGAAACTTCCCGAACTAATTGAGGATGGTGTTATTGATGAAAGTGGTAAGAATCAAATCCCCTTGAGCATAGCAAATTCCATACTGTCATGTTACTCCTTGCATGTTATGATTTAGTGACCAAAAATATTGAATTTGATGCAGGGAACGTGAAAATGCACAAGATGATCCAACTGATGCCACCCATTGACTCAACTGAGATCCCCTGGGTCAGCCTGGGCAGCACCACAGAGAGGCGCAGAGTTAACATAAGGAATGTCATTAATACTAACCAATTGATGGCACTTGCTGAGGCCATCATCTGCAACACATTCAGAGAGGTGGAACCTGAAGCATCAGCTCTCCTACCCAATGCATTGCCCATTGGTCCATTGGTAGCTCCGATGTCAAAGCTGAATGGTAATTTCTGGTCTGAAGACCAGACCTGCGTGACCTGGCTTGATAGGCAAGCCCCAGGCTCTGTCATATACGTCGCATTCGGGAGCTCTACTGTCTTTGATGCAACAAGATTCCAAGAACTGGCCAATGGACTTGTGTTATCTAGCAGGCCATTCCTATGGGTGGTCCGGCCAAACTTCACCAAAGAAATCAAAGAGGAGAGGCTCAACCAATTCGAGCAGAGTGTCGCTGGCAAGGGACTGGTCGTTACTTGGTCTCCCCAGCAAAGGGTACTCTCACACCCTTCAGTTGCTTGTTTCATAACACACTGTGGGTGGAACTCAACGATGGAAGGTTTGCTCCATGGTGTACCGTTCTTGTGCTGCCCCTACTTTGCTGACCAGTTCTGCAACCAGAGCTACGTGTGCAATGTGTGGAAGACAGGCCTGAAGCTCTGTGCCAACGAACAAGGGGTCGTCACCAAGGAGGAGATCAAGGACAAGGTTGATCAGCTGCTGGGAGACGAGGACATCAAGGCGAGGGCAGTTATGTGGAAGAACAAGGCATGTGCAAGCATCAGAGAGGGAGGATCCTCTCATGAGAACTTGCTCAAACTTGTGAAATTGCTACAAGAAGGATGACATTTCATAATTCAGCTCAGTTTCCGCACACAGTTATACTACACTGTTACAGTATTGCATAGTTGGGTTCTGCGTTTCTTTAATCATTTCCTATGTCTGTCAGTATCTATATGCATGTATTAAATCCATAGAGCCCTTCTTTCTCTAATTTAAAGGGAGCCATTCTAATAAAATGCATACAACCTGTGTATGTGCTACCCCATAGTTACTCTACATATGGTGGAGCTGTTGATATAGTTAAGTAACATGGACACATGGTAATGGAGGTGAGGTTAATTCGTCAAAAGTAAAAACAGAACGCACACAGTGGCAAACATTAGCTGCGAGAATCATATTCAATTCAAGGTAGTAAACCTTGTCTTGGAAGAGAAATTACAACACAAGGAACTGTCACATTGGAGGCTTGGAGCTACTGACTACTGAGCTAGACACGCTATGTTCTGAAATGGAGTCATGGAGAACGAGGCAGGCACTGGTACTGAAAGTGACCCTGAAAAAGAAAAACAAATTCGGAAATAACAACTTTTTACGTCTCTCGCTTTCCACCCGTCCACCGTGCCAATAACACCCCCCCCCCCCCAAACCCCCCCACCCCCCCAAAAAAAAAATTGAACGAATCTCGAGAGTACTAATGAAAGTAGGAACGCAGGATACTCAAAATGCAGCGATGCGTGCCACGGCGTACCTGACAAAGGTGCTCGCCGCCGGTGCGGGAGGTGTTCGATGGAATGCCAAGCCCCAATGACGGACACGGGGGCACACCGCCGCCGCGGCATCGCCATCCGACGGACGTCGCGACTCGCGAGTCACGGCATCCTTGCTCCCTACCGTTCTCCATCAGCGGCGGCGTGGCCGCGTGGGGTTAAGCTACCGAACGCCGGCCGACGGCTGGAGCAGGGGCGCCGAGACGCCCCTTCGAATCCGGGGCACGACGCACCCGCTCCGGCCTCCGGCGCTCAACTGCCGCGGTGTGCTGCATCTCTCTGCGTCACGCACGGTTGGGGAGGTTGATGACGCAGGATGTTTGTTGTGGGCTTGTGGCACCCGCGCAGGCCAGAAAGAACTCACGCACATGCCAAAAAAGGACAGTTCGGACATGGGCCTCCAGGTATAATATAATAGGAAGTTCGGGCCACGTTGGGCTTCTACTGCGAGGCAACGCGGACTGCATCTATTTGGGCCTGGTCCTTCTGCTGCTACCTGCTACACGACGTGGATCCACCCACCGAGCAGCGCGGCAGTTCTGGACCCCTCCTCTACCCGGCCGGCCGGTGCGCGCCGAACTCCAGCGCCATGTGGTGGCGGCCGCAGCGGAGCCACGCCTCCCGCCGCGCGCGGGGGCAGGTGGAGATGCGCGCGCGCCACCATCGGTCGGTCGGCCGGCCAGTCGGTGGCGGCCCGCGGCAGACCGGGGGGATCCCCATCCATCGGCACGCGTAAAGAATTGGGGAGGCGCGTGACGCCGCCAGCCCGAGCCGGCGGGGCGCACGTTGGAAAGTCAAAATCCCAGCGTGGGGAATGAGGTTCCCGTCCCCGTTCCCGTCCCAGCGCGGTGGCCAGGCCCCGGCATCATGAGCTCCAGCTCATCACCCGGCGTCGCCGTCACGACCGCGCGCTCCCGTCAAAGAGGTCGGGTTCGGGCGGACGTGACGGGACCATGGGTTGGCCGTCCCTGGGCGACCCGTGGGTTGGAGTTTTCAACAGGGGAGCTGCGACCTCACCTGCGAGGCGGCTTCCAACGGCCTTGCCTGCAGTGTCCGCCGCTGCTGACCACCGAGGTTGCTTCCCAGTTCTCACTTCCTTGCCTCTCACATGCACAAAAACACGTCCACATCGCAGTACTAGTGTTCGTATTCCTCTCATTCCAGTCGTCCTGCGCATGTACGCGTACACCTTGCTCGCCCAACTTGTCCTCTAGTCCTTGCCAGGTCTGGCGCCCGATGACCAGTTGATTCTGGCTAGTACTGGTACAGAACAGAAGGAATTGGGATACGGTGCGGCCCTTCACCAACCTTGGAAACAAGACAAGCTACTCCGGCGTAGCTCACAGCCAGAGAGGCAGAGACGGTTCAGAGTGACCAAACAATTGGGCGTACCAGCATCGTCGGCGCGGCAGCACTAGCAAACGGTGCTCTTTCTGCTCCAGCAGTTTCGACAGCTCCTTCGCGGTTGCAACGCGAAGGTCGCAGCAAGGGTGATGATGCTTCCCTTCCCTGTCGGGGTAGGTGAGCGGCGAGCCCCGCGCAGGCAGGACCAGGGCGCCCGCATGTTCGCCTCGAACATAGTAACGTGCCCAAAGCGGGCACACGCCATGGCCGCCATCATTGGGGACGAGAGAAACCAGAAAGACACAGCGGGAGCAACCTGTCGGTCGGTTGATGCCGTCGCGTCGTGCCATCCAACTCCCGATGGCCAAACAGATCTCAGGCTGTCCAGACGAACCGACGCCCCGGCCTAACTCCGCCGCGTGCCGAACACGGCCGGGACGCCGGAGGCCATCAGGCCGGCGAGATCGATCAGGCGGACTTGCTGAATTCGCACGACGGCGACGCGGATCTCCCGCTTCTTTTGACGAAGTGGCGGCTCCGGCCGTGCGTCTCGGCTCTGATCACGCCCCGCAGGTCGTCGTCGTCGCTCTTCGGGTCCATTTTTAGGCAGCCTGCAGTCGGAGCCGTCCTCAGCGTGACTGTGCGGTGCCAAACATTCAGTTCCTGGAAGACTACTAGTAGAATCGTAGAAATTGACAAAATTGTGGGTCAGAGTTTGGTGTGGCTGATTTGCGCGCACACTTTTCCTGACAGAAAATTACTCAACGACGCTGCAAGCCTGCAATGGCGTTGTCAGCTCGATTAACTGGTTGGTTAGTGTCAAGCCGTTGAGGTCTGACTCGGACAAGGCCGTCTGAGGCGCTGCCTGACCCGGCATCCGGCTCAGCTGTTCTCGACAGCAGCCGGCGATCTTTGCTACTCCATCACTGGATCCATCATCCATCTGCAGGAAGGGACGGACATTCCCAACGGTGGCGCACATGAACGATCGTTTTGGCCCAGTGCCACTTGACCTCCGTCGTCTCCGTCTAATGACATGTCGCACCGTCTCAAAAGCATATGATCAGCGTGGGGTTTCTGCTTGTCGCATATCTTTTTTTTTTCTCTCTTTTCCCCACGATGTGACCGCACGGTTTCTTCCAACGATTTGTTGGACACATGCAGCTCGGTAGGAGGCGCACGCAGGACCAGCAGGGTGGTTGCAGGACCGAACCTGAGATCTACGCGGCGGCGTGCTAAAAAGTCACCGTTGGATCCCCATGCATACGAAATGATCGATGTGCACAGGGGCGCGGTTCCGTACTTAGCAAAAGACAAACCCTTTCCCTCACCGCAAAGGATGCAGAAAGTCCATGTCCTCTAGAACTGTTGCTTGATGATGATGCTCTAGTAGTCCGGTGCTTAACGGGTGCTTACACATGTAAGTACCGCATCCACGATTTAAGAGATCATGTATGCAATCTTCTAACTAAGAGCCTGTTTGGAGGCTTTCGGCCGGTTCCGGCTCCCACCACAAATCACTGCAGCGGTATTATTCATCAAATTCAATTTTCTCTCCTTTATCCTACTCTGTCACTTACAACCGGAGGCCCCGGAGCTAGTTTTTTTTACTCCTCCGGCCAAACATACCCTAAACACCTACTCGGAGGTACTATGCATGCATGATTTTATTTGTTGTTTGATAACGCAGGCACTATTATTTTCTCTTAATAACTATTATATAAACATATATAACTATACTAGTAAAGTGTCTTTCATTGGGGAGATGTGGCCATACGTTTCTGTTTCATGCACACAGATAATGAAAACAATGTAAAAATTTCTACATGATTATTTCGAAATCTTTGATTTCATATAGTAGGTCACGAGATTATAAAAGAGATCATTTATAAATAAATACGTACTATGTGTTGTGCAGGTTTATAAAAATAAACTGCAGGATATTTTTGCCAATCACCCTTTCTAACTGCACGCCAGCACGCAGTAACAAACAAAATCACGCTCTAAAAAAGGCAAGTGATACGTGGTAGCTGCTCCTTCCCTCTCTCCGTTCAGCCAGTAAATACTCCCAACTGAAGCCGGATTAAATCTGGAGGAGGAAGAAGAACGCCAAGCCGGCGGAGAAGTTGACGTCGCTGCCCCCATCACGTCAAGCGACCGAAGGTAAATGCAGCAGAAATCCCACTTCTCGGTTCTTCCTTCCCTCTGCTCCGAACCGTACGCCTCGTCGTCGCTCCGTCGTGCGCGCCTGCAGGTGGCTGCCATGGCCTGATTGCGTTTTCTTGGCCTCGCGTGAGAGGCACTCAAAGGCGAGCCACCTGCTTTCCTTGGGTTGGTGGTTGCGGTTGCCTCCGCGGCGGTTGCAACCGATTCGGGTGGGGGCGACGCCGTGATGGTAGTTCCTTTTCCTCTGCTTCACTCCATTGTCGGCGGGTTCGTGCGCGAACTGCCGTTGGCGAGGAGCCAGAGCCGAGATGCAGATCCGGTGTTTGTTGAAATGTCTCGGTGGGAGGCTCTCCTCGCATTTCCTTTTGTTGGTGTGATCGATGGTGATGTTGCATGTTGGTAGGGGTGGTGAGGGTTTTAAAATGGTGATTTGTTTTGCTTGTTGTCTTGTGTCTTATTTATGACGTCCAAAGCCGAAAGCGATGTGTGTTATGATCATTTTTATTAAATTATTGTCTTTTTTAAAAAAAAATCTTACTTAGTTTTTTTTTCCTTTGAATAGATTTCAATTAGTTTGACTAAACAGGTTTTTGGTTCCTATGTTGTGTATTAGTATTTAACAATATATGCAACGACTTGTACTTTGAAAGAATTTATCTTTTGGGCGACAAACAAGGGTATCTGTTGACTTGGTAGCTTGAACATGTGCCAATCCATGACTTAGAACTGTGGAAATTAAGGAACTTTCTCACTAGAACCTTTTCCTAAATGGTGGCTTAAGTAGAAAAAAAGATGAGTCTTTTTCAGTCTACGACTAGCATTAATCAAACGACAGTGACTACAGACTAAGATAGTTCTTCCTTTTCCTGCTTACACTCCATCTCTGCATAAACAAAGCCTCCCTAGCTAGGAAAATTTTCCCTTTATTTTTCCCTTACTCTTTAACTTTTATATCATCAACCTTGGAGTTTCCCTGCACTGGATCCAGCCTGTGTTTCTTAATCAGCAAACAAAACACACGTTTTGGCTGGTGACTTGGTGGAGAGCATCATTGGGAGAAGCATCGGCATCAGCTTCCTGGATCTGACTCTGTCCAGGGCTCCAGGCTTTGAAGTTTTCTACTGCCTCGGTTCGGTTGATCCGGCCTGCATTTCTTACGTCCCCGTCACCAATACTGTAGCTTTTGCATCCTTGGTTAGTACTCGCAGCATATTTTATGGTTCAGAGCTCAATTATTCGGTTGCTGTTTTGTAGTTGACCGTGGGATTAAATTGCAGCAACTCTTAGGTTATTCTGCAGGCCATGTTCTTCCTTGACTTGCTTCCAGTTCATGGGCTACATGTACGCACCCATCTCTCCTGACCTTAGTCTCTGTGCACTGAACGTGAGATAGAGCCAGATCTGACAGAGAGTAATCAGACCATCAGACTGCTCAGTTACACCAAAACTGCTCAATCAGCAACCAAAAAAACAAAACTTTTGTTTATGCTCTTGCTGGTGTTGGAGAATTTCTCTCTTTTTTTTTGTGAGGGGCTGAGGGTATCGAAGGAAAGTGGTTTGGTGGAGTGTCATGGACTCATGTGAGCGCCTTTTTGATTATTGCAAGTTTGGTGGCATGCATGAGCTTGAGCACTCGTCGTCCACCTCACCACCCCATTCTCATTTACTGGTTTCTGACCACCCTTGACGCGTTACTTTTTTTTTTCCTCGACACGGCCCGGTTATTTTTTGAAGGGGGCAGGGGTAGATCTGGTCCGGTGGGTTTGCGTGGCGGGGTATTTAAGGAGTTGTGCCTCGCCTCTCCTCTGCACACACACACAACTCGTAGGCAGCGAGCATCTCCCCTCTGCCCCCCCGCAGGAAGAGAGAGCGAGATCGCCGTCTCTCTTCGTCGGTGGTGCGGGTGCCCGCCCTCCCCGAGCGAGATCTCCCTGCAGTTCCTCGAGATCTGGTGAGACTCGAACCCCGATCCCGCGCGATTGCTTCCTTTGATTTTCTGCTTTTACTTGCGGCGCCTGATCATGCCAGGCGGCGGTCGTGATTCCGTTCTGCGAGTAGTTGGTTTCTCGAGTTAGTTCTGTGAGCAGTTGCTCCCCGAGTTTGTTCTCTGAGGAAGATGGTGTCCTCAGATCTGAGAGTTTCGTGGTTTGGATCTGATTCGGATCACGACTATGCGGTGTAGTAACTGAAAATAGGATTTGCGCTCCCTGGAATTTGTATCCTCTGCTCCCGTCTTGGATCAAAGTTTCAGATCTTTCTGGCTCACCGCGGTAGAACATGGTGGTGGTGTTCATATCGTTTTCGTGAAGTAAATTCATAATGGATTGATGGTCACGGATCTGGTTCCTGATCGTCATTCTTTTTGGGCGCTGTTTTTTTTTTCAGTAAACCGTAGAGTAGTAGTTGGAACTTGGAACGGGATCACAGGATACCTGATTTGTCAGGTTCGACTAAGGAAAGAATTTTAAAAGCATTAACTGCGGATGTATTTGGTTGAGAAGAGTGGTAGATCGTAGATGGGTCAGTTTTGATCAGCAGGGAGGCAGATATATGCTATAATTGCTCAACAAAAAGGAGATCTGGATACGTCCTAAACCTTCCAAAGAAAATAAACCTTTTTAGATGCCAGGAAAACTTTTTCAGATGTTGCCAAATTGGTAACTTCTATTTGTTCAGTAATAAAGTTAAAATGACCTTCATAGAACCTGGTTTTGCATGTCTCTGTTATTTCAATCTTGCTTTAATGTTCAGGATCTGGTGCTTTTGTTTGTGAATCCTGATCGGTTCAGTTAACTTGAAACACTTGCTTGTCATGTCTGATCCATGTCAGGATCATTATGGGTTCTGTTTTACAATCCACTAAAGAAGCACCTTTTGCAATTACAGGTCACGGATCTAGCTGTCAAGATGGTGAAGATCTGCTGCATCGGTGCTGGCTATGTCGGTGGCCCGACCATGGCCGTCATTGCCCTCAAGTGCCCAGACATTGAGGTCGTCGTCGTCGACATCTCCAAGCCCCGCATTGAGGCCTGGAACAGTGACACCCTCCCCATCTACGAGCCTGGCCTCGATGATGTTGTGAAACAGTGCAGGGGCAAGAACCTCTTCTTCAGCACTGATGTTGAGAAGCACGTCGCTGAGGCTGACATCATCTTTGTCTCGGTGAACACCCCCACCAAGACCCGTGGTCTTGGAGCCGGCAAGGCTGCCGACCTCACCTACTGGGAGAGCGCTGCTCGCATGATTGCAGATGTTTCCAAGTCTGACAAGATCGTTGTTGAGAAGTCCACTGTCCCTGTCAAGACTGCTGAGGCTATTGAGAAGATCTTGACTCACAACAGCAAGGGCATCAACTACCAGATCCTCTCCAACCCGGAGTTCCTTGCGGAGGGCACTGCTATTGAGGACCTGTTCAAGCCTGACAGAGTGCTCATCGGTGGCCGGGAGACCCCCGAGGGCAGGAAGGCCGTCCAGGCCCTCAAGGATGTGTACGCTCACTGGGTTCCTGAGGACAGGATCCTCACCACTAACCTATGGTCTGCTGAGCTCTCCAAGCTCGCTGCCAATGCGTTCTTGGCGCAGAGGATCTCCTCTGTGAATGCCATCTCCGCGCTCTGCGAGGCCACCGGTGCCAATGTGTCTGAGGTGGCGTATGCTGTGGGCAAGGACACCAGGATCGGCCCCAAGTTCTTGAACGCCAGTGTTGGGTTCGGTGGGTCCTGCTTCCAGAAGGACATCCTGAACTTGGTGTACATCTGCGAGTGCAACGGCCTGCCCGAGGTGGCCAACTACTGGAAGCAGGTGATCAAGATCAACGACTACCAGAAGAGCCGGTTCGTGAACCGCGTGGTGTCGTCCATGTTCAACACCGTCGCCGGCAAGAAGATCGCCGTCCTCGGCTTCGCCTTCAAGAAGGACACCGGTGACACCAGGGAGACCCCTGCCATCGACGTCTGCAAGGGCCTGCTGGGTGACAAGGCCCAGATCAGCATCTACGACCCCCAGGTGACGGAGGACCAGATCCAGCGGGACCTGGCCATGAACAAGTTCGACTGGGACCACCCGATGCACCTGCAGCCGACGAGCCCCACGGCTGTGAAGCAGGTGAGCTGCGTCTGGGACGCGTACGAGGCCACCAAGGGCGCCCACGGCCTGTGCATCCTGACCGAGTGGGACGAGTTCAAGACCCTGGACTACCAGAAGATCTTCGACAACATGCAGAAGCCGGCCTTCGTGTTCGACGGGCGCAACATCGTCGACCCCGAGAAGCTGAGGGAGATCGGCTTCATCGTCTACTCCATCGGCAAGCCGCTCGACGCCTGGCTCAAGGACATGCCCGCGGTCGCCTAAGCCCCCGGAGAGCCGCGGCCTGCAGGAGTTGGATTCGAGAAAGGAAGAGGAACTGGTTGACCATTCTTTATTATAGTTTGTTTTTGCAGGAGACGCTACGATTTTCTCTTCTGTCAGGCATAAAAAGTTGGACGGTGCTGCTAGTACTCTGTGTTTCGTGTTTTCATGTTTGGAGGACGTCTGTAGATGTAAGATCCTCGAGCGCTTGTGCTCTCGCTGCTTCGAGGAAATTTCCTTGTACCCATGGACCTGCTATAGTCGGTTGATTCATCAATTGTATTCCTAAAAGTTACTACAGAATCGACGTTCTTTTCTTCTTTTTGCAGAATAACAAACCTTGCCTCATGTTCGATCCTTCCACAGCGGATACGAGTACCGTAGCACAAATGAACATGCTCTGTGAACAAAGTGCCCGCAAGCAGATGAATACAATCTAGTCGCCGTAGCCCATGGTGAAACAATCTCTCTGTTCTTTATCGACGAATGCAAGCCGAGCCTTCTCATTTGGTCACATCACATTTCAGCGGTGCATCGTTGTCTTATCCATGTCGCTCATGCGATCGTGCTAATAGAAACGAATATATAACTTGAAAAATTCAGTAATTTCCAATGAAATAAGTCGCCATTACTCACTCTCCTGTCCACATGGGGACCTTTCCTCTACATGTTTTGATTGGAAATACAGTAAAAAAAATAGAGTGCTCTTTTCTATACATCCATTGCGCGGATCTTATGGAATTTAGAACTTATCTAGTAGAGAGTAAATTCCTTCAGTGCCATGACATGAAATATTATTGATGTCTTTCATGTATGCCATAAAAAGTTTTAAATTGCCCTTAGTGCCATTGAATTTAAGATTTATTCTCTCAGTGCCACAACCGCCTATGAGCTGTTAAATGGCTATAAAAAGACTTATTTGCCCCTCTCCATATGCCAGTCCGTGACCGCCAGGTTGCTCTCCAGCTCGTCCAGCACGGCGCGGCCGCCGGCGTGGATGCAGAAGTGCTCGAACACCAGCTCTAAGTCTGGGATGCACGGCTCCCCTTGCCAAACTTCACGCCTAGGGCTATTATATAAGTGCCAAAACATCTCAGACATTGGTGGTAGATAGAAAAGTGATTAGAGGGGTGCTGAACAGTAAACATTGTTGTTAGAGAGAAAAGCTGCTTGTTGTTGTTGATATGTTAAATAATCAAACATTCAAAAGTATTGTATTATTTGCAAAACGTTTAGGGGCGAAGGTACTAAGGCTGTTTGCCTGCGGCGCGTGTGGCGTGGCATGACGCGGCGTGCAAGGCAGGGATCCAAACAGCCCTTTAGTACCTAGACGTTGCACATGCACCTACAAAAAAAATAAAAATCAGTAATATGCATCAATTTTTTACCATATATGCACCCCACATCCTAAATTTATGCAATCACAGGGAAAATGCACCCTCCACTAATTTGCTCAAACTTCGCCACTGTTAGCCTGCCGTACGCCTCTTGATTAATGATTGTTTGGATCCGGAGCCTAATTTTTTAATCCGGATCATATCGGATGTTTGATGCTAATTAGACAGACTAAATATGGGCTAATTATAAAACCAATTGCATAAATTGAGAGTAATTCATGAGATAAATTTATTAAATCTAATTAATTCATCATTAGCATATATTTACTGTAACATATGAACTAACTAGGTTTAATAAATTTATCTCGCGAATTATTTTTTATTTATACGATTATTTTAATTATAATTAGTATCAAACATTCGATGTGTGATGGGATTAAAATTTAGTGACGTCAAGTTCGCTGGCTTGCAATTGCAGTCTCGGAGACAGGCAGCTTGCTTTTGTTGTCCCAGCCCGACGGTTGCTCGCACGGAAGCACCACTGCACGCGCGCTGCCTCGCGGCACGCCCGGGTGAGGAGCCGCCGCGCCGCGCGAGGGGCCGGCGCCAGCGTGAGGATCTGCCGCGCCGCGCAGGGGTAGTCGGAGGCGGTGGTAGGAAGGCGGAATCGCTGAGGGAGGCGGCGCGATAGAGGCGTCGGGATGGAGAAGAGAACGGACTGGGAGAGGAGCCGGTGGAGGTGAATGATAAGATTTCAGTGACCCCTTTGGTCAGCGTAGTAGGGGTATAAATATCATTTCACGTGATGCTAATGCCTCTTCCAGCTGTGTTCCGTTAAAAGTAAACGGTAACGGTTGTGGTATTGAGCTGCTAAATCTTAGATTTAATGGCGCCGAGGGCAATTCAAAAAATCTTACGGCATATAAGGAAGACATCAAATCTTTCATGGCACTAAAAGAATTTGCTCATATTGGAAACACTGCACAGTGAATACCTTGTTCAGTCAGAAGAAATAAGTATCAAACATGCCCCCAAATCAAGCAGAATTTCGAAAGAAGCAGTGTCGTCACGCCTGTGTCCCATGATTCCTGAGACTTGACTTTTGAGAATCGAATTCAGACCCCTCGTTTCTCTGTTCGTTCAAAAAGTTCAACAATGTCAGCTTCACTTGCATTCCGATACGGCAAGCATACACTCTATAAATTGTAAGCACATGCGATGGAATTTATACAGGTCAAAGCAGGTTAGTGAAACATTTGAGTGTGCTGCCCCGGACACGATCCGCTTCAACCTATGGATCGTGTTGAAGCGGGATCAGCCTCAGGCCCACGCGCGATCTCCGGCGTCTACGCGGGCCGGTGCTCACTCTCTCGGCGCGGCCGCGAGCGCGCGCGGAGCCGCGGAAGCGGCGGCCTACCGGGCCCACGAGGAGGCTCAGCGCGCGCCGGGCCGAAAGCATCGCGCGGGCCGTCGGGCCGTGGGGACAGTTCTGCTACGCATGTTCGCCACTACCACCTAGCAGTTCTGTTCGTCCCCCTCAAATAAGAAAAAACAAAAAAAAGAGCAGTTCTGTTTGTACCCAGATGAGAAGGCATGAAACAAAAAAGAAGAAGAAGCAGCAGTTCTGTTACTTTTGTACAAGACGTGACATGGTATCGTTTACCATTGGAGACTTGGAGTCTGCGGTGGCGTCAACATATGTGAACGTATCTTTTCGTAGACTAAATATAAATGTTAGCAGTCAAGGTCAAGCGAGCCAACGCACATACGCGTGGAGCCCCCCTGCACGCCAAACGCCGAGACGTACGGCAGGGAGTGGAGCAGGTAGCTACGCCTTTTTCCCTTTCCTGGAACTTTCCCACCGACGCGCCGGCCGGTCAGTTCCCGAAGCCACACGGCTGACACCCCATCAGTCGCTTCGCTTCGTCCAGCTCCGGTTCACACGGCGGCCGACGGCGTGCGCCCCTTTCGCCGCCGAGGCCGGCCAGCGGCCAGCCTGCGAGCACCACCACCGGAATTCCGGAAACGACACCCCTCTCACTGGTCGCGGTCAATCTAACGTCGACAAGATGAGAAAGGAACGAAGCATAATAGCGGATAGCCCAATTGCCGCTGCCGCTGTCGCCGATAGGAACCGAACGAATCGAAAGGGCTCATGCCTTCCAGGCTTCCAGCTAGCCGAAGGTACGGCGAGGTAGGCAGCGTCGTCCTCTCTATGGTAGGACCGGCTGCCACTAAAGGCGCGGGCCGGCCGGGCCTGTAGATCTGCGTCACTGCATGTGAACCCGGGGACACCTCACGTAGCAGTGCCAGTGTACCAGAGGAAGCAGGTGGAGCAAGCATGGTGGAGCGGAAGGGAACATTCCATCCACACCAAATTGAATTCCAAGTAGGGTTAGCTCATTAGCTGCTCGGAGGATATGAAGTTTTAGTGCGGCAGCTTTGTCCAGCTAGATACCCTTGTACGTACTGAACATCGGACGCAGACGCAGGGAGGGTTGGGGGTTCTGAACTCTGAACATCTCTCCATCAATTTCCAATTGAAGTTGCAATAGGTACTGGAATTATTACCGGAAAAAAACTCCATCCCAAAATTATTAGTTATTTTAATTTTTCTAGATGTATAGGATTTGCAATGCATCTAGACATAATACTTATATAGACATAATATTTATACGTAGATGCATAGAAAAAACTATAAATCTAAAAAAGTCAAAACGACTAATAATTTAGGATGGGTCATGTAATAATCTGATGTAAGTTATCTCTGGGCAGAAAAAATTGCCATGAAGAGTCCAAATCTGGTCACTTCTGGATAAATTAGCTATGAAATACCATAATCGTCCATAAAAATTGAAGCTGAGTATTACATAATCTCTACAATCCACATGCATTAGCTGGTCATTTAAAGATCAATTTAAAGTAACTATTGATGAGTAATGCCGCAGGAGATAGAGAACCCTAGCTGGTTGATCTGCCTTCCTGCTGGTAGCTGCCTATAGCTGGTGCCGAGAGGACTTCATCAGATAGATAAGTCTGCAACAGATGTGTGTGGACTTGAATTAGATCAGACTCCACAGGTCAACTCAAGTCACTCTATAAACTTGATTAAAAAGATAGCTAGGAATGGTCTTGCATGTGCACAAGTATGAATGCACATGCACATCTTTCCTCCCGATATACTATATATGCGTGTTTATGTAGAGTTTTCTAGATGATGGCAACCAAGCATATATGCTGAAAGGGATCTATGGCATTTACCTATTTATCTACTACATTTTTTTCCCATCCACCATGAGCAATATGAAAAAAAAAACTAGCTAGTCAAAACGGACGCTGGAGATGGAACAGAAAAAATAACTTGTACCCAGCTATTTCCTAAGACAAAAAAAAATTGTATTCAGCTATTTCCTAAGACAAAAATTTAACTCGGAGTATCATGTATATATCATTATCTATGGTTTTTAAAGTCTTCCGACTACTCTACTACTCAGTCACATGTGTATAGTTTTCTCTCTGATTTTTTTTCTAATCTCTCGAGTCATCACTCAATCACATGTGTGCTAGCAGACACACATTCATGTACATTTGTTGCACCACGTACGGTTGAAGTGCCAATTGCTCCTATTACGTACATGCCAACATAAAGTTGAGAAGATGCATTGCTCTACTCCATTTAAAAAGTAAAAAAAAACAAGTCACCATGAAGTGTTTCTATCAAAGCTAGAGGTTAATTAAGTTTAGCAAGTTACATTAGAAGGTAGTATGCTCACAATAATAACTAAAACTAAATTATGCCACTTCAAACAAATAAAATATCGGCCTAATAATCAGACTACACAATAAGGAAAACGAAATTGAAGTATAGACAAAAAAACATAACTTGCCAACGAGGCTATATATGACCATGCAATACTCTAAAAATAAAATCCGTACTGGATATATATTATTTTAGCTCAGTTTCTTTACCATTTTGCCATCATCCGTGCCTTACTCCATGAGGCACCATATCGTCCAGTAGCCCGGCCTTCTCAACTGAGATGGCCGGAGGCACGGATGAAGGCGTCGGCGGCGACGACCGCACCATGGAAACCCTTGGGCTGAAGCTTGTCTGCCGCAGCTCGTCGCCGCCGCCGTTCAGCTGCTGCAAAGACGTGGACGTCGGGCTAACGACGGTCTCCGAGGACGGCGAGCTCTGTGGGTGCAACGGCGGCAAGCCGTAGAGCTGCCGCGGGGGGATGAACGACGACATCTGCTCCGCAAGCGCGACGGCCGTCGCGCTATGATGGATGTGCGCCGCCGCGGCGCCTACTCCGCCGCGCTGGAACGAGCCGATGTGGTGGCAGTGCTGGCCCTCGTAGGTGGTGATCACAACGGAGGGGTCGGCCGAGGACCGCTCCACGCGCTTCTTCACGGTGCATTTGCTGTTGGTGCACCTGTAGTAGCTCCTGCTCAAGAATTCATTTAATTTTAGCCAAATTCGTCTCTCTTGTTAATTTCTAGTTTATAAAAGGCTAGATTTTTTCCTTTGTAAAACTCAGAGTTTTCAAACTAATACTACAATCATGAAGATTTCAATGGGGAGAAAAACAGTGAAAATGAGGGGACCTGGTTGCGTGTACATAAAATGAGATATATAGCAGTTAGAAAGGTAGGAGACGGATGAAGCAATGAATAATCACCTCGGGAAAGGACTGTTCTTGACAGCTTTCTGGCCGTACTTCCTCCATCTGTAGCCGTCCTCGAGGTGATCGATCTCGCTCTTGGTCATGAACGCGAACCGCGGCTGCCGCGCCCGCTTCTGCCCCTTCCTCGCCGCGGCCGGATTCGTACTCCTGCGTTCGCAAATCCGGCAAAGCTTTCTCAGACAAACGACACCGATCACGAAAAAACTCAAACAACTTTCATGTCGTTATTATTTGAAGAAAAAAGGTCAAAACTGCCCATCAAAACTAAACTAAACTAAACACAAGGCATGTCATGGTGTACTGGCATGTCGTCATAGTGAGCAGATCTATCAGCAGCAAGCGTCAGTTTCAATCGATCCATGCATGCCTTCGAGCAGTTATTGCAGTGTAGGCTGGAGTGCAGGATTGAATGCGCACTGAACTCGGCAAAGGTAGGTAAGACAAGGAAATTGGTCGGCCGATCATGGCAGGATGGACGTGACCACACCACGGCCCCCACTGGATGTTCCGGCCGCTCGCCGCCAACGTTGCTGACATGCAGATCAGCGAGGAAAGTGGGAGCAAATAAAGCATGGGACATGCTCTTGTGTATGTTTTCCGGTTCTTTTCTTTGCTTGAAAGGTGTTTCTCAAAATAAACATGCAGTTTGAGCAAACAATTCGTCAAGAAATGCTGCCTTGAACAACTTCTGATCGAAGCATCCGTATCCATTAAGTTTGCCCATTCAAATTTCAAACTATATAGAGGCTGTTTCTATTTGGATCTATTGATAACAAGATGCACAATTTGCTAACAAAAAATGCTACTAATACGTATGCATACGAACAGGTGAATGGTATACTGAAATACTGATCAACAATAACCTACGGAAATGCAGAATAGAAAAAGGGGAGAGGGAGGAGGAAAAAACAAAGGAAAGCGCGTGAAACTTGGAACAATCCGCGCACGCAAATCGCGGCGCGAGAGCCGACGACGCGGCACGCGGATCTGCGTGGACGTGCCGCCGGCTATTGACGAGATTGCCCCTCGCGGACGCGCAGCTAGCGCACGTAAGAACGTGTCGCGGAGCCTCGCTTTCGTGCCCCAAAAGCACGGCTCCGCCACCGCCACTCGCCGCCGGCGAGCCGAGCGCCGCCAGCCAAGCGTCAACTCGTGCTACTATGGGTACTACCGCTACGGCGCGTGCACTTACGCTGTCCCGGCGGAAGCGGCTGGCTTCCGATCGTGGCTCCCCGGCGCGGCGCCGTCGCCGTCGCCGTCCCCGTCCCCGTCCCCGCTTGAGCTGGACGAAGCGGCGGCGTCCCCCGACCTGGCTGGCGCTACGACCTCCACCACCGGCCGCGTCGCCTCCGCAGGCGCCGCCACCGCCGCCTCGGGCAGATCCAGAACCGGCAGCTCCCCCGCGCCCGCGGCCAGGCCGCCCGGCCACCCGAGCTCCGCGAAGACGGACGAGTACTCCCCGAAGGCGTCGGCGCCAGCGAAGGGCCACTCGCCGCCGACCCCTTCCGTACCGTCGCCGGCGGCGCCGGCCATGGGCAGCACCACCGAGCCGATCGGATCCCCTAGCTCCCTAGCTTCTCAGCTCAGCTGCGGCGGCGCGAGCTCTCTTTGTCACTGACTGGCTGGCGAGCTAGCTAGCTGAGGGTTTGCTCTGCTCTGCGCTTGTGCCTCGGAGTACAAGTGTGCACCGGAAGCTAGGAGTGGTGGTGGATTTTTTTTTCCCTTTTAGCGTGGCGCCGCCGCGTTGAGGTGTGCCGGGGCCGTGCATTATTATTCCGATCGGGCGCGGGGTAATAATTTATTAACGAGGCGTCGCTGTCGCGATTTTTATCGGTGTCCGGGGCAGACGCGTCGGAAGGCTAACCTAGGGAAGGCTAGGCGTTTTTGGAGCTTCCCCGGGGTCCCGGTCGCGGCTTCAGTGGGTGAGGGGCAAAAATGGCATTGCAGATTCTGAGAACTCTTCTACTAGAAGGAAGGCAGGCTTGTGACTGTTGCCAGTGTTGGAGCTAGAATATTTCCTCTTCCGGAAGATACATTAGAAATAAAAAAAATTAAGAGATGCAAAATACCTTACTATATATACCTAAATGGTAAAAGAAACGCATCTCGAAAAATAAAGAAAGAGTGAATGTCATGTAACTTAAACACACAGGTATCGAGCACACGCACCTCTTGAGGTTAGTAAAGGTTTTACATGAAAGCATTGATCGAGAGGGAGCCTTCAGACATCGTGATCACTGTTATTGAGAAAATGAATGATTTATGATTATTTAGAGAGTGTGGATTAGAATAGTGGAATGTTTAGCATGATGCGTATCCAAGCTTCGACCAAGTCCATTACGAGGTTCGACATAAACAGACAACGGAAATGGCAGTACTGATTTTTATAATTCACCATTAGCTGTACTCCATGGTCCATGCATACACTGTCACTGTGGGTGAATTGAAAGGTTCAATATGGCCCACAGCGAGCTTTCATCTGTAAACACGTCTTTTAGCTCCACACACCGAATTCCACTTCAAAAAAAAAGAAGAAAAAAAATTTGAACTGCTGCTGAAAAGACACTACTGAAAGTAACATACCATGTGTCTTATCCTGGTTTTTTTTTTGAGGGGTCCTTATCCTGGTTTTAGAACAACTCCTTCGAATTCGTATTCAGACTAGTAAAAGAATGAAATATCTGGTGCGGATCATCGGTTCCAAAAGAAAAATGGTGTATATCACAAGGAACTTTACGCTTCCTTTCTCTCGGTAGATGCTAATCTGGCGGCACATGAATCTGCGACTGCGAGTGAAAGCTCCTACAGTATGCAACAAATGCAGTGCAACGGCTACGTCACTCGGCAATCCGAGAAGGTCAAGTGTTCCCCTGTAAAACTGAAAAATAAACGTTTCTCTTTTCTCGGCTAATTATGCGGTTTACAAAAGCTGCAATTAATGTACTGGTTTAGGCCGTACACAAGTTCCCATCATCCATCTCTCATGGTCTGCCTCTGTTGCAATTCACTTGTCATTTAGTTTACGAACATCTATAATCTCCCGCAATAAATAAAATAGCATTCACCATAACAGAGATTTTCGCAAAAAAAAAAAGTAAGTGTAAACAGAGTTATAAAGAATCACGATGGCCTGGCCCTCGCTAAATCTAAAATCGGTCGGTGCCCATAGCTTTCGTGTCGCACCCCTATTCCACATCCTATCTGCTCGAACGTACCACAGATTCATTATTTAAGCGAAGTCAATTCCATCCTTGATCCTATCTAATCACCCCGTATATCCCTTTCTTCTCACCTTAGAGATCGTGATCTCTGCCACGATGAAGAGATCACACTGCATGATCCCACCAATCTGCCTACGAATGGTGGCGAATCTGGCGACGTCACCCCAGCACTCGCGTCGCCTGTACTTTCCCGCCCTTTTCGTTACGAAAAGGCCACTTACACAGTAGAGAAAGAACCCCAACAGGAAGCTAGGCAATGGGCTAACTACACTACACGTCGCCAGATCAGCAGCGAGCCAAATGATGGATGGTCTTCCTGCCCCAGCATTATTAAAGGATATACACGGCAAAACCCAGCTTCAAAGCTAGGCAAGGTACTGACCAACTGACAATAGTATTACAATAGATGAAACTATCATGCATAGCATAGTCCCATCATTTATCTATGCCTCATCTTGCCTTCGTTTGTCTACACAAAAACTGAGGCGAGCAGCGCTTCCTGCTACTGCTAGGGGGCTGAGGCAAATGGCGCGACCAGTTGCTCCTTAATCCTGAGGGCTGCCGGAAATGGGGGCGAAAGCCGCTGATAGCCTGATACCCCCCTCTCTAGGGAAGGGTGACAGGGCTGATATCCCAGATATCCTTGGCATACTCATGAATTGTCCTATCGCTGCTGAACTTGGATGAGCCAGCTGTGTTGAGGATAGACATCTTTGTCCATAGCTGCGGGTAGGAGTATAAATTCATGAGTTGGTGAGTAGAAGGCAATGCCAAAAAGTACGATGAAGAAAGAACCCGACCGCACTTAAATACAATAGTGTAGTTAAATGCTAAACTCTCCAGCCTAAATAATGATGTGAAATGTGCCCAACCTGATGATCTGCTCACTCCAGAAGCCTTACCCAGCAAGAAAAATAATGCAAGAAAATAAACATGACAGAGAAGTGTCTTTCATGTTTTTCAGAAAGAATTCTGTAGAACTCTAATTACACCCATTACTAACATGAGAATTACAACATCTCACTCATTGGAAAGTGTTGTAGTTTGAAATTAATAGAAACCCGTGCTACGATTTTGATTGGTCATGCTATAGTGAAACACTACATATAAACCATCAGAAGGCTAGAAGTTTGCATACTCATCTCACAGAACCAAGAAAATAAACAGCGTTAGCTGGAGAACTTACTTTCTGATCTCGGTAAGCTTCATCAACTTTTTCTTGGCATTCAATATAACTGGGGAAATCCTTACCAACAAGGAAATAATCTGCTCGTCCATAACCTTCATTTCCTTCCAAAGAACCCATCAATTCATCATAGTTGTAAGTCCCAAAGACACCACTGCGGACAAATTCCTTAACCTCTTGAAATCTTGGGTCAGGCACAAACTACAAGTGGAAAAAAGTGGTAAAATTATTAATTTGATTGATGTGCGCTATGTGGACTGCACATAGTTAGATGGAAAGATGTTCACTAGCTTGACAAAAGGATCAGTATACAAACAAGTGCAGTACCTTTCCCTCAGCTCTCTCTTTCCGCAAACCCACAATTTCATGTGCCTCTGCACCAAAAAGGAAAAAGTTTTCCTCTCCAACCTCCTCCCTGATTTCCACATTCGCACCATCTAAAGTACCAATAAGAATGCAGCCGTTCATTGCAAACTTCATGTTGCTGGTCCCACTAGCTTCCATTCCAGCAGTACTGAATGATAATACGAGGTTGAGAAAAGCACATGTTCCATAGAAACAAAAAAACAGTGACAGCATTTCTGATAAACGAAAAGTCACATGAAAACTTCAACCTCAACCAATTTAGGTAAAAGTCCTTTGCGCCTATTTGCAGAATGTTAATGTTTAGATTATTACCTGATGTGCTGGGACAATTCACTGGCAGGAATGAGCGCCTCAGCAACACTAACATTATAATCTGGAACAAATATAACCTGGAAATAAAACAAAAATCTCAGAGGTTTTGACTGTGAACACTATGGTCATTAGTTGTCTGTTTGAAGTAGCGTGGTTAAGCATCCATATGATAGTAGGTGTTACTTTTTGGTAGCAACAAGACAATTAGTCGAAGTCATATGGATATTACCAGAAGATGGAAATTAAATATAGCAAGTGGTATTAAGAAGAGATAAAGTTACCTTCAACAGATCTCCAATGTCTGAATCATGGTTCACAGTAGCTGCAACATCTGTAATAAATTTAACGATCCTTTTTGCCTGTATATATGTTGCAAATGCTTTCCCACCAAATATGCATACCCTTGGAACAAACCTCTTTACTCTTTCTTCTGCACTCATTTCTTTCATCTTCTTGTAGCGGTAGATGATTCCAAGGATATTTAGCAACTGTCGCTTATATTCATGTATCCTTTTCACCTAAGAAATCCAGATGAGAAATCTTAAGTCAACCAACAAATGATATATGTTTCTTTATAAGAATCAGCAAACCTAAAAGGGTCAGGGTTCAGGCTTGAACTAATGACTTGAACCACTACAACCATGAACTTCACCACCAGTCCATATGATAGCCCTGATATTCAGTTACAGAAATATACCTGCACATCAAACATTGCATCTGGACTGACAATGTATCCTGTCTTATCCCTTATAAGAGAGACGACCTTCATCTTGTTAGCCAATTTAGCAGCGCGCCACTCCGAATGCAGATCTTCGTTATCGGCAAACTGTTACAGGATGAACTGCTGTTAGAACAAAATACAGCATATGTAACAAGGAAACTCAGAGCATATTGTAAGTTACTAGCAAATTGAAAAAGGAAATAGATTACTGGATGGAAATACCTTCTTCAGTTCTGCAAGTTTGTCAGTGTTAAGCACCCAGTCATCAGACCCAATCCACTTTGAAATTATTGTACTTAATTCAGGATTACAAAACCGGATCCAACGCCTGGGAGTCACTCCATTTGTTTTATTCTGGAATTTGGTTGGCCACATCTGCCAAATAAACACCAAAAGAAGAGCATATGAGGAATGTCATGTGTCCAAAATGATCATAAGAACATGGAGAGACAATATTCAAATCCTCGTTTTGATACCTCATAAAAGCTGTTGAACACATCCTGTTTCACAATTTCACTGTGAATTTCGGCTACACCATTTACTGAATGTCCACCAACGACACAGAGGTTTGCCATTCGGACAACTCTTGGTAACTTAGGATCAGAATTTACAAATGGATCTAACCCGTCCTCAGAATCTTCTTCTTCTGCTTCAACTTCTTCAGATTCAACCTTTTCCTCCTCTGTCTCAGATAGAACTTCTGCCTCCTCTTCTTCCAACTTGGTTTTCTCCTCAACCTCAGCAATAGTCTCCAAAGATTTAACAAGTAATTTCTTATTTGATTTAGTAGGAGATTTCTTTTTTTCTTTAGGTTTAACAAATAGTTGGGCAATAGAAGCTGGAAGGTCAACATTATCCAGAATCCTCATTTCTTTCAGCTTCTTTTTTAATAGCGCAGTATCTGTGGTTCCATACTTCGAAACTATGTTGTTCATCAGCTGTTACAATCAAAGATAGAGAAAAGGAATTGTAAGTCAACTTAAAAAGCAAGAAATAATTTGCATAAGCATTTTCTGCACATCTAATACCTCCTCATCAATTTTTTCTATGATCTCAACATGTCGAGGTAGAAGTTTTTGCATTATGTCCAAGCTCCATTTCTCTAGAGCTTCAGGAAGCACTGTATGGTTAGTGTATGCCACGGTTCTGGAAATGATTAGGAAATCAGCACCGATTGAAGATAAATGAGGGAATTAAATAAGTTAATTAGAACAGGAAGATCATGGTGTAATTTGTATTTAGATCTTAATTAAATCTCAAGATCAGATTATTAGGCAATGCAGATACCTTTCAGTAATCCTCCATGCCTCATCCCAGCTTAATCCCTTAAAATCAATCAGTATTCTCATTAACTCAGGAATGCATAATGTTGGATGAGTGTCATTCATCTGCACTGCAACCTTGGAGGGGAAGTCCTCCCAGTTGAGAGAATCACCAGCTCTACCCTCAAAACGAGCAATAATATCCTGTAGTGAGGCTGAACATAATGTATACTGCTGCTTCAAGCGGAGAACTTTCCCCTCTGGTGATTCGTCACCTGGATACAATACGTGGCAAATCTGGCATGACAAGAAAACATGTAAATCAGACATAATTTACATATAACGACTCCTTCCAAGCTCACATAAAGCCATGACTTGTACAATAGCACAACATAACACTAAACAATAACGAAAAATATAACAAAACAGTATCAAAGATGCAAGGACAAACTCAAACATAAACACAAAACACACATGCTATCAAGTATGGGAATCAAGAACCAAATGTTATCATCTACTTTGTATTTATGCAGATGAGCAATACCAATAGATGAACACTATATGATTTAGTTACAACAGAAGGTGGCATCAAGAAGAGCAAGATGTAAAAGAAATGAAATGAGATGCTAGACAATTTGTAAAGCCAAATTAAGAGGATACAGACGCAATTGGACACTTTAAGCCTTCAAAAATTAGTTTGCTGAGAATTAATTACTCCAAAGGAAATTTTATACAAATTACACCTTTTCAGCATTTAGATGAGCTTCATAGGCCTTTGTATGATCTCCAGCATTGAAAGCTCCCAAGTCGAAATCTTGTGCTGGTACCGTTGTCGACCAAAGACGTAGATTATTAGTAATTCTAGTCTTGTAGCCAGGGATAGGGACATCATAAGCCACAGCCTTGATATTTTCTCCTCCAATCCAGTGCTTCCTACCATCAGTGCCTTCGACCACTTTACCATAGAATTTCACAGGATAGGAGAGGTCGTTTCTTACTATCTCCCATGGATATCCCATCTGGAAAATATAATGTGCAGTCATGATTGGCATAAGAAGCTAACAGGCAGATCTATAAATAGTTACTCATCTTGAATTTTTAACCAATATACCGACATAATCAACCTCTGGAGATCAAGTTGTACAAAGATAAGAAGTCATATCGGTACCTCTAGCCAATTCTCAGCAACCTCCTCTTGACCATCCTTTGTTATGAGCTGCTTAAAGAGGCCATATTTATAGCGGAGTCCATATCCCCATGCTGGATAATTTAATGTTGCCAAAGAATCCAAAAAACAAGAAGCCAGGCGGCCCAAACCACCATTGCCAAGGGCAGCATCTGGTTCCTGTTTCGCAGCAAATACAACATATCCAAAACTTAAGAAAACGCAGAGCATTTTAGCATCAAATAAAGTTTTGTTCAAAAAATTTTTATAGACTGACTTGTTGTAGAAGCTACAAGAAGAACAGTTGAACACAAGCCACATTATAAAAAATGGGAACCAATCATAAACGTGTTGGGGGTATTTGGCATAGTGAAAGTGCATGGCAATGTTTCGATACAGACTGAAGCAAGTCTCTTAAACAAACCTTACCTGGCTAGCAACATCCTCTAGGTTATGTCCAAGTTGTTTTAATGCTTCTGCATATTCACCAGTTAGCTCTAGATTGCCAATAGCATTTGTGAGAGCTCTTCCCTGCATGCATTATACAAATAACCAACTAACATCAGGATGCAGTTAGCAAAAGACAAATAATGAGGTAGGAAGAAGGTTGCGGCACCTGTAAAAACTCCATGGACAGGTAATATGCTTGCTTTACGTTCATTTTGTTGTAATAATTATATGTTGCATTCCAGTTTATCAGAAGTGCATCAAAGACACTTTTAGCAGTTGCATGGTAAGCATTCAGGGGCGAAAAGTGCTCTGGAGCGAACAAGGGTTTGAACTCTGCATGGTGCTTAATGTTTGATGCAATGGCACATGAGTCCATGGAATTTAGCACACTTGGAAGCCCTGTATTGCAAGACCATAATTTTAGAACCTTAAAATTCATCCTACATGGTATGAAATTTACATGTCCAATTGAAAGAAAATCACCCAAGTATTGCACTTTGTGAAAATTATTGCACTGTAACCTGCATATGGCACATATATAACCCATCACCTGCAACAAATATATGTATAATCGAAATTCAAGGGCAAAGTGTGCTAGTTTTATTTGCAGCCACATCAGCTAGTTATATCTACAGAGTCTCACAAAATATTCTGCCTCAGCTGATTGATCATTTTTCTTTTATTGTCTGATTCACTGATCCTGGAATCTGACCAGTGTCTCAAATACCTTCAGAAGAAACGAAAAGCCTAAATATGTGTACAACTCTGCTAGTTAAGATAGGTTGATGTATACTGGATTATCGCACAAACAAACTAGAGCTTGATCTCAACCCACCACCCAGAAATTACCTGAACTTGCAACGTTGTTCGACTGTTAGGTACAGGACCGTCAGAACAGCCCCAGTTTTACTGAATTCCGCGAAGACATTTTGAAGTTTATTCGCAAATTTGGCGAACGTCTAGAATACGAACTGCAACTAATCTAGCAATGCTCGCGCACAGAACCACCACTAACCCAGACAAACCACCCGCATCAGCAATTCACCACGGTTGTAAAACACACGGAAGGCCAGCGCACGCACCCGCGCTGCGCAAGGATCACACACCCTTATCGCAACTCGCAGCAATCCACATCAATTCGAACCGCATTGCCACCCAACCGTCAACGAATAAGTAGGAGCCAGCAGGGGGACGCAGCCACGCACCTTCCTCGGGCGACACGGGCCCCTGCACGTCCCGATCGCTCGCCACGCTTCGCGCCGCGACCACCCGCCGCTGCGTCCGCCCTCGGCCGCGCCCCGCCGCGACCCCACCGCCCGCGAGGAGGCCAACGCCCCCGCCCCCGCCCCCGCCCCCAGCGGCGGAGGCGGAGGCGAGCGGGCGGAAGGCGGTGGCGAGCTGCAGCGGAGGCGAGGCGTTCGTCGCCATTGCTGCGCGCGTGCAGTGGAGCGCTGCGCGATGCGGGCGATGCGATGAGTGATGACTAGTTCGAGAGGCGGAGGAAAATCGAGGGGGAGCTTAAAATATCCCCCTCCATTTCCGTTGCCGTGCCGTGCCACTGCAGGTGTTCGTGAAGTGTCCGTGGCTCCGTGCGACGGTGCGGGTACTGCACGTGTTGTGCCACTGGTGTGTGGCCCCACGTCAGTGCCCGGTGCCCCGGTGGGGGGCGCGTGGTTCATGTGCCGTTGGGTGGGTTTGTATCCTTGTGCGCCCATTTCGACGGCTGAGAAGAATCGTCCTCTTTTTCTGAAGCCATTTGTCCTATTTTTCGACGGCTGGAAATGACTCCCTTTTTCGTGGGAGTTTCTTCTCATAAAGCATTTGTTTGGTTTTTGAAAGCACCTTTTTTATTTGTTTTTTTCCATTTCAAAGATCCTTTTGGAGAGTATTTGTCTTTTTCACTATTGTGTTGTTTTTCTGGACAAGTAAGTGTTGGTGCTGTATGAGTGTATGGTGATGCAGGCAATGGAAGCTAGTAGTTTGTGCAAGCCAAAAGGAAAAAAAGGTAAACAAAAAAAAAGGAGCTGAGACAAACTATTGTTCAGTTTGTTGCAGGTTTTGTATTCCCTACCGCTGCCTTGAGACTCGGTGAACCTATTTGAGTGATGGACACTGCACTGCACACTCAGCAGAAGCAGCACGCAGCACGCTGCCTGAGGGCGCCTTGGGAACGGCTCCACCCAGAGGGACTTCAGCTCCGTGCTACAGCAACAGTACTGTGTGGGACTATACTACACTGTAGCGTGGAGCTAAAACAAATATCGATGTGCTACAACCAACTGAAAAGGTGGCTCCCCAGCTCCGCGCTGCAGTATGAACACTAGGCGCGGAGCTGAAGCGGTAGGGAGCGGATGAGCCCTAGGTGTATGCAGGGGCGGAGCTTTGTGGTGGTGTAGAGCTGGCCGACCTCGATGATTTTCGCGAAATCCTTTATACCTAATAATTTCTCCCCATGTTAGATCCGGTTAAACTTGATAAGAATCTGACTGACCCTGATGACATTATATTCTGACTTCGCCCCGGAGTGTATGTCTGATACTCTCGTTTCATCGACGAGAGGGACAACCTTATGAGGCGAGGCCCCCCTCGCTGCCTCGCATGATTCATTCCATGAACTGATGAACATGCTGCCAAGAACATGCTGACAACGTTGTCCGCATGTATCTGCCGGCGTGAGGCCTGTTTGTGGAATGGAAGCTTTCGCCACTGATCGCCATCTGAGGCCCGGCCTGGCTCCCCAGCTGACCCCACCGGCGGCCCAGACTAGTACGCATCACCGAGCATGCGTATTCAACAGCACAGGCCCAGGCCCGCATGCACCTGCACGGGCCGTACCCTCCCTCATTTTTTTTCGCTCGCATGAACCCAGCCCACGCACCGCGGGCACACGCACACGCCCCCCTTCACGCCACACAACAAGTTCAACACGTCAACTCCACAAGGTTCCAACTCCCAGCCGCACACGACGCGAGGTGTCACGCTCGCCGCCTCATCCCTGCCGCGCGCGCGACCAAAAAGATGCGTCTGGTACTCGGTAGCCGCCGCGCCGCCGCCGTCGTACGGGCCCCGAGCGCCGCTAGTGCACTCCCGCCGCACAGGACCGGGACGCGGATGCCCCGCGTAACATCGCGAGGGCAAGGGCCCGTCGCCAGTTCCAGGTTCTAGACATGAATGCTGTTTCATGATTGGAAAGCCACAATATTATCATGAACCTTTGGTATGATTATTGTACGTGGTTGCGAGAAACGAGGCAGCAGCGCCAGGTCCGGGTACGAAATCGGGTCATCGAAACTCGTAGCACGATCGATGATTCGTTTGTTTGGTGATGTGCCCCACTGGTCGCTCTCGTCGATCCGGTAGGTGCACCGGGGAGGCTCCGCACCGGCGCGCAAGGACGGCGCACGCACGCGCCACGTCGGCGCGTGCTTGGGCACCCGCACACTTGTACACTTGCACCCTCCTCTTTACTTGCTCTGCTCATCCCACGCCCAGCGCCAGCAGCCTAGCGCGCGCTCCTCCGCTCGGCGCTCGCTGGACTGGACTGGTGCCGCGCGCCTCCGCCTACCTCGCGCCGGCGAGGAAGGGTCCTCCGTTCATGGTTCCCGGCGCCGCGGCTGGGACGACATGCCGCCGCTCGCGTTCCTCCGCTCCCTCCCCGCGAGGTCCGTGCTCGATCCCCCTCGGCTTCATTTTGATGAAATTGAGTTCTTCGAGTTTGCGGCAATGGCTTCGATCGCCTTGGACTTGGGGGTGTTTGTGTTTGTTTCCGCTCCTGAGTTTTGTTTGTTTTCTTGGCAACAAAACAAGGCTGCTCGAGCGGGTGTGCGACGGGGTCAGGGGGAGCCCGGGCGCGGTGCGGGACGAGGAGTCCGGGGGCAGCGGCCGGTCGTCGGTGTCGGCGGGCCACCCGGCGGGGGAGTGCTACGCGTGCACGCAGCCCGGGGTGCCGGCGTTCCACTCCACGACCTGCGACCAGGTGCACGAGCCGGGCTGGGACGCCGACGCGGGGTCCTCGCTAGTGCCGGTCCAGGCGCAGCAGGCCACGCCAGCGGCGCCGGTGTCGGCGGCGCAGCACGCGGGCGCCGCGGCGCGGTGGCTGTTCGGGCCCGTGCTGGACCCGCGGAGCAAGCGCGTGCGGCGCTGGAACCGGTGGATCCTGCTGGGCCGGGCCGCCGCGCTGGCGGTGGACCCGCTCTTCTTCTACGCGCTCTCCATCGGCCGCGCCGGCCAGCCCTGCCTCTACATGGACGCCGGCCTCGCCGCCGCGGTCACCGCGCTCCGGACCTGCGCCGACGCCGCGCACCTCGCGCACGTCCTGCTCCAGTTCCGCCTCGCCTACGTCTCCCGCGAGTCCCTCGTCGTCGGCTGCGGCAAGCTCGTCTGGGACGCCCGCGCCATCGCCGCGCACTACGCCCGCTCCGCCAAGGGCCTCTGGTTCGACCTCTTCGTCATCCTCCCCATCCCGCAGGTCAGCTGCTGGCATCCATGATCCCCCTCCCCCTCCCTGAACTCGATCTACCATTTTTCACCATGAAAAAAAACCGGAACAAAGATTCCAAGCATATGATCCAACGCTGTAGCGGTTTAGGCGAGGGCCTGAGGGATCAAACGCCCTCAAATTATGGACATGTCTCGTGTCCGCTTCTGAGACAGCGCACAACGCCCTTGGATCCCTGTCGAAATGGCAGAAGTAGGACACAAGCGAGTACATTGCAGGTACAACAGTGCCCAGTAGCAAGCTGATGTGTAAGAATGTGCAACTCTGGCATTGGCAGTCATGTGTGTGGTGGCAGGGGGGGGGGGGTGCAGTTTTCTTGAAAGATCATGACCCCCACGGTGATTGCTGGGAGGATGGAGAATTCAGGTCGGAGGTTAGCCGCAGAATGATAGAGTTTGATGCGATTACGGAACTTCTAGTACGGATCGATAATGGCGTAACGACAATGATTGATAGTGTTTGAATATGACCATGGATGCAATCACGCGATGTTGGGAAAAAGGACAGTATCGTGTTGGTATTTGAAAATGACCGTGGCTACAACTTACAATGAGGTAACCAGCAGTGATGGAAGAAAACTGGATAGAAAACGGTAGTTCAGTGACGCCTATCAGTATGGTGCTGATGGTAGCGCGACCTTGTGGCTTGTTTACAGTTTTCTATGCCCACAAGCCAACCAGATTGCAATGCCACAAGCTTTACAAGTGTAAAATTGTGGTTTGTTCTGCAGCATAAAAGGATATTCCAATTTCACATCTGTCACTGCTTGAGACTTCAGAGCAAACCTGGTGTTGTGGCTACACTCCCAGATTTTTTTTTCTTATCTATTTTTATCAGTCTTTGTCATCCAGATAATCTTGTAATTTCTAAGTGAGGCCTAGTTTTTGTCGCATAATATTTGGAACATATTCCTTTTGTTTCACATGATTGCACCTGTCAATTTCACGTGGGGGCATGGCTTCATGGTGTACGTGGAGCCGTGCTTATTTGGACCAGTCATGGATGGAATACGCTATTTCTATCCTTTCCAAATCAATCGATGGATTATTGAGGCAGTTGTTTATCATAAAAAAATAGTTCAAATTATTTTGTTCGCGTAACTGATTGATCTACAGTTGACATACCTAGTTGTATAGTGCTCAGTCATACCCACATGTTCTTTTTGTTATAGAATGGTTTTTAACACCCTTCCTTTCTCTACGTTTACTTGGTTTTTTGTACTTTAAGGGAGCCATCTCAGATTGTCTAAGATAATATTTCGAATAATGTACTGTCAGAAAACTTGCTAATAGACAGACACTGGTTGAACAACACCTTTCTGAGAAAAGTTAGGATATTCGACAGAAGCGTTTACAGTATATTCAGGGGCTTTTGTTATCAGAAAAAGTCAACAATTTACAAGAAGGATCTCAAAGGCAGAATTTAGCATTTTTTTCTGTTTCTTTTTTTTCTTTATGTTCCTGAAGTTCGTTTCTATAGAGATTGAGCTGTGTTTTCTGTTAATTTGCAAGTTCTGTTTTGCTCAACAAGGTGGTCCATCAAATTATGCAGGTCATTTTCTGGCTGGTTATACCAAAGTTAATAAGGGAAGAGCAAGTTAAACTTATCATGACAATATTGCTGCTCATGTTCATATTTCAATTCCTCCCCAAGGTGTACCACAGTATTCATATCATGAGGAAAATGCAGAAGGTGACTGGTTACATCTTTGGAACAATATGGTGGGGATTTGGTCTAAATCTATTTGCCTATTTCATTGCGTCTCATGTGAGTATTCCCTTCCTATGTAATTAATTGGAAAGTATAGAATATATTGTTGATGTGGAATTCTTATAAAATTGGTAGTAGACTTAAGACTAATGCATACTGAATTATCTGAACAATGTTTATTCACAAACGTTCCGCCATATCCAGATCGCAGGTGGTTGTTGGTACGTTCTTGCAATTCAGCGTATTGCTTCCTGCCTTCAGGAGGAATGCAAGAAAAAAAACAGTTGCGATCTAATATCGCTCGCTTGTTCAAAGGAGATATGTTTTCGTTCTTCTTGGTCATCAAATATTAATGGATTCGCATGTGACACAAACGTGACCTCCTCTGGTCAACAAAACTTGTCTACCTGTCTAAGTGGAAATGGGTCCTTTGCTTATGGAATCTATTTGGGGGCTCTTCCTGTTATATCAAGCAATTCGCTTGCTGTCAAAATACTCTACCCTATATTTTGGGGGCTCATGACTCTCAGGTAATCAGTTTGAGAGATTTAGGTTCACTTGCCTCCAACACTGAGGCTGTTCTCGCTACAAAAATAATTATCTTAATAATCTGCTATATATTCAAAACCTTCTTTCTTTCTTTATTATATTCGTAAAACTTGTACAATTCCTTGAATTGCTTGGCAGTACTTTTGGTAACGATCTGGCCCCTACGAGCAATGGTCTCGAGGTGATATTCAGCATAATTAATGTCCTCAGTGGCTTGATGCTCTTCACACTGCTGATTGGAAACATACAGGTAAAAACAGTTTTTTCATGTTTGGTCCTTCTGTATGATCGTGTCACACCACTTCGCTGAGTAGAACCGACTGAATCTGCAGGTATTTCTACATGCCGTCCTGGCAAGGAAGCGGAAGATGCAGCTGCGTTTCCGGGACATGGAATGGTGGATGAGACGGAGGCAGCTGCCGTCCCGCCTGAGGCAGAGGGTCCGCAAGTACGAGCGCGAGCGCTGGGCGGCCGTCACGGGAGACGAGGAGATGGAGATGATCAAGGACCTGCCTGAAGGACTCAGGCGAGACATCAAGCGCTACCTCTGCCTGGAGCTGGTTAAGCAGGTAGTTCGGCCTCTGACTCTCTGATAAGCTTTTGGTCAGTAAACTTCCTGTGATTCTTCCTGACTTTTTATATTTGATTGGAAATGTGCAGTTTTCTTTGCCTGAATGCCTGATGAAATTGTTGCAAAAAAAAAATCCTTGTCAGGTTCCGCTGTTCCATGGCATGGACGACCTGATCCTGGACAACATCTGCGACCGGCTGCGGCCGCTGGTGTTCTCCAGCGGCGAGAAGGTGATCCGCGAGGGCGACCCGGTGCAGCGCATGGTGTTCATCCTGCAAGGCAAGCTCCGGAGCACGCAGCCGCTGACCAAGGGCGTGGTGGCGACGTGCATCCTGGGCGCGGGCAACTTCCTGGGCGACGAGCTGCTGTCGTGGTGCCTGCGCCGCCCCTTCGTGGACCGGCTCCCGGCCTCGTCGGCGACGTTCGAGTGCGTCGAGGCCGCGCAGGCGTTCTGCCTCGACGCGCCGGACCTGCGCTTCATCACCGAGCACTTCCGGTACAAGTTCGCCAACGAGAAGCTCAAGCACACGGCGCGGTACTACTCGTCCAACTGGCGGACGTGGGCCGCCGTCAACATCCAGCTCGCGTGGCGCCGGTACAGGGCCAGGAAGGTGGACGCGACCGCGGTGGTGGCGCCGCCGCCGGCCGCCGGTCCCGACGACGGGGACCGGCGGCTCAGGCACTACGCGGCCATGTTCATGTCGCTCCGGCCGCACGATCACCTCGAGTAAGCAGGAGGGAGGGAGGGAGGGACCATCCTAATTCCTATTCCTAGCTGTGCCGGGCGCGTCATGGCTGTCCTGTACTGTACACTGTACTATACCGCTGTCAGCCTGTCATCCCCTGGTAAGTTAATCAGCGATTCGGGTTCGTCATTTAAAGAAGATCAATAATGGATAAATGATTTCTTAGTTCGTTCCCCGTCAAAAAAAAATCTTAGTTCGTTCTTATTGTCACGTTCTTTCCGCAAGAATCAAAATTCCTTAGGTTTCCGCTTAAAACCATAAAAAATTCCTTAGGTTTCCGCTTAAAACCATAACTTTGTGTAGCGAAATCAACGTTCATAAACGAATCGCGCGCGCGTGCTTATTGAGCGAAAAAAGAGAGAGACCTCGTAACGCATTTGTGAATGTTCACCAATAAACGCTCGGAACGTGTCTTTGGCGCGTGTCGTATAGATTGCTCGTGCTGGCCGGTCACTTGTGCCCTACGAGAAGATGTCGTCCTCGTCCGTGACTCGCTCTCTTTTCGCTCTCCGATCCCCATGCTTTGCCACCACCTCCTCTGGTACTTTTGCCGCGCCCTTCAACAAGACGGCAGCGCCTCTGACAGACACCGCCTCCTCTACTCAAATGCTCTTCTTCTTCTTGAACAAAATCACCCGCCTCCGGATACCGAAAGTGTTTGATCCAAGTGCTAATATTAATATTAAAAGTACTAAAGTTTAGCATTAGTCCGTGACATTCAGGTACTTAGGAATAAAACATACTAGATTCTAGTATGAGTTTGTGTGTTTGATTTTTTGTATGTGTGTTGAAAACTTTAATGCAAAGGTAAAAGGGTCTTTTTGTAATTCTGGAAAAATTTAGGTCCTTTAGTGCAAAATATGTGAGAATGGTAGGTAAAATCAAAATATGTAAAGGGTTGTTTTGCAAGAAGTAAGTACTTACTTTTAAACCACGAATAAAAGTGAAACTACCCTAAGGATTCAATTGGAGTGTACAATTTAAATAGGATTTCTATAAAGTTTAAACTTTTTCTAAGTTTTAAATTAGATTCAAATCTTTAACTCTTTTGAAGCTGACCCTTAAAGAAAAGTGGTAGATCTTGCTAAGCTCTACACTTTTGCTTTTGGGCATATTTTTATTTGAGCTATGGTTTGAAAGTTGTTTTATCTTTACAGTGGAGCCCCTACATTTTTGGAAAAATCCAAACCAGTCCTCCTTCGTCTACCTCCGGTCCCCCCGCCCTGCTCTACTCGCGCCCGTGAGGCCGTGACCACGCCACCTTCGCCGGCCATTTCCCGAGCCCCAACTGCCCCGCGCCGCTCTTCTCCGCGCCACGTGCCCTCCAGCGCCCGCGCCCGCCGCCCACCACACCGCGCTGGCCCTCTCCCCGCCCCTCCACGTCGCGCCGCCACCGCCCGAGCCGCCACGCACGCCGCCGAGCTTGCCCGCAGCTGCTTCGCGCGCGCAGTGTTTCTCCTGGTCTTAAAGCTTGCCCAAGAGTCCCTCTCAACTTCTTTTACCCATTCCACCACGCAGCATTGCTTCTTCTTTCTTCCTCCGCTCGACTACCCTCGCCGGAGCTCCGCCAAAGCTCCTGGCCGCCGTCGTCAGCCGCCTCCACCGCCTCCACCGCCTCCCACCCGCGATCCAGTGCTCCTACAGCACTGCCGCAACCCATTGAAGCTCACAGACCCGTCCAATTTCATTTTCCTGCACTCAAGCAGCCCAGACCACAGCGCCGGTGAGCTCGAGCACCGCCACCACTCGATCCCGCCGTTGTCCCGGCGCTTCACCCCCTCTCAGCCCCGGCCAAGCACACCACCAGCACCACATCACCCAGAGGAAACTTTCTAGCCACTTCCCTGCCGCCCTCCGGCACTCCGGCCACCGGAACACCGTCGCCGCCTCTAGGAGCCCCGCCGCCCGCCTCTATTCACCGCCGACTCGCCGCCTCAGCCCCTCTCTTCCTCAACTCCGGCCACCCCCGTGACCGCCGTGAGCTCCTGAACCTTTTCCCCCACTTTCCCCTCACCGCCGGTGAGCTCCCTCTCCGGAATTTGGTCGTCGTCGATCGGCTTCTCTGTTTAACCCGGCCAAGGACCCAATTGCAAGGATTCAAATCTTTTCAGGGTTCTTTCTGTGAAGAATCAGTACCCCCATTTTAAATCAGCCAATTTTGAAAATCCATAGGAATTTGTAAAAAATTCAAAAATTACCAAACCAGTTTTGTTGTACTCCAGGATTCTACCAATACAACTTTTGTTACTGGAGGTCAGTTTGAAACAAAATATATTTAGAGTTATTTTAAAGTTTAGCAAAAGGGTATCTTGATTATAAATTTTTCATGCTAACTCTATTGCTTGTGATTTTTGGTACGTAGCCTGGTTAAGTTAGAAATAAGCTTGTGTAAAAATTTCACTTGCAGTACTGAATCCTAGCTTGAACTAATTTAAGCTTATGCAAATCAAGCTTGAAATGGTTTAAATTTATTCAAAGCATGCTACTAAGGTTTTCATGCTTAGATCTTTTTACCATATGATGTTCTGTAATTGAGTAGTTCATAATAAATCTTTCAAGAAATTATGGCACTGTTTTGCCTAAGGTTTGAATTTAAACTTGAAATTTGAACTTAATTTAAATGCTTTAGTTTCTGTTTTCCGAAATTTATGAAAAATTCATAGTAAGCTTATCTGCTAGAAGTAAGCTTACCCACAAAAATTCAAAGCATAGCCTTTGTGGATTTTAAAATAAAAATCAAACTTGTTAACTTAATTCAATTAATCCAATTAATTATGATAATTGAAGTAAGGTACAAAAAGTAGACTTAATTTCAAATTCTTGCTTTATGAAGTTATGTTTATCAATTTGTTGGATTGCAACTTTATCGTGAAGTAAAATTTTTAACTCAAGAACCACCTAATTCAAATCACTGCATATCATGTAGAGTCAACGACACTCGACGACGGAGTCTACGAACTAGTCCCGGAACCCGAGCAAGGATTTTCTGAAGACCAGGTGAATGTCACCGAGGATTTAACTGAAGCCCCGAACCAAAATTCGGAAGCCTTTAACATTTCTGACCCCAGCCCCGCTCAAGAAGGCAAGTCCCGGTGCATAACCCAGTATTTCAAATTATTGCACTTATGAAGTTATATATATATATATATATATATATATAAATTGTGCATTAAAGTCTAGGAGTCGTAATGAAACCCTAGATGCATAAATCCTACAAACCTATGTATTTATGCCTGAGTCCTTATTGAATAGATGCTCTGCTAATAGGACCGGCAGAAGTCGAGTGGTTTTCTGTCACTCGCGCGATATAGGAATTGATTGTTTACTATTCTGCAATCGCTATAAGGACGATGGACGGGGTCGTGTGCAGTATCATGACTTGAAAGGTTACCCTGTCTGTGTTGATAAAAGTGGATAAGGTCGCAGTGTGTGGTAGCTGTGGTCAAGTGTTTGAAAGTACTAGCCACATGTCGTAAATATGGTATGCGGTAAGCCTAATACCTGATTGGCCCGGCAAATGGACTTGTCTCCACCACTCGATTGATTGGTTTTTGTTACACACATGCACCGACGTGTGGGAGTACGTTCTGCATAGCAGCCAGGAGTACGGTCATACAGTCGCGTTGTAGACGTACGTCCTGCACATTGGATGTGCGTACGGTCCTACAGTCGCTTGTGGTGGCCCTGATCCATAACCCGGAAGATGAAGGGAACGGTTGTTCGGAAAGTTAAGTTTCCGAGCGTGTGAGTTAGGATCCCTTGCAAGGTTATGAAACTCGGTTCAGAATCGTCCGTTTTTCGCGGAGATTGAGACTGCTAGCTCCTTCTGCCAAATAGAGTAAGAACAGTAACTATTGTTGGAATAATCTTAATGGATGCTAATCTCTACCTTGCTTATCTAGTATAGGTGCTTATTTAAAATGGTTAATGAAACTAGAATCTGAAAGCTAAAACATGAAAATTAGATCATACTTTTTGTCGCTTTTTAGCAAAAAAAAAGAAAACCAGAACCTCTCAATCCTCCATGGTCTAGCTTCGGGCTAAGTATACCCAATCTCGGTTAAGTCTTACTGAGTATTAGCATATTCAGTCTTGCTAGTCTGTCTTTCAGGTATGGCCTGTGAGAACCAAACGGATAGTCCAGCCTGGCCATTCTCTGTTCCGTTTGGCTAGTCCGTGCAATGAGATCCGTCCCCGGTTGGCAATGACCCTCCGGAATGACGCCATGTTTCAGGCTGAGCGTGGTGTCAACTTTCGCGACGTGTGTAGTCGCGTGTTAATTTCTTCCGCTGTGACTCTGAACAAGCTGGCATAGCTTGTAGTTTTAAGCAATGCTTGTATAAGTTTACTTTAAGTTTAAAACTGATTGTAATAAGTTTAATATTTCTGTAAATTAAAAGATGGTGAGCTGTGGTGTAATTGTAAACTCGCCTTCGTGCGAGGTAAACCTACCTCGATCCCGTGTAACCGTGGTTGAATCGGGTGGTGATCCGACAGACTAATGGGTTGTTCCATTTGAAGTGCGTTGAGTTAGTATCACATGTACAGTGATGACTAGCGCACTTGAGCCGGAATAATTCAAGCGGATTGGTTCTGCCACATAGCCTATCCAAACAGAAGTGCTAATGGGTGAACTAAATTTTAGTCTTTTAAATATATAAGCACTAATAAATGCTAAAGTTTAATACTCAATTTTAGCACATCCCAACAGATCCATAGTGGCGCCGCCATAGCTCGTGCGTGACAAATCAGTCCACCTCTTCCCATAACGTTGCCACTGCCTATGGACGGATCACGCAAAGTATTAGCGTCATCTCTATTAGAGCAGCCACACAGAAGAAAGCGGAATAAAAGAGGACCTCTACAACTCTACAAGACGTGTTCAAGTGTTCGCCAAGAAGGGCTTGGCATGTGTCCCTGATCTAAGCTCGCGCTGGCTGACAAAGTGACAACTCTCTTCCCTGCCTCGCCCACACTATGCTGACCGCCTCCTTGCCGTCTCTGCCTGCCTGTCACGTTGCGCCGCCGGTGAACCACCGGCGGTAGCACGGGATATGGAGGAGCCACCACTTAATCGATCCATGACATATTAAATCCATGAGGACTACGTACTACGCACTAACATCATCACAAAGTCACCAAGTAGCATGAGATTCTATCGAGATGGAGACGGATAACGCCCGCACACTGGCTTTCCTCATTCGCTTCTGCGCTTGCTCACTCGCTTCAAATAGTAGGAGGCTAGAGAGAGAAAGGGAGAGGAGGAGAAGTTGCAGAAAGTGGCAGTTGGTTGATGTACCCATGACTACATTTTGTCCGTCCCAATTAAACTTTACTAGTAGTTAATGCGACAACATTAATAGACTTGTGAAACATTACCCGCAGATTCAGGTTACGCTTGTTTCGAATCCACGACCCTACTAATAATCTAATGAACAAGTGCGATGAACTAGAGGAAAATTGGCTTTTAATGTAGAATACAAGTAATAATATATATGAACATGCATATTTATACAAAGAAACTGCACTTTTCCTTTTGTATGTTCGAGATCTTCTGGATTGGGAGTAAGGTCTTTTGGATTGTTTGGTTCAAAAGAAACCTAGGGTCCATTAAAAAGAAGTGAAGGGGGGCTGGTGACGGCCGCCTCGCTGCAGCCCAGGCTTACTACGCCCTCTGACTTGCTAAGTGACATGTGGGCCCAGCGTCCTTGTGTCCGCAGTTCAGTGAAGGTGACTCTAACCTAATATCGACAAGTTTGTCTTGGAGAAATAGATTACAGTCGAGTAGTGAACTAATCGAACCCCATTCGAATCTCTAACCTGTTAATCGATCCATGACATATTAAATCCACAAGGACTATGAACTACACATTAACATCAACACAGGAGTCACCATAAAATCAGTAACGAAAGATGCTCCAGATACACTGGGGTAGTCTTCCGGTGAGGCACGCATGTACTACTTGGAGAAGTAGGGGATAACGGTGGTGCCTTCTGCATTCCGATGAGCAGTAGGGTCTAAGATTTCTATGTGCACTGGACTGTTATTTTCTCAATTCATGCATGGATCCACGACATCATGCAAAGCTCTAATATATGAGTTGATGTTTGAATTTGAAGTAAACGAGCCGACCATACTGATGGCATGAGAGGGCCTTCGAAAGGATTTGAGTGCGGAATGTATGCATGTGTTTGGTTCGGAGGTTTATATAGTGTTTGGTTCGAAATTATACGGGTTGGGTTCATCCAAAAGAGAATATACCCTCTGATCCGGATTCGTCTCATCCCTCCAAAACGAGGGGACGAGTCGAAACCCTTCGTCCCCGTCCCCTCCCGTCTCTCTCTGTTCGGCGCGCGTCGGTAAGCACGAGCCACGGCAGCGGCGGCCGGCGAGATGGAGCTGGAGGCGAGCGGCTGGTGCGGCAGGGGTGAGTGGCGGAGTTTGCAGGGCGAGCGGCGGGGGGCAACAGCGGCCAGCGGTGCGGCACGAGCGAGCCGCGGCCGGCGGGGCGGCACCGGAGGCGAGCGGTGGGTGCGGCAACTGTGGTCAGCGGTGTCTAGCGGCTTGCAGGGGCGAGCGGCGGGGCCAGCTGCGGCCAGCGGTGCGGCACGGCAAGCCGCGGCCGGCGAGCTGGAGCTGGAAGCAAGCAGCTGGTGCGGCAGGGGTGAGCGGCGGAGCGTGTAGGGGCGAGCGGCGGCGCGGCACCAGAAGCGAGCGACGAGTGCGGCAGGGGCGAGTGGAGCTCTCGGCGTGCTCGTTTTTGCCTGCCGCCCCTGGAGAAGATAAGGCACAACAAAAAGTAAAAAAATAAAGAAAAGAGAATGACAGGTGGGGTCCAAGGAATGACAAATGGGCCCACGAGTTACAGTTGTTAACTGTGTGAAATTGAGCGTCCATCCCATCCCGCAAACTCCTCTGGTCAAACAAAAAGTTTGGTTAGATTTATCTCTCTAACCAAACACTACATAGTTAAATTTAACAAAAAAATTATAATGCGCCTAACTCATCACAATTGATCCCCGAACGAAATAAATACATACTATATTGTTGAGAAATTGGTGTTTCTTTGACACCGTCTTCTAAGAAGGGGGAGGTTTTGAAAGAGAGAAGGTTGACCTATTTATGGGTGTTGATTGGTACTGTGGTGTTGCTGTGGCAACTTACATACTCCTCTTTATAAAATATCAAACTCTAGAATTTTCCTTATCCTTATCCTATGCAAAATATTTAATTCTAAAGAATTTTTATCTTACATGAAGTATGACAACTTCTCTCTCTTACCATTTCTATCTTTTTTCTCAAACCATGCATTGTTATTTAGCACATGCAAAAATCTAGCGTTTCTAAATGGCAAACTTTCTTCCAAGGCTTAAATTTATCCTTCAACTATCAAATGGACTAATTTAATCTTAAAATATTTCATTTAGGCTCAATTTAATCACTAGTATGATGTGACCAGTGTGTATGATGTGATCGGTGTGTATGTAAAATTTTGGACACCTTACAAAGTCCAACAATGCTATCAACTCAAGTGGTATACTAATCCATAATTCATTAATATAGCAAAAATAAGTTATTGACGATCTTATGTCTATGAAGAAAAGATTTATATCTATGAATAAAAGGTCTACGCTTTTATTTATCCGTATATTCTTATTGTTCATTGAAACATATTTTTTTATGAGACATCGAATGTGAGTAAAAATTAGAGGTACAAGAGTCTATTTATATGTGTTGACTTACTTTTATATCACCTATTGTTGACTAGGCATGCTAACATGGTACGCCACATAGGGATTAAGGATTAAATTAAGCTCAAATAGAAAGTTTGAGGATGAAATTGGTTAATTTTGTAGTTGAGAGATGAATTTGAGACCGAGGCAAAAGTTGGAATCGGCTATTTTACCTTTGTAAGAAAGTCCAGCAGACTCTTTAAACAACTTCCTATCTCAAGCGTCTCAAGCGATAGAGGGTTAAACAGAAAAGATGCACTCCAGCAGACTCTGTACCAGGCCCTCTATTTTGTGGAGCCCTCCAATTCCTCTTCTCCACCCTCCATTCCTAGGGTCTCTAGGAAGCCCTCTTAGAATTGAAGGCTATTGCCAAAAAAAGCAACCCTCATTTAGCATTTAAAAATTTTGATTTAGGAGATATTGCTGCAGTTGCTCTAAATAACACTCCTTCCGTACAAGTTTACACGAGCTACTTTTAGCTAACTGATAGATGATACTAAAAAATAAAGTAATTTCTTATTTGACGATGACTCTATCTTTTATTCCACACTAGAGTGACACTAACTATGATGGCCGCGGCGATGGACGTCGATGCCACCCTCGCGGCGAGAGGTGTTCGTTGGAGAAGTAGCTCTTCAACGCCGCGGAGTCCGGCGATGCCTCTGCGTTCGCCTCCCTCACCCCTACCGACCTCTCCCTTTGCAACAAGGACGACCGCTCCTTCCTCCATATTGCCGCCCCCGGCGGCCACTGCAAGGAGACTTTCACTCTCTAGAATCGAATAGGTTGGGTTTAGGGTTTTGATGGTGTTTCGGTGGGTTTAGGTGGTGCTCGTTCTCGAGGAAGCAAGTGGTGACGCTGCGGCGAACTTTCTGAACACTAAGGACGAGAAGGGCTGGGCGCCGATGCACTCCGCGCTCCTTGGCGAGCACCGGCAACGGCGCAACGCCCGGATCATCAACATGCTGCTTGAGAGAGGTACAAGACCAGGCCGATGGTTTGGGCAAATTGGTACATGGCGAGTTGGCGTTTCCTGATGGTAATGTCTGTTCGTGCAATTTCAGCCAAGTGCAGTAATTAGTGCAAATGCGTGCATCTCAGACAGATTTGCATATATGCTTTAGTGAATAGTGACGTATAGCTGCCGTTGGCGGAGCTATATGTCGGCAAACGTGGGCCGTAGCCCCCTCTTGGCCCAAATGAAATCACATAGGTATATGCAAAAGGCCCATCTCGTGTACACCCACTCACCCAGGCTGGCAGCCACGCCAGAAGTTGCAGACCGCACGCAGCGCGCCGCTCGCGCCTCGTCAGCCCCCGGCCCCCGCCTCCGCCGCCCCCGGCCCCGCCCGCCGGTCTGGCGGTCTCCATCGTCTGCCGCTCGCCGGCCTCCGCAGCCGGCCGCGAGATCAATAGCCGGAGGCTGCCGCAATCCGCCAATCCCAATTCCCCAATCCCCAACCAGTTCGTGGTTCGTCCAATCCCTAGCGCCACCTACCAAGGGCAGGCTTCTTCCTTCTCAGTTCTTAGTCAGGGGTTCCAGCGCTCAGCAATTCAGCATCATCCGCATTCGGCAAGAAGGCAACAGCAGGTAACTAGGCTGATTCTTTATTTGCTACTCCAGTTTCTAGGCAAAATGGCCCCCCCTACGGTTCATTTCTAGCTCCGCCACTGATAGCTGCATTGTGCTTAACAGGCTCATAGTTGCTGTAGGACAATAACATTTCATATCAGGGTGTTTTGTGACCACCCATCTCAGGTGGGGGCAGAGTAGGACGGACGATCTTGACGGCACAAAACCTGCCAGAGCCCAGGTTGATGAGGTCGAGCTGGAACGGCGACCAACTCCTAGGCATGTCAAGAGATCTACCCAGGTGCGAACGGCTGTAGATGGTCGCTCAAAGTCCAGTGCCGACTGCAGAGAGGTCGAAAGCGCAGAGGTGGAAGGGGGGAGGCGGGCGGCTAGGCCGAACCAGAGGTTGAGCTCTGCTCCGGGATGCACTCCGCTTTACTAGAGAATGGCAAGCTCCACTTGCCGGCGTGCGTCGAAGGTAACAATGCAGTGTGTATTTAATAATATTATTTTTTAATAATATTTTTTATCAGCTAATTAATTACGATGGCATGCTACTTTAGTTAATTTTTTCTTTTAAATTATTTAAAAAATATCATCCTTTTTATCGACCCAACAATCCAATATATATTTAAAAAATATCATCCGTAGTGGAAAGTGCAGAATCATGGATTATACATACATAGTGGAGCCGCCAACAAACCGTGTAAGCGTCGATGTAATCAGGCAGCTCATCGGCGGGCGGCGCCGTCATCGTCGCCCAGAAGAGCGATATTGAAAGGGCGTTTGGTGCGGACGATTCGGGCAGCTTGGTTTCAAGTTGATCGCCGCAGGTGGCAGCGGCTCCAGGCTTGTAGCGATCGTCTGCAAGTGTCGGAGCCCATGTTTGTATCCGGCTTGCCTCTTCGCGTTCGCCGGGTCGCAGCTTCTGACCGTGCCAATTGCGGGGGCTGTTCCAGATGCGAGTCATCGCAGAAGGTCCGTAAGACCCATCACGAGCTCGCCTCTACCGCCGGCCATCATCCTTCTCTGACGGGCGGGAGCCGCCGGATCCACCACCGCCCGCCACTCACCGCTGCCACACTTGGCTTCCTACGTCCCCACTCTATTCGTGGTCCACTGATTGTCTAACCAACCGTCGGCGGCCGGGGGCAACCGCCGCCTCGCCACCCTGCCCCCTTAACCCGCCATCATCGTCGGGCTTTCCTGCCTTTCCCTCCTCCTATTTTATGTTTGATGGTGATGGATCCCCAGCCCCCGACAAACCCCCTCCCCGAAACTGGCCGGCGTCGTGAGGAGGAAGATGAACAGGTGCTAGGTCCACTTGCAACAACATGTACGGGGCTTCTGCGACGGAATCAATCGCACCCGCGCGTGTGATCCCGAACATTAGCGACCAATTGTAGCCTCAGTGGCAGCTGTTGATGGGTACTAGAAGAGATGGCTGGGAAGATTGATGCGGCGCAGAGTACAAGCGAGGCTCTCCATCACCAGATTCAGAAAAACTGCCTGTTCATCATCCTCTCCTTGACTCCAGACCAAAGATCGCAACGCAATCGTAATCCTAATCCTAATCCAACGAAAGCGTGAGCGAGACGACGCGAGCACCGAGCAGAGGCCGTCTTGCGAGGGAGCTCTTCGTAGTCAGAGACAGGGCACAATACGTCTTCTTTCTTGGGCCGTGGGATGGCCCAGTTCTAACCGACCATCCAGACTCCACATAGACGGCCCAGCTATGCATGACTGCAAGAAACCGAGAAGCCCAAGCTCGTCTTCTTTCTTGGATGAGGGGGCGCTTACTCGTGTGGAAAGCGCACTCCACCATGCCCCCGAAACGCAACTCGAAGCGCCTTCTGACCTTTCTGTCTTGCCTTCGCTGCTTCGCCTGCCTCCGGCCCCTCCCCTGTCCCCTACTGCCCTCCTCCCAGTTCCGGACCAGCGCCCCACACCCTGATGGCGGCAATGGACGTCGACGCCGGCGGTGGCGGGGAGGGGCGCCCATCGGAGAAGGAGCTCTTCAGAGCCGCGGAGTCTGGCGACGCCTCCGCGCTCGCCTCCCTCACCCCCGCCGACCTCTCCCTCCGCAACGAGGACGGCCGCTCCCTCGTCCACGTCGCCGCCGCCGCCGGGCACCCCCAGGCACGCAAAGAGGACTTCCACTCTCTAGAATCGGATATGCTGGGTGTAGGGTTTTGACGGTGTTTTGGTGGGTTTAGGTGGTGCTCGCGCTCCTGGAAGCAGGTGGTGGCGCTGCGGCGAGCGTCCTGAACGCGAAGGACGAGGAGGGGTGGGCGCCGATCCACTCCGTGGCCAGCACCGGCAACGCCCAGATCGTCGAAATCCTGCTTGAGCGAGGTACGAGACCAGGCCGATGGTTTGGGCGAGTTCTGTTATTTCTGCTACAAATTTCTAAGATTAGTTAGGGTAGACATGATGAACTGACCATCTGACATTTTCTGATGGCCATGTCTGTTCGTGCAATTTCAGCCAGGTGCAGTAATTAGTGCAAATGTGTGCATCTCTGACAGATTTTCATATAGTTAGTGGACAGTGATGTATTTATATAGACATATGGTTACTTTGTGCTTAAGAGGCTCATAGTTGCTCTAGGACAATAACATTTCGTATCAGTGTTGTGTTTGGTCACTGATGCACATTTCGGGTAAACTTTTCCAAGTGTACCACTGCTGCTTGTCGATGTCCTCTTTCTGGTTCTTTTTCAGAGCTTCAGTCACGTTTTCTATATATATTAAATGCCTCTGCACATATTGTGCTAATTTGTCATTTGTGTATCGGTGTATCCTGGAAAAACAAAAATGAGAGCTGAAATGCATGACTTGAACAAGTCATGGTATCTCTCGCTGTGTTACATTTTTCTCTTCTTGAAATGATATGGCTAATTTGGTGGTTAGTTATTTTTTACTATAGCAACATGGTGCTTAACACTTAGGACATGGTTGGTGTTGGCCTGTAACATTCAAATTGATCTTTGCTGCTGGTCAGTGATCTGAACTGTGGTGCTTTTTTCTTTTTTTTTCCTTTCGGGTATTCACTGATATCGGCATACACTGCTATTTTTCAGAATGTCCTCATGTTGGTTCTTGTTAAAAACTTCACCAATCATATGCTGCACTAATTTGTATATCCTGCAGAAGTGAAATGAGAGCTGACATGCATGTTCGGAACTAAGCTAGTCTATAGAGGATGCTAAATGTTCTTATTTCCTTGAATGAGCTCCTTAAAATATTCCTATTCTTCACAAAAACCAAGTAAAGGTTTATTTCAGTGTACTAGAACATTAGAATTGCAAAGTATCATAGTGTGACATATTTCCTATTTATCTAGCATCGTTCAGAAGCATTAAACCAGTATATTTCATTTTCTTCTGTTAAAAACGAGTTTGTGCTCCCCTTGCGCTATTTTATTTTGGAATTTCACTAGTCTATCATTTAAGATTTTAGTAACAGATGTAATCATAAATTTTTACTACCAGGTGCTGATGTTGACCTGACTACTGATGGTGGTCGAACTGCTCTTCATTATGCTGCAAGCAAAGGGAGGATTAACATAGCTGAAAAACTAATAGCACATGGTGCAAAAGTCAACAAGAAAGACAAGGTATGTGCATTTTCAACAATCTAAGAGAAATATGTGCCCATGTGGCTTTCTGTGGTGGTAGGACTCAAATCCAGAACGGGTAAACCATGATGGGGTATTCTTTGATGTTTGGACATAAGATTGATCCTGATACAAAGTACAGTGTTTTGCAACAACAATTGTTTCTTATTAGCATTTAATTTAGTAGAATTCTTTTGTCACCTAGAATCAGTTCAGACTAAAAAATAATCACCAAGAATTTGAAGTTCTTTTAGAATGTTTCCTGGAAATATGTTGATCACTGTTACCGCATATGCTTATGCATCTCTGATTCTTTATACACTGCAAGTCTAGAACTGAAATTTTGCTAGATATGTAAACCTTCAATGTCTATCTTGTCAGTTTGGCTGCACGCCCTTGCATAGAGCTGCAAGCACTGGAAATGCTGAACTGTGCGAATTCCTCATCGAGGAAGGTGCCGAGGTTGATGCTGTTGACAGGACAGGACAAACGCCTCTGATGCATGCTGTTATATGCGAGAACCAAGGGGTAATTTTTTCTGGCTTCTTTCTTGTAAGTGTGCATAGTTGGTTGATGTGGATGCCATAATATGAGAGCGCAAAGAGGTAGCTTTTTATGGTTTTATTGCATGAATTCGTTCAAGTAATTTTCAGGTTTCCATGCTTCTGCTTCTGTGGTGTCTGTTGCACTGCAAATTGCACCTTGAATGCCGGCTTAACTTAGGGCCTGCTTGGTTGGATGCCAAAATGTGGGCATACCAAAATGTGGGTAAACCTGTAAACTTTGGCACCTATTTGGTTGAAGGCCAAAAAATCAGCCCACCTAAGACCTAACTAAGTGCTATTCTAAACTTGCCAAGATTTTGGTAAAAAAATTGGCATGCCCAGATTTTGGCATGCCAATATTTTGGCATCCAACCAAGCAGGCCCTTAATTATCTCTGACCACGATCCTAGCCTTTTTTTAACTACTTTTAGGCTGCTAAGTAGTGCGGATTACCTATTAGTTCATTGGTGACTCACTGCCTTTTAAATACCAAAGGAAGCTCCAGATTTTGAGTCACGATAGACGTGATTGATTGCCCTTGTGTGTTTTTATTAAATCAATACAGGGCATTACTAATTCTTGTGTTACAATCTTATCCTAGGTTGCTTTTCTGCTAATTAGACATGGTGCTGATGTTGATGTTGAGGACAAGGAAAGCTACACTGTCCTTGGTCGAGCATCTAACAGCTTGAGACCTGCACTTATTGATGCAGCCAAGGCAATGCTCGAGGGTTAATGCAGTGCTGCTCAAAGGTAATAGAAAATGTGTGGGATAGGAAAACAGTACTAAGCAGAAGTTTAGAGTGTGAATTTTCCATTGCTGGAAGTTGTGGTGAACATGTTGCTTTAACCATCACAAATTTTTGTCTCCCCTCTCCCCATTTTTTATCGTTATGCCTTTCCCCCCCTTCCCGGTGTGGCGGTGTGTGCCATGATAGTGCAGTCCGTGAGTGGCAACAAATTGCCTTGCTGTATTTCTTGCCCGGATATGGATAGCTAGAACTATGCAATACTTAGTACCCTGTTACCATGAAGCTGACCTTCAGATCACCTGATGGATAGCTTGTCTTGTCATACAGTTTTTTCAAACATTATGTTCCGGGATAGTGCTCACTGTGCACCACTTTGTCGTACCCGTAGTTCATGTTTGGTCGGTACGCAGTTGGGGTTTAAACAGGAGGACTTTGTTGGCGCTGTCGCGTACCTGCGTTGACAATGATGGTCTCCAACCAGATCTGATGCGCGGTCTCTAGTGCGTTGATGATCACAGGGCAGCATCTACTCCTCTGTCCTGAATTCCTCCCGAGAGGTGCGGTTCCTGACGGTGGCAGTCGCAGCGCCTCTGCACCTCTTGCGGTTTCGTTCTTGCCGTTTTAGCCCTTTCTTCTTCCTTCCTCTTGAGGTGCAGAGGACAGACCGTCGCAGTCGCAGTCGCTCCCCCACGCGCCGTCCACCGGAGATGAGGAAAGCCCGTAGTAAATGGAGATCCGCAGTTCCGCACCCGCGCGCCATCAAGGCCAGCCACGTGATGTGGCTTTGCTAGCGCGGCGTGGCGCCGCACGTCCTGTGTGTGAGGCGGCACTGGAGCCGGCGAGCGTTTTCTAGCCGTGCCGTACCTGCTCCGTAGGCCGTAGCGAATCGAAGTAGCGAACCTCTCGGCGGACGAGCTCCCGCTCCCGGAGTCCTGCAATGGGGAGGAGCTGCATCGCCCCGGGCATTCTCTGCGTGCGCCTAGCGAGCGGGGAGCACTTCGGAGACACGCACGCCGAAGACCAGCGTTGGATCGGCAACCCATGCGCGAAACCGGGCTGCTCTTGCGGACAAAGCCGAGCCGAGAGCGGGCAGGGAGCCGTGGTTTGCCTGCCTAAACCACCACATGTCCGCTGGCATATCCTTCTCGCGGGGTACAGCTGCAACGGTCGACGCGCATCTTTGCAGCAAACAATGCGCGGAAAATCATGCCGCGACGCGAGCTGATCTCAGGTCAAAATGCGGCTCGGTAGACTGGACACGGGAGGCTCCCGGTCCTAGGCGACAGAACATGTGCCGATGGGCAGGCATGGCTTTGCTCGCCCGTTGCCACCGGAACGTTCCCGAACCATTGAGATGCTCACATGAGATTCACTCAGGCAGCTGAACGAATACCGTTTGTTCCAAAGGAGAGCCCTCAGGCCACGACCAGGATTGCACGGATCAGAAAAGGGACGGGAAAGTAGAAGAGATCTTTTATCTCCGTGACAAGATGCAAAGCTAGGTTACTTCAGCTAGAGTTCTTCACACAGGGAATAAATCAATCTCTCAGCTCAATCAATCGCTTCCGCAAATCCACGCCACTAATAAACCCAACACAACACACTCCACTACTACGACTCCTCTTCAGAGCCCAAGCACACTATAAAAAAAAGGAAGAAACAAAAAAGAAAACAAGAGCTCCAAATTGAACGAAAGAACTCGAACGGAGGGCTGGCTGGCTAGATTTTGCCTAGCTAGACCATCCTGAGGAGCGCGGCGAGCGCGGCGACGGCGACGTAGATGCCCGCGGCGTGGGACCTTGCGAAGGCTGCTGCGGCGGACTTGTGGCTGGCGGACGGCGGCGGGGACGGCGGCGGCAGCTTCTCGGTCTTGATGGCGAGGCGCATCCCGCCGAAGCAGTATCCGTAGCTGCAGATGAAGTAGTAGGTCTTGGTCTCGTTGAGCTGGAACGCGAAGCTGCGGCCCTTGCTGTAGTTGTAGATGGCGTTGCTGGCGTCGCACTTGTTGTACCCGGCCTCGTCCACCTGCACTACGTCCGCCTGCCCCGCCGTGTAGTAGAACACTGCGCACGCGAGAACCGAGCGGGTTCGGATTTCAGAAGGGAAGAAGATTCAGATCTGGGAACACAGACGAAGAGATCGAGGAGCATGCAATGCGCGGCGTACCGAGCCAGTCGTCCTTGTAGAAGGGGCTGTGCTGCGTCACCCAGTCGGAGTAGTTGGTGTTGGGCTTCCAGTTGATGCTGATCTTGTTCGCCGCCGTCCCCGACGGCAGCGCCGCGCACGCCGCCAGCACCAGCAGCGCCGCCGCCGGCACCCGCATCCGCCCCATCATCCCTTCCCCGCCGCTCCGCCGCCGCCTCCTCCCCTCAGCAGAATCAAACAGCAGCGAGCAATTGCCGGAGCAGCGGGCTGGCGAAGAGACCCGAGCGAGGTGGCGGCGTTCGCGTGGGTGGCTCTTGTCTCTAGCTCGAACTCAGCTGAGCTGAGCTGAGCTGAAGGGCGACGGGGAGAGAGTGAACACACGACGTGATGGGATGGGACGCGAGTGAGTGAGCTGGGACCTGCCGGTGGGGCGCCGGGTGCGGCCCAATTAAAGGAGCGGGGCACATGGCAGGGATGCGCTCGCCGCCCGCGTCGGATCTGTCGTGGAGCTTCGGCGTGTGGCGCGGCGCGTGCCCTGCCGTCCACGTCGTTCTCGCGAAATGGATGATGGATCGGGATGTCGAAACTCGAGTGCACGCTGCGTCAATCCGCCGTTGCTGTCCAGGAGATCTTTGGATCACATGTGCAGACGACTTGTCTTAACTTATCTTGGAGTTATCCGGGTTTTTTTTCTTTCGTTTTAGAATTTTAAGAGGTTCACCCTAGTCCATTGTACTATTTGCCGAGGGCAAATAGGAGTTATCGTGTTTTTTTATATGTTACCAGCACATAAATATGCCAGCTGTTACATTTATGTGCCAACTTGTGTGCTCAGTTCCTTCAGCGTTCCCTTCAATCGAGTGCCGGCTGAAATGCAGGTTTGCTTAGTTGGTTTGAACACGTATCGATAAGAGGTGGGCAAAAACCCGAAACGCAAAGCCGAACCCAAAAAATCCGATCCTAAGGCTATTCACAATGAGAGTTTTATGGGATATTTTATGGCATTAATTAGCCTGCCACATCAGCAATTTGGATGACATGGCACATCATTTAAGAAGTAAGAGTTTCATGGAGTTTCATGAGGATAAAACTATGTTAACCCATTTCTAAAAACTTCGAAACCGTGTGAAACCTTCATTGAGAGTGTTTTGTTTCATCTTCACACAATTGAGTAAATCCTATTGGTTATTTATTTGCAGCATTTAAGTAGTATGTTGGTATATGAAATAGTGAGATGAAACTCTCTATTGAGAGAGGGTGTTTCATCCTTCTACAAAGTTGACGTGGCATTCTTGAAAATATGGACATGAAACCCCCATTGTGATTAGCCTAAACCTGAAATATCCGAAACCGAAAAATCTGAAGATACTTTGGGTAGTAAGTCTGGAAATCCGAAAATATTACGGGTAATTCGGGTTTGTACCCGAAATATCTGAAAATCCGAAATTATAGAAGGCCTGCCTAAGTTCCAAAGTTCTTATGATTACAGCCCAGCCCACTTGTGATCCTTATCTCATGCGTTCACCTCTCGCGGAAAGGCACGAAAATATCTGGCCTGCGCTTCTCTCTGACTCGACTCGCGATCTCTCCCTCTCTCTCAGCTCTCTCTCCACATCTCTCTCGGCCATCACCGAGCTGCCTCCAGACCACGCCTGTGAGTGCTTGCGCCCCCATCTTGCCCAACCGCAGCAGGGAAAAGGGCGTCGCCGACCGAGAGGAGCGGGCGGACAACGGCATGTTGGTCTCCCTCGAGTCCTCGACGGCGAGTGCGTGCTCCACGTCCGGCAGCTGCGCTAGAATCCAGGAAGTTCTGCGGCAGCCAGAGCCATCGCCTGGTCCGTCCACAATAAAGCACTCGATCCGCGCATGGTGGACGCAGATCCACGGTGTTTTCTCGGGTATTTCGGAAATATCCGAACTCGAATCTGAAATGTCGGGTACTCGAATTGTCGTGTATTATTTTTTTAGAAGCAAATTTTGATTTGAATTTTTAAAATCTGAATTTCTGAAAACCCGAAAAAACCAATCCGAAATTACCGAATGCCCACCCCTATCGATAACACCACCGTTTGGTTTTGAACTGAAGTGCCCTGTTATTATTGACCTATTAGATCGTTGGTAACGGTTAAGATTGCCCTTGTGATCATACATTACATATTTGGAGTTCGAGTAATCATAAAGTGCTTCGCGAGGTTTATGGTCAAATTGGGGTACGTACATATTTTCTTTTTCTTTTTTTTAAATAAAGCAGGAGCACTGCATTGAATTTAAGAAAGAAGCAAGCGGATTCTTACATGTTTTGATTACATAAAAACATGGCCCAAACACAGGCACAAACTAAAGAAGATTAGATCGTAGCAGCTCCGTCTCCGTCTAGATTAGGCTGAAGACCTGGGCACACACAGATTTTCTGTCAATGGGGAGCGAAAAGGAGAAGATTATCGGGAGTTGTGAGAGGTCAAAAGATCACAAAGATCATCGGGAGCACATGCAGTCTCCTGTCAACCTCACCCTTTTGCAGCATTTATCCCTTTTCTTTTTTACCCTTTTTGTCTTCTCCAGTCTGCATTTTCTTTTTTTTGCGAGGCCAGTGGCCCAGTGCTGGTGGTATGGGCTGCAATCAGGAAACATCCCGACCTAGCGGGCCATTTTCCCAGCTCGCTCATTCATGCCAGCCGCTCCTCCTATCTGGCCTTGAGATTTTGCATCATGGGCCTTCCCTTCCACATCATCAACGGGCCTTCAGCGAGCCTGGCCGAACTCTCCGCGGATCCAAGCCCACGACGAGACAGAAAATAAATGCTGCGCGATCTGTCCTTGCGATTACATGCCGTACCAAGTACCGACACCACCAGCTCCCGGGTCAGAATGCCTCAGCCAGTAAACAGTTGACTCCCACAGTGACCCGGAGAAAAAAGTTACAGTTGCAGGCACAGAGTACGATCGCTACCACGCAGCGAAATGAGAGGATAAAAAATAGCAGCCGCGAAAGCAGCTGGGCCACGAGCTCTCAATCTCCTCTCCTCTTTGTGGGGAGAAAGAAAGAGGAGTCACCTCGCATATGCTAAAAGGATGGGGGGCGGGGCGCCGAGGCTTTCGCCCATCCGCTGCTCGCCGCGCTTGTTCTGGCACGACGCGGCTGGTCCATCCCGGGAAAGGCCCCCAGCGGTGCTTATCTTAAGGCTAATCCCAATGGAATGTTTTATGGGGATTCATTTTTATTAATTAGCATGCTATATAGGATTTTTTTTTTATTACATGGCATCAAATTTAAGAAAAGAAGATATCGAGAAAACTAGTTTCATCTAAATGAAACTATGTGTACATAGTTATCAACTCTTGTTGAGTCATGAAAACACCTCTAGAGCCTCAGTACAGTGCACTGGTCATAGGTTCAACTCACTGTAGAAGCGAATTTTCTATAATTTAACGGCGTTGTACTTTCAGTAGTAGACGATGTTTCTATCGACAGCAAGGCGTCTGCGGTAACTTCATCAATGTCGAGAATTTGCCAGCTCAGTATTCGAAGATACTCATAGGAGTAAGATTTGGGTACGTGTGTTCATAGAGGTGAGTGTGCGTGTGTTGTGAGTATCTAAATCATACTGTATACTTAAAGAAACTCTTGTAATTATAAAATCAAAAGCTATTTGGAGCCTATAAAACCACACTATGAATTTTTGCATTGTAGTCTTGTAGAGGTAGTTTCAAACATCATTTTATTTTATTTTTTGCTTATATGGCTACTTTAAAAATATCAATATATTAATATAAAACACTTCACTCGAATTAGCCTAAGACACGAGGCTTTCTTCCTCGCATGGAACAACTGCTGCCGGGCACTGGGGGAGCCAGGGGGCCCGGCAGGGGCCATGACCCCCTAACCATTTATGTAAATGAAACCTAATTTACTTAATCATTGATTATTTAAGCTAGTCAGTAATTATTTAGATTTTTTAATTAGAACTTCTTATCATTTGCCAAAGGGGCAATAAGAACTGCTGTTAAAAAAATTTAGACCGAGCTCGATTGTTTTAAATATTATATTTACTACACATATAAATTATTATTTCTATAGATAAGCTACTCTCTCCGTTTTGATTATAGCTCGTTTAGCTTTTTAGATACATAGATTTACTAGGTATTAGACATAGTGTACATAGCAAAAATTATGTATTTAGAAGCTAAAATGATCTATAATTTCGAATAGAGAGAATAAATATTATGCTAAAACGGTAAAAATACTTAATTCATTTCTCTTTTGACCATCCGTTGACTTCGTTAAATATGGTTATTCATACTATGCCAAAATATAGATAGGTATTATCATGTTATATATATTTCTATCATATCTATTATTCAGTCTATTTGGGGAACAGTGTTACGCGGCAGCTCTTTCTGCGTGAGCGCAAATGAAAGCGCTCCCTTCCTTTGCTTGTCACATTTATCATTTAGAGCCCGCATCTTTATCGTTGTTCAGTGTAGAAAAATGTGTCATACTTAGGGGTGGTAATGGATCATGACGTTAATGCTTCTTTCACAATTCAACTTGATACTTAATTTTTTTCAATCCGTAATTATATAAAATTAGAGCCGGTTCTTTGTCCGGTTCTTAGATTATCTACGGTAAAATTTGAGCCACTTCATCTATGGGTGCCGTAGTTTTTATAGGTGCCAAACTGCCAACGCTGTAACTTTTTCTGTTTGATTTGGCTCGGTTTGACCACGTTAAAAATCCTGGCTCTTTTTAGATGACGGGCTCTTTTTTTTTTGGGTCCTGGCTGGAGTGGACGCCGGCCTCTTGGGGCCAGAGGGGCGGGACATTAGTCGGATCCGAGGGCCAAGCACGTGTGGATTCGAGCTTGTCTCTGAACTGTGACCGAAGTGCTAAGTAGTTCCATGAGATTGCACACGGTATGAGCTGAACTCTGAAAAATTCTACGGTTGGGAGAAGCCTGTTTCTGCATTGGATTGAATTGATCTCACATTTCTTACCGTCACAAAAACGTTTAACTTACTACTATCGTTGAGAATTTTGATCTGAAGCCTGAATGGAGGTGGGTATGAGCAATCAAACCCTCTCTCAATGTCTCTCTCATCAATCATGTTCCCCAGCTGGTTTTATTTCGCTATGAAAGAAGTGGGGAATATCGAGCTGCGTACGACCAAAACTGCAAAAATATTTGGTGCGATCGGCCGGTCAGGACTCATCAGCAGGTCGCTGGCGCGCGGCAGCTTTAGCCAGGCCGCCTCTGCGTCTGCCCGCGCGGCTGGCAGGCGGCAGCAGCACAGAGCGCCGCGCACGGCACAGGACTTGACTGTCCGAGACTGAGAGGCCGTGTCAGCCTCAGCCCTGCCCCCGAATCAATCAGTTCTTTGACCCGAGCGAGCGGCCGAGCAGCGCGGAGCCGGAGCGGCTGGGCCTGGCCTGGCTCGAGCTCGACGGCTCGCCGCCGGCCAGGTTCGGGGGCCCTTCGGCCGGGACGGCCGGACGGGGACAGCAGCAGAGGGGGAGCGTTAATACGTAACCTAAATTTGCCAGTTATAATCAGGCAGGTGGGCCCCCGGGGAGCTACGTGAAGCCTACTTTTTTTCCCTCTCAGATCTCGTGATCCATAGCGTCAGCAGATTAGATTAGATAGGTACACTTCATCCTGGGCGTGGCCTACTTGCAGTTGATAAGTGTAAAGTGTGTGTGTGTGACCCATCTGTGTTATACTTTTATACTACGAGTAGTAGTTTATATGCAAATCATTCTGGTGATCTGGTCTCGTAGGTTTGTTTGATTGTTTGTTTCGAGTTGATTGGTCTCTAAGTGAAGCTTGTTACTAGTGTTTTCTTGTGCTAGACAGTTAAATTTACTAAGGACGAAGTAACTCAGCGATGAAATGAAACTGTGTCCCATACTCCCATGTCCTGAACGAGAAGGATAAATATTACAGTGGGTGGGTCGGTCAGTTCTGATGAGGCACTTTTCAGGACTACCCATGGCTCCACAGACCACAGCTGATTCAAGCGTGACAAAGTGTGAGGAAATGAATCCTTCTCCCAATCAGGAGGTGCGTGCTGGTGAGTGGTGACGTGCTGCTCGGACGCGTCCTGGAAAGGGAAAGAGAGGTACTCAACCAAATGCTCATTCCCGGGGCAAAGGATCAGCGGCCTTCGCCTTTGCCTCTCCTATAGGGTCCTATCCCTCCATCGGAGCCAGCATCCATATGATGACACGAACCCTAGATCTGCCGCCGGAGCCTTTTAACCCGGCCAACCAGCCGGCAGCAATGACGAGCTCGTAAAGAGAAGATAAAGCTAGGCTGCAAAGGCAAAGCTACCATCTCCGGTGCCGGGGCGTGTCTTCCTCCGTGGTGCCGCGCACTGTTACCGGGTGGTAAAGCCGGGGGCGGCGAGGGAAAGTGGGGGATTGAGCTCACCTCACCCGGCTGCTCGCGCCGCTTTCCTCGCGATCGATGGCGAGCCTTTTGGTTGGGTCGTCGCCTCGCTTTCTAGGCTTCCACTTCCATGCCCCGCAGGGGGATAGGGGTTAGCGCACCAGCACCACCGAATCTTGGCTGTTACCCTCGTGAAAGTGAAAAGAAGCACAATCAGTACGCTAGATACTAATACGGTTACTTTCAGTTTAGATCTTTTTTTAGGAACTTTCAGCTCAGAATTAACATTGTGCATTCAGGAAAGCAATGGGTTTCTGATGACCACGGGTTTTCCAGTGATATTTCGTTCGGTCACTTCGATGGCACGGTTCGTAATGACAGATTGACAGGAGGATGGACGAGGTAGCTTGTAAACTTGGACACGCCGCGACCTCGGATTACCGCAGGGTCAACCTTTCTTTCCAACACCGACCCACAGACCTAACGGGTGCATTGAACTGGAACGCTGCAGATTTTCTTTTTTTTTTGAACTGGTGCGCTACAGATTTGGTGTTGCTCGAGTCAAAACGACGGGCTGCCTGCCATCCCTGTCACCTGACGTCCTGATCGACGCTGCCACCCGGCGAGGCGGCGACGGCGCGTATCAGGACGGGAACCCAGGGTGCAGGGCGCGCGACGCGGGACGTGCACGTATGTGGCCGGGACCGACCCAGCTCGCACGTACAGACACGGCCGGCCGCAGCGTCACGCGTCGCGGAGCCGGAGATCGGGAGCGGCCTGTTGGATTGGATTGGCATTGGATTCCACTTCGCGGACGCGTCGCGTGCCCGGTGGAGGAGGAGAACGGAAGAGCAGCCACCGCCGGCGCGACGTCGCGTCCCCAGGGGCGCCAGAAGGGGACGCTCCGCAGAAGATCCGGGAGACAGTATCGCCGTCCCAACGGCCGCCACATCTTCCCGAGATCGAACTGATTCTTCTTTTTCTTTTTTCTATCTTTTGGGTGCGGGATTCCACGTCCGCTGGATTCGCAGTGTTGCGGGCACCGAAACAGAAGAAGAGGACGGGTGTTTGATCAGAAGGCTGGGTGGCCACCGGAGGTTACGCAACACATCAGGAACGAGATTAATGAAAGTAGGCCGGCCTGTGGCAGCCCTGAGTTATCCTTTATTGCTTAATGTTTAAGTTCTTTCTTCTAGAGTTCGAGTTTGTATCCTTTCATATAATATCACTACTGTAAGACTTTGAACCTGCTTCTCCTATCTTAAATGACGTAGCCGTGCTTCTGCAAATTATTTAAAAAAACGGAAGAAGAGACGAGACAGTCACGTGAGCCGCGTCGACGCGCTGACTGAGCCGGCCGGCCAGACGGCGGCGGGTAGCCGGTCCGACGAAGAAAGGGCGGGGAAGCGGCCGGCCGGCCGGCCGGGCAAACCTCGCCAACGGCCACCAGATCTCTGGCGCACGAGGAGATTCCGCGCGCGCCGTCGCGTACCGGTGTCCTGGGGAACGGCGGCGGGGAGGGGGCAGGGCTGCCGTTTCTTTGTGCGCCGCGTAGGCGAGGAGCCGTCGAGCCGAGGCAGATCCGAGTCCTGCGCGCGCGCCGTGCTCTGCTCGAAATGCCCTCGTACAAACGAACACCCTTTTTTCCTTTTCTTTTTTTTTTGAGACGGTACGAATTTCATGACCTCTTCCGCGTTGTCACGCAATGAGCGTCCCCTCGCAGTCGGCAAAGCACACATGACACGTCACATGGTCAGAGGCTCAGAGCCGAGGAGCCAAGGGTGCTGGTGAGTGGTGAGTGGTGACCAGGGCTGGGAAGAAAAAAATTTCAAAACTGGGCCTGTTGAGCTGTCAATATCGCGTTTCAAGATTGTTGCATTGCACTTATTTTTCTTTTATAAAATCAAATTTTGCTTATTTTGAATAAATTTCAATCTAGGCTTTGACTCACTAGGCTCAGATGAAGTTTATCTCAAAACATAATAAATCCAGAGTAAAACATGATTTTTTTTTTGAAATGGCTTGTTATTACCCTACTGGTCACGACGCCAACCAGTAAGCTCCGATGGCTCTGAAGATGCCTGCCAGCATCAAGCAGGAAGTTTCGTTGGATTGCTATGAGTTTCCAAAAGTAAAAAAAGGGAACAAGTACGAAAATTTATAAGGATGTGTTATTTGAAAGATGTAAAGCTTGGCTTCTTTTATATTGGCTGTTTGGGAGGATATGTCTTTGGAAGCTAAAGGCTATTGATCCCATGTATATAAAAGAGGCCAAATTAGGGGGTTTGCCAACTCATTTGCAAACCTCTAGGGTCTATTTGTAAAGTTAAGAATCTATTTGTAATATTTAACCCTATCAATGGAATAGATAAAAAACGGTCGTTCCTCCTCTATGTAAATAGAGTCTTAGAGTTTGGGGGAAAGAACTCTTGGCCATTTTTGTTCATTTGCTCTCTTGTTCTCTCTTTTGTTTGGGTCCCAACCCCAACATTGGCTTTAGAGAGTATCGGCTCTGCAGAGTGTGTGAAATTAGATTTTGAGATTGAGGGATTCAAGCTCCAATAAAACTTTGAACCTACTCCAGTCTGAGAGAGAGAGTCACGGTAGCCGGATAAAAATCCATCCAGGAATAAAGACTTAAGAAAGGTTTTGAGAGGGGGCATATGTCCTTGCTAGGGCAAATATTGGCCCATCATGAAGCAATGATATGTTATTGCGGTAGAGATCAATGATAGGTTATCCCAGTAGAGGTGGCACTCGGCAAGTTAACGGCCGAGGCGGCAAAGGAAGGGTGGTGGGTAGAGATAGAACAAGAATGTTATTGTTAAAGAAATTTTATGGCAGGACGCTCGCTAAAACATGAAAGGCAAGAAGCTACAATTTTATGAAAGGCCTATGCCTGCCTACTGGGTGCATAGACAAAATAAGAAGAAACGTTATCACACAACCTAGCAGTAGAACAGGAAAACAAAAAGATTTTTGTGATTTCGTATCACCAAGAACTCGCAGTACTTGTCTTTATAGCTCACAGCCTCACACCCGGGGCGAAGCATGAGGACAAGAGCACGATCTACGCAACAGCTGGGGCGCCCATCCCATGATGCGCGCGCAGCAGATCTGATGTCCACCCCCACGAACAAGTGGGCAGCATCTGGGCTGGGCGGGCCAGCTCCAAGCTCAGGCTCGAGACGAGTTGGTTGCTTTCACAGGCACAGGCACAGGCAGGAAGGAAGCGCGCGGCGCCGCTGCCAGCCAGGCAGCCCCAAGCCCGGCCAGCCGCCAGATGCGGACGTGTCCTGCGACACGCGCGCAGGCAGATGCATACACGGATGCACGAGACGCTGCCCGTGGGCCCCGCGCCCAGGGACCACCGGACCATGTGGCTGGAGGAGCCGAAGCCGAGGGCCGGGCCTGTCCTGTGGCGACCATGCTGGGCACTGGTCAGGGGAGGGGGGGGGGGGGGGGGGGGCGGCGGCGGGATCCTGGGTGCCATCAATGCGTGCGTGAGCTCCTCGTCCTCTTGGCGCCAGGCGGCCTGGGTTGCTGTTGCCTGTTGGTGCTTGTACGAGCAGAACGAGACGAGCACAGTGCAGGAGCCTACAGGGCAAGGCATGGACGCGTGGTCGCTTCCACAATGAGACGCTGCACTGGCTGGAGACTCCTCCGTGCGGCAGTGAAAATCTGGGGATGGTTTTTGCCGTTTCCTCGCTTTCCGTTGTTAATGTCCCTGCTGGCTGCTCTCTGCTTATACGCGCATGTGCATGTTCTCTGCCGGTAGGCCGGGCTCTGTGCGTACACGGTTGATCGACAGCTTGGTGCAATGTTTATTGAACTGAAAAATAAATGGCGTGGAAGGCAACCCCACAGCACCCCCGGACGTATCCAACCGTATTTTAGAGGATAATACCATGTGAGTAAGTGACCGGGTCGGGGTCGTTTTGAAAAAAAAAGTTTCTAAAAGAAGCCGTTGGGTGAAGTCAAAATATTATATAACCGCGATGGAATCTGTCGCCTCCGGTGCGTTGCCCTTATGATTTGTGGAAGTATGAGCGAGAGTTTCCGCCAGTACAAAATTAGCATTTCGCATGAAACGAGCACTAGACGTTCTACTCAAATGCGGAGTTATATAAGCAAAAAATATTTCGAAAAAATTTATACTAGAAGAAGGAACCCAAGTGAATTCCCCCCCCAACTACGCAATAAGCTTGTGCAGATACTGATGTCGTGTCGTGCGTGGTCCTGCTGTCCGAGCACGCCATGCATGTTTTGACAGCCTAACCATCTACAGATACTTATGCCAACAAACATCAATGCGTGTACCGCCTGTCGTGTGCTACGAACCAACTTCTTTGGGCAGCAGAATTTGTGGGTGCCGTCTCCATCTAATAAGGTTGCCTGGTCGAGAGCAGGGAATACAAAACCGCTCGATAATCGCGATTATCGGTGAAATTTATCGTTACCGATGCTAGCTGAGAACGTAAACCGACTGGAATTTCGCTAGATTTCAATGAAAAATTCAAAAATTTAAAAAAATTTATAAAAAGTAGAGAACTTATTTTTATAAAAAACTAGACCTTCTCTTGATTCCAGAATGTTGTCACATGTTGAAAACAACAATTGTTTGCTTAGGAAAAAAATATTTTTATCTAACTACCCGTTACCATCCACTAACTCATGCGATTAAGGCCGATTTTCGTACGATTAAGGCCGATAATCAATATATATGCGGCAATTATCGATGATGCTGCAGCTGGGAGCGAGGGAGTTGATCGTGGCGTCGATAATCGAAGAGACCGAAGAATGATTAAATTGATACGCCGAATGCCTTCATGTATGGACTATGTGCTTGCTAAGTTTGTACGTGGCTTGTATAGAGTATGTACTCTTGTTTCTATGCACTATGAGGTTTGTATGAACTATGCACTCTTTTATTTCTGTGAACTATGAAATTTGTATGGACTATGCACTCGTTTGTTTATATGAACTATGCACTTCGTGGTTTGTATATATGTGCAAATTCATGTGCTTTATGCAATTTTATGGGCAAAATATGTAAACATGTTTATTTCTTAGGCAATTCTATATGCAAAATTGTGCATGTATGTGTAATTTATCTAATATAATATAATACATAACCTAAAAAATTAAATGCTATCAAACCTTTATTTTTTTTCCACTGCCAAAATATATTTTCAGTAGGCGAAGCGATAAATCGTTCAGTTTGCATCGATTATCGATGATAAATTGTTGAATTTCATTTTTTTGAATTTAGGTCTCTTTACCAATCGGTTTTGGTGATTTTCCACCGATTTTCAACTGATTATCGTTACCGGGACTCACTGATAAATGCTGTATCGCCGGTAATGTAATCCCTGGTCGAGAGCAACTGGAAATTTCGTCAGGGCCTTTTTGCCCAGCCTAGCAGAAATTTCACATGAATTCCTAGTATAACCGATTTGTTTCTTGTTTTTTTTCCCTTTTGGCTTGGCTGATTCAATAATGGTTCCCTATCTCTTTCCACCTACTCTCAAGTTGTGCTCATTTAGTTTACCCAGGTCCCAGTGCATCTCCAACTTCAAGGCGTATCTCCTCTGGCTACGATACACGCTTATCTCGGTGCTCCGGCCACAACAGATGCGTCGCTTGTAAACTTGCTCTGCTCTACACGCATGTGTTGGACCGGTGGCCCATTTTGAGAATCGCGATGAACATAGTAAAACAGTTTGGCACTGGAAGGGATCTGACTAGCTGAGAGGTGTAGTCTGGTAGCCTGGAGATCAAACCCATGCCACGCCGACTGCACACTTGGAAAACCCAAGTCCTGGAGCTGAACTCACAGAGAGACTCCCCTCCCGTGTGGTCGGCTGCTGGTCGCACGTTCCGATCATCCAGGTTAATCTAACGATCCCCTACAATTAAGACCTAAAAACAACGTACTACGTGCGACGTGTGGCCGCCCGCCCGCCCGCCCGCCTTAACTTCTCCTCGCGGTTTCCTGGTGAAGCCTATGAATGCGAGTGACGTCCCTTGGGCTCGAAGCATACGTACCGCTGTCCGCCGGGGACCGGCGCGCTCGCTCGCTCGCTCGCGCCATTAGTGCGACGCAGCCAAGCCAAGCGACGCCATCCAATCCAGCCAGCCGACCCTTGGGGATTGGGACGGGGCTTCGGATTAGGATTACGATTACGATTACCACCGCCGCCGCGCGCATGGCCGCGTCGTTCGGGGAGAGGCCAGGCCACCGGGGGCGGGGGATGGGACGGGGATGAGGAGGGTGGCGCGCAGACGGAGCGGCGGCGGCGGCGGCGGCGGAGTTTGATTCCCTTCCTCGCCTGCTCGCGGAATCCGAGGTTGAGATGAGATGAAACCCAATCTCCCCCCACGCGGCCGGCCTCGCCCAAACCCGGCACGCCGCCGCCGCGCGCGGTCGCCGGATGGACGGTCCAGATTACGCGGGGAAGTATCTTTTCTTGATTAGAGTAGTGCGAGTCGGGATTCTGTGAGTTGATTAGTTCTCCTCCTCCTACCCGTGTAGCGAGCATATTACGGAAGACACGCTGTCATCAGCCGCGCCTCGTGATCCCGGGGGCGAAGCAGGGGCGCGCGCATGGCAGGCCCAGGTAGGTATCGGGATACGGTGGCCGCGCGCGCGTCGTGTCTACAGTAATAAACTCGACAGTCGACACACTCGAGCGGCCGGTACTTTTCCCCGGGCCTCACTCTCAGGGCCGGGTGGGCCCCGCGCCCAGGCCTTTGGGGGCATCTGCGGCTGCAGCCATTGGATCGAGCAAAAAGAGGAGGGAGGGGGGAACAGCGAACGGGAGTAGTACAGCTGATTGATTGTTTTCTCCTCCCCACTTTGCCATGCTCAATCTCTCTCTTCTCTCTCTTGTTTTGTTCTTCTTCTTCTTTCCTCGCTTTCTTTCAATGTGCTGAACTGCTGATGCGCATTGTCCATTTATCAACCCAACCTCCAACAAGATCTTTTCCGCCAGGTGTACATGCGAGACCACACGTAGATGACCTTGGTGACCTCGCATCAGCGACTCAGTTAACCCGTGATGTCGTCTTGTGCTAAAATTTGTAGCGACCATACGTGCTGGGTGCTGGCTGGAATGTGGAGGTCCTTTGCTTTTTTTTTCTTTGCCGCAACAATGCGCAAGTGTCGGATCCAAGGCCCTGATGCTCTCTTTGCCCGCCGTCCTTTTCGTTCGGTGCGGGATTTGCATCCTCCGCCCCAGCAACCCATCATTTTCTGCTCCGAGTCTTAAAACAGGAGCTCCGGATCTCCCTGATTCGCAATGGGGAGGAGTTGGTTGTGTGTTTAGGTATCCATTGATTACGATGCCGACTAAACATGTGGTTACCAAGATTGCCAGGAAAGCGAGCGCTCGTGAATTCCGCGATCCAACTCGCCTAGAATTGGTCGATTTCCCATCGAATCGTCGTTAGTGGAGGGATTAGATCGCAAACACGAAGAAAGCATCTGAATTTATGTACCCTTATTACAATAAAACATATGAAGAGATAATCTAACACTGGTAGTCTGAAAGGTGCAGCGGCAACAGTAACCTAGCCGCCGGGAGAACGGGGTACGGATGCTGCAGGATGGCATGTGAGCCGAGGGGGAAAAAATAAAGTATCACGAGGAGTAAAGATGGCTGGTTTTGTAAGATTTGGAAAGGAAGTTTGGTGCTGTCCTCTGAAGTAGCATGGATTTTTATATCGAGCTGTGGCTTTCTCTCTCCCCCACCAGCAAGCAAAGGGGGTGCACAGATTCTCTCTCTCAGTCCCAGGGTCACAATCCCCCCCCAAGCTCTTTCTACAGCCACCCAAGGGAACAAGGAAATGCTATACAAATCGTAACAGGGAAGGGAGATCAGCTGATGCCCTGTTTCAATAAGGAGATGGTCGATGATTATCGCGACTGATAATATAGTTAGTTCCGGAGGAAAAATTCTGATGGAGACAGCAGCTGGTGGGGTGGGAAAACAAGTGCATGTTTAATTTATTTTATTCTGGTTATTCTGATGGGAGAGGGAGAGGGAGTAGAGAGAGAAAGGGAGAGATGGGGATAAAAGTGGGTGAGGACTGAGGAGGAAGGATCAGCAGGAGGAGAGAGAATAAAAAGACCAGATGTCAACAAATCTGCCTGTCCTTGCTCGTAGTTTAGAAGAAGGTCGTTCCATTCCCTTCCTCAGAGGAGAGAGAGAGAGTGAGCAAGGGGGAGGAGGCAGCAGAGCAACACCCCCGCAGAGGAGAGAGAAAGGAGAGAGAGAGAGAGAGGGCAGAGCACATAACCAAACAACACCCATCCAAAAACCCCAAAAGGAGGAAAAAAGGAGAGAGAAAACAACGCAGTCGTTTGTTCAGACAAAACAAGAACAAGAACCCACCAGTACGCACTTCCCCTCTCTCTCTCTCTCTCTCTCTCTCTCTCTCTCCCCCCGCCAGTCCGCCCCCTGGCCCATCAGATCCAATTCTTTCCCCGACCCCCATCCCGGATCCGCCGCAATTCCTTCGCGTCTCGAGCTCGATTGCTCCGTGCCCGTGGAATTTGCTCCTTTTTTCCGCTAGAATACTGCCTTGGCCGGCGACTCGAGGGGGGCGCTTGCGAAGGTGAGGGGCGCTTCTGCTGGGCGTCTCGGGGCCATGGGCGTTGTGGCGCCCGCTAGGCTGTTCGTCCGCCGTATACTCAGGGTCGTCAGGCTCAATCCGCTTCAGCGCAGCGCTAAGAGTCGTTGAGGTGAAATTTTACTCCGCTGGTTTGTTCTGCCTAGCGTTCTAGCTCGGTTGTTGTGAAAAAGATGCAGCTTTTCTGCCTTTTCTTCTTCTTCTTTGAGCCGTCCAAGGTTCTGATTTTTTCCCTTCTGGAAATCGGGTTTCTGTCGCAATTAGTTCCTGTGTCAAATTTCGGTTGGATTGACGGCAAGAAGCTGATAATTGCATCTAGTCGTCGCAGCCTTTCGGTTTCCAGGTTTGGTAATGATAGGTCGCTTGAGGGAACTGGTTCGTAGGATTTATCAAGTGCGTTGAACCGTCGGGGGTTGACTTGTCTTCTCTCCTTTAGTTCCTTCCTGTCTCGCGAGTTGACGTCCAAACAGCTGTACATGCATATTCTTTTTCATTGTTTAGGCCTCCGGTGATGTTTCTTTTGATCCTGTGTATGTTTGCTTGATTATTGGTAGGGATAGTGAGTTTCGATCTTGCATTGTGTGCGCGATGCAACACATTGAGCATATTGTTAAGTAGATCTTTTTTATGTTGCTCACTGCAGTGTTTGATGCAGGTTTTTTCTCGTGAACGCATTTAGCTGCTCATTCAGCTGAGCAGGTTGAGCTATCCATTTAGCTCGACAGAGTGAAGAGACGCATTGCCCATACGTGTGTGCTGCGTTGGCTCTCGGAACATCCTTTTTGTGTGCTGCGCTGTGAAGTGTGAATGTTACAGAATCCACTTGGCTACATTCTGGGATGGTGATGGGCATCAGAGCATGACAAATGCAGGCTTCTTAACTTGGTAATTAGTCAATGGAACCCCTAGCTCTTTAATAGCTTCTTTTGGCAACTGTTAGTCTCAGTTTAATATAATGTAGTTGCCCATTTGTGCTCGTTTTGGGTTTCTCCCCTCGCTTGCTAGCATTCCGTATTTCATTGCTTAGTACAGTATCCTTTTAAATGACAATGTCTGGCTGAGCATCGTAAAACTGCTTACATAATTTCTCTGCATTGTTTTGTTGGTTTGCTAATGCCAGTAGAACTAACAATTAACAAGTAGTATTTGTTCATTACTTGAGTTCGTGCTTTGCACCCCTTGCAATTGGCATTGGTTTTGCAGTTAGAGTTAGACATCATTCTTGTAACTGAAGTGTACAAGCTGCCACAATAAAGTTGTGACATCCAGCTCACTGAAAATTTGTCTTTTCCTATATATACTCTTGATAATCATCTTAAATTTATAAGGGCTAGTGTTCTCTTGTAAGTAGCCAATTTCTTATGCTTGTTTCTTCTGCCAACCAATGAATAATGCATGCTTGTCTTTTTCCACATTTTAGGCCCATATTGTAGGCACATTTTAAGCTTGGTTGTTGAAGTTAAAGTATTGTAGAATTTTTACCAACAGAGCGTTTGATTGACTGGTCTCTTGCACAGATTGCAACAAGAATGGGGGCAAAAGTAGAAGGGGAAAGCTATATGCCTGGATATTATGCCACGGGGGATCTCAATATGGAACCAAATGGTAGGTGGTCTCCATACTATGAGGAAAGGACATCAAATGGTCAGTTATGCAATGGCTTCACAACAAAACCAACAAATGGTTATTCGGATTTTGACAAAGAAATGCTCAAGCACCAAATGCTTGAACATGAAGCTGTATTTAGACAACAGGTGAGTTTACACCAAATTCTTAGCAACACAGCACAGCATATCAAATTATTTTTTCTTATCAATTGTTTTTTTTCCTGTCAAGCCTCACAACCCACTCACTATCCAGGTGTATGAACTGCACCGGGTTTACAAAATACAGAGAGATATGATGAAACAGCATCAAAGCAAAGAAATATATTCATACCCAATGCTGGCGGTTGCATCACATACAAATTCAGCATCACAAGTGCCACCAAACGGTGCAAAGATGATGTGGCAGATGCCAGTTCCTCCTGTGTCCACAACATACAGAAAAGCTCCTGTAGGCGAGCATAATGATACAAACCAGTCCTCCATGAAATTCCTTAGAGAAGGCAGCGTGCAGTCCTCTCCAAACGGATTTCTGTCAAGTGATGCTGCTCCAAGAAGCAGACAAGCCACTTTTGACCTTCAGCTTCCAGCTGATCATTATATAGATGATGACAACACGTCAGACAACAAGCCCATAGATTTCCTTGGTTTGGCGTCAGATACAAAACCACGGAATGATGCTGACCTTACACTAATTAGTGCAGAAGGCTTCGGGAGGTTCAGTGATAATAGTTCAACCTCAGGTTTGAGGACTACAAATAATCTTGGAAGCCGGCATGTTACCGACCTGAATGAGTCAAATACTGGCATCTATATGGGTAGAGCAAATGGATCAGTTTCCAGAGGCCTCTCAAATACTCTGGAGAACTCGTGGCACCAACCAATATTGAGACCAAACACAACCAACTTCAGTTTCAATAAAGAATACTCCAAAGACAAGCACACTGACGAGGGAACAAGCTCAAACTTCTTTGATGCAAGTGCGAAAATAAGACATGAGGACAAACCATCAATCAATAAAGGTAACAATAAGGTTCAATGACAACACCTTTGTTTATTTTAGAAATAATTCCTGGCCACAGAGTACTTTTTTTGTTGGTCCAGTATATTTTTCAGTACTGCAGTTACCATATTAGTCAGATACGTGTTAATTTGGGGTAAAGCATATATGTTTGCTGTGGTTTTGGGAGGAAAAGTAGTTCATGTTTCTGGTAATATGGTTAACAAATGGCGCAACATGCAAACCGTCTTAGCCATGCCTGTTCTGTATTTGGCTCTGGGTGCCTTTTTTATTCTTATTGTAACTACTGGATTGCAGCATGAACACCTTCATGGGTCTTAACTTATCTTTTCAGTGTCAATGTTGGCCTTTGAGATGTGTACTGTATATTCTAGAGTCTATTATGTCACAAGCTGTTCTCGAGTCCTTATTTGGCTCCAATCTATACTAGAACACATGCTCAGCTCTTTGGTTTACTGGTTTCCCAAATCATATTGTAGAGTAGTTCTGTGTATTTTGTGTTTTAGTACTTTGTTCACTGAAACTTCTGGTCCCTATTTTCTTTCTGATGCATTAACTTGCATTTCTCCTCAAGGAGGGGTAAGAAGAAGGCATAGGGTAATTTGCTCTTGCTGAACCACAGCTAGTGTCTTTCTTTTCTGCATGCCATATTGTTTGTCGTCTGGCAATTATGCTTGGTAATGTCATGCTGAGAAATTAGATAGCTCTTTTGGATGCTTTTTTTTAGCTTGCACATTCTTTTACCTAGCTGTATTTATAGTTAATTTAGTGCTGTCTTATAATTGTTCTGTCTCTTGCTTCAACCTTCAGGTAAACAAGTCAGCAGTATAACTTTTTTAGCACCCAGATATAGTGATGCTGATCCCCCCAAATACTTCAAAGCTGCTGATGGGAGGCCTGCCAATTATAACCAATTTGTTTACCAAGGTCAAAATAGTTCAGTTGGCTGGTTTGCACGAAGTCCTCTGGAACCTTCTGCTATCAATAATTTTGCTACGCTTGACCGTCCACATCATTCAAGTATGGGTACATTTACTGCCCCTATCTCTGTTCCTCAAATAGACCATCCTTCCATCGTTTCCCCAATGGGTTCTTGCACAGCTGACCCGAGGAGCAGCATTATCAATAATCCTGCTTTGGTTCCAAGATTCAATGGATCGTCAGCTGTGAATTCGTACACGAGTCTTAGTGCTGTGACACAGAGCATTGGAACTTCGACTCCAAAGCTGAAAAATGTGGATAAGTTAGATGGCCGCTATCCTGGTTTTCCACTTGATTCATTTTCTGTGTCCCACTCACGACATCAGGTAGCAATTTCAAGTGACCTGGAGCAAAAGAACTCCCAGAAGTTTGAACATTCAGATCGACAGTCCCATGGAAAGGGCATGAAGAACTTTAATTTGAATGAGACATTGTCAGATTGTCAGGAAGATGGTCTTGTAGAACAAGATGGGAGATGTCCTGGCAGTTTTCAGCATGGTAAAGATGGAGGATCAGTATTCGGGATCTCTTGGCTCAAAAATAAAGCTGTATGTGCTGATCCGACAGCTTTGGAGAAGCCAGGGAAGTTGTTTGGCCATTCATTTGGAACTGCAATGGAGCTGAAAAATACTAAAGACCAGAATGAACCCGCCCAAACTATTCGAAATTTATCAGATTCTGCCTCAACATCCCTAGGCTGTGGAATTAAGAAGGATGGGCCTTCCGAAGACATTATCGCTAGAACTCTGCTTGTTTGTAATAAGGCCGAAGAGAGTGCTGCACGTTTACCTCTTTCATGCCAGAAACATGTGTCTAAAGATGGACAGGCTGCTGAAGGAGTCATAAAGAAAAGTGGTGCCCCCGTCAGGAATTTCATTGATCTGAATGATGATGTACCAAACGAAGACAATTCTGAGGAATCTGTTGTGTCACATGAATGTCAGGCGGCCCCTTTGCGGAACAACCAGCCTAAACGTGCATTTGTGATTGACTTAGAGGTGCCAGCTTGTGAAGATGGTGCTGCATGGAATTTTGATCAAGAATGCACACATCCTGGTAAACTTGATGCATACCAGGAAATTGACAACACATCTGTTACAGCCGATATGGCGGCAGCTGAGAACATTGTTGCGTTGTCAATGAATATACCAACAGCTGTCGAGGCATGTGATGATATGTTGCAGTGGTTTGCAGATCTCGCTGTATCCAACATCAATGACCTTGCCGAACAAGTGGAGCTCCAAGCTTGCACCAATGATTCCAGTGATGATGAGTTGGATTCGTTCGAGTCCTTGACACTGAAGCTGGAAGAGACAAAGATTGATGAGCGCTGGAGCAGGCCACTGGAACCTGCAATCACAACCGATGAACAAGCAGTTTCAACTGCGCACCTCCTCACCAAGCCTAGAAGGGGCCAGCAGAGGAGGCGACGGCAAAAGCGGGACTTTCAAAAAGATATCTTGCCTGCCCTTTCGTCACTTTCTCGGCCTGAAATCATAGAGGATGTTCAGTTGCTTGAGGGGTTAGTCCAGGCTTCTGGTGGGTCCTGGGAGTCGAGTTTAACTAGACGAGGACGTTATGGCGGGCGGACAAGAGGTAGGAAACCTCGGAAAACTGTAGTAACTATAACTGTAGAAGAAGAGGAGGTTGAGGTCAGCCCACCACCGCCTAAACCTGCTGGTACTGGAGACTTAGAAGCCGATGAGAGGGGTATGATCGGATGGGGAAGAACAACAAGGCGGTGTCGCAGAACCAGATGCCCATCAGGCAGCAACATCACTGCTGCGTCTTGAGAGAGGTCTTGCCAGCAAACATTGGACACCATTCTCAGGTATTGGGCGGCACCCGTTTGTTATAGAGACTCTGATGGATGATGGACTGGTATAAGGTGATCACAGTCATGAGTGTACATACTTTGCCGGCCTATTGGCCTCACCCCCAACTTTCATGCTTTTGGGTCGAAACATGGTGTACGTTCTTATAATAAATCCCGTAAATTAGTTGATAAGACATTTCTGGGACAGCATTGTATTAAGCTGTTCCAGGTTATGAGGTCCGGTATAATTCATTGTGAGAAAACTGCAATGCCTGTAAACCACCTTGATCTCTGAAGAATAGCTCATCGCATGTGCAACGAAGGGTATGGATGAGGGTCAGAGTCTGTATTCTTTTTGTAGCTTATGCTCTGCTTAATCGGTCAGCATTCATCAGCATCCGACTTGCTATGTGAATTTGGTTCAATCAGCTGGATATTGGATTATGGCAATGTTGCGTCGCAATGTTTCTGCTCTCATTTAAGGAAACGTATCAACGTTGCCAATGTTTGCCACAAACTTTTGCCGAATCCACTTGAGATTATCAATCAAATTCATGTCGCACTTTTCAAGGTGTGGGACCCAGCTGTTGTGATGCTTCTAGTGGACTTGCTGATTTTTTTTAGATTTGATCACGTTGACCTAGTATATTCTACTGTATTCTGCAGCAATCAAACGTGAATTTGTTTCAGCAATTCGTTGACTCCGAAAAATGGTGCACTTTAATCTGCTTTGACACCTCCGGCCCACACAAGCATAGAATTCAGGACCGGAGCCTAGAGCCCAATACAATGGAGTCTTGCTTAAATCTGCCATGACACGTCGGCCCACGACACAGCAGCCAGCACGAGCTCAGTTTTCCATTCGAATTTCGGAGCCTCCGCTCCCCAGTTCACACTCCACTAGCGAGGGCCGCGCCGCGCCTGAGACCCGTCGATGGCGAGGCGGACCTTGGCTGGCGGCGCCACCGCGGGCGCCGCATCCCGGGTTCGGTTCGCACCCACCTCCAACAACCTGCTCGTCTCCTCGTGGGATTCGGTGAGAGCTCTCTCTCCCCCGACTCGCGGTTCGGTGCGTCATGGGCCTTCCCTTCTCACTCCTGGTTCCGCTGAGTTCGATGGAGATGCGAACAATTGTGTTTTTTTTGGGGATTATGGTGGTATTTTGGGGTTTTCAGCAATCCAGCTCATATCGGAGTCGAATTTGGGCGCTCTCAAGTCGATTTGAAATTTGGGGGAGATCGTTTCCGTGGAGGTTGGGAGCAGTGTCTGATCGGGTTTTGCGCCGGATTTGTTCCGCAGGGGCTGCGGCTGTACGACGCCGACACGAACACGCTGCGGTTCAAGGCGGAGTCGGAGCCGGCGCTTCTCGACTGTTGCTTCGAAGATGAGTCGGCAGCGTTCGCTTGCTGCTCTGATGGATCTGTGAGAAGGTAAAGTTAAAATGGATGCAATCCATTTCTGTATTCAATGAGTGTCTTGTGCTGGTGTATCATGTCGCATTTGTATTATTTGCTGAATGCATGATAGCATGAATCATCATTGTGCTTCCTACTGATATCCAAGTTACACACCTTAATTCTCTTCACAGTTCTCAATGTAAGTTCTTTATGCACTAGTCTATCAACCCGTGCTCCCACGCGGGCTAATTAGAATTAATACAGAGATAAAATTTATAGCTAATAATTATAATTATCTATCTCACACCCTCTTTGATCTATTAAATATTCTAACACATACTTAAAATACATATTTATCATTATCTGGTTGCAATAGATTTCATTTTGCATCACACCTCCATGTGTGTTTGATATATATTTAATTGAACCATTTGTTTGTGAATTTGTGTTCTTATCTCTTCCATCATACATGAATACATGGTGACACATATCGTGGGTAATATTTTTATATACACAATAATATAAATAATATGTTAATAATGATAGAAATAGTAATTTAGAATTTTATGTTAGTGCACTTTAATATTTTGTTATATTACATAATTTAGATTCAGATTTAGGGGTTACTTTAACTTTTTATAATGATATAATTGGATAATTTATATGCAAATTTAGGGGTTATTTGCATTATTTTTATAATGACATAGGTGAATAATTTACATGAAGATTAGGGGGTTACTTTAGATTTTTTTTATAATGGCAGAGGTGAGTAATTTTAGATACATGTTTAGGGGGTTACTTTAGTCTATTTTTATAATGGCAGAGGTGGGTAATTTATTAGGAAAGATAACAGATACAATGACTATTATGATTAAAGTTGTCGAATTGATGGCCGGATGTTTCTGATTTTTGTGAGAATTTCTAGGATTTCTCTATCTTTTTGAGTGTCCACCTAGGATCCTAGGTGGTTTCACGTGGGGGCTTCAAAAGGAGCCTCCAATTAGTAATAGTAAGATTTTGAAGTAGTAAGAATTAAACAAAAGTTTACCAATGAACTTGGCACTTGTGTGCAAATTCCATGTGCAAATTAGACCTTCGATTAGACCATTGCAATAATTTTTTACATTTGCTGCTAATGCATGACAGAACAAATAAGGCATTATGATTCCATTTAGCGCTGTTTGTTTGCATCTTGCATTCTTTATGTGCGCCATCTATAGGACAAACCATATTAGTCCTTACTTCATTAGCATTAGATGTGCAACTGATGGCTATAATACTAGTCGTGTTAGCTGTGTTAGTTGAGTCAGTGGAGTCTGTTAGAGGTTGTTAGTTGGTGTCACCGAGTCCTTTGCTTTCAGTCAAGCCATGTCCTAGAAGTTAGAAACTGGAGTCAGTTGCCCATCATGGACTAGTTTTCAGACACCATTGAGGCCATCTTAGTCATGTACTTTGATTATAGGTAAAAGCAACTTAAACCTAGAAAAGCTGCATCTTTATCGTGCCAAATTCCAGTTGCGTTCACCGTGTTCAATCCACGTGGTGATTGCATTGAGTAGAGCAGACCAGGCTTACATGACAACAATTGCAACTATATTGGGTAGAGAAGATTGTTCACTGCTGCTGTTGATTTACACCATCAAAGAAGTCACTTTCTTCATGTTAATTAGTTTAATTTTGAAAAGTTTGTACCATTGCATTCACGTTATGGGCATTATTCTTAGGTATGACTTCCGCTCAGTTTCTCAGGATACAGTGGGGCTCCATGACGATGCGGTTTCTTGCGTCGAATATAGTCAGACCACTGGTAAGGAAGACATTAAATAGTCTATAGCTTGGTAATTTTATGGTTGGTTCAATAGATGTTTTCTCTCTCTCTAATCTCTAGAGTTATTTTCAGCTCAGATTGTGACCGGGAGCCTTGACAAAAAACTTCAGTTGTGGGATACAAAAATAAGAAATGTAACCCCTACCAGCATGATAAACTTTGATTCAGATGTGTCATCACTTTCAGTATGTGGCATGTATATATCAGTTGCAGTTGCGAGAAATGTTTATTTTTATGACATGAGGAATCTAACTGGGCCAGTTAAAGCTAAATTTTCTCCTCTAGAATATCATATTCGATGCCTTCAATCTTCTTCGGAGTGGAATGGTACGCCTTTTTTTTTAAAATTTATTATGAATTTCCATACTTCTGATTATTGTTAGTAGGACTTTAAGTTTATCGTAATGATAGTTTTCATAACTGTGAATATATGTTTATCAACATGAAGGAAACCTTTAGTATTGCTTAGCAAAACCTTGTCTACAGTTATTATTTCCATAAAAGAAATGAAAGTTCATTGTAAGATTGGACCTTGTAAAAATAAAACATTGAAATTAATTTCTTTGATTTATGATCAAATGATGTCCATTCGACTGCTCTGAAATATGCTTTTGTTTTTCATTCAGCCATAGATTTTGGATCAGATATGACATTGTTTTCTCACTTATACATTCAGCCTTTATGATGGTTCTTTTTGCTTAGGTTATGTTGCTGGCTCTGTCGATGGTGTTGTTGCATTGAACTATCTTGATGATGTAACAGACGGGAATTTGGGGTTAGTATCGGTACTTTCTTTGTGCACTTTACGTTTCAGTTTGCTGTTTATTTCCCTCACTATTTAAAATAAGGCTTCTAAGGCTTGGTAATTTCTCATCTAAATGGAAACGATGTATATATGGCAAATTTGCAATCAACATTTTAAGAATAAGTTCTCATAATATCCTATCATCTCTTATTAACTCGTGGAATTTCCCTTTTTACATTAATCTAAATCTCGAATCAGATCCCTACCTAGTTCTAATATTTCTTACAAAAGGGCCAATCAGAACTAAAATAGGACACTTTTGACGTAACGGGACCAAAATAAGCCATTGGAGAAATACGAATTATCCACTGTCACTCTCCTTATGTTTTTGCAGATATGCTTTCCGATGTCATCCAAATTCCAGAAATGGAAGATCCAACCTGGTGGCAATAAATTGCATCGCAATTCATCCCTGGTATGTTTTGCGTATCGAAGGTCTATAATTTTCTCAAGATGGAGCTAAATGCCTATGTTTATGATCCGCAGCAAGAAAATTTTTGTCACTGGAGATGATGGAGGATATGCTATCGCCTGGGATGGTCAATCAAAAAAGAAGCTGCTTGAGGTAATATCAAGCTTTTCCCAAAAAAAGGTTACAGTGATATTTAATTACTTAGTCTCAAAGAAAGTTTGTTTGTTATAAGACTACTTAGAGTGAGATTTCTTCCCATATTTGCTCCTGCTACATCTCATGTTAGCCTCCCCTTTCCCATACTGATTAATTTATGCCTTCTCCAAATACTATTATCATTTGGTCTGCAGATTCAGTTAGCGAATAACAAAAGTTATTTGTTAGTAAGAGATGAATGCAGTGCTATATCGATTTAAAAAGGTACTTGGTTTGTTGCATATTTTGTGCAAATTTCCAGGTGGCAGAGTCCGTTCATTACTTCTTGAAAGATTCCTAAATAGTTTAACCCCTGCTAACCCCTTGGACTTCACTGTATAACATGATTGATTCTGCCTTAAATCACAAAGCATACATCATTTTGTCCTCCTGCCTACCTTTTTGCTCCTTCTGCCTATGGCAGTTCTTCCACTTTAATCTCTAATTATGAGTGACTGGATTTCTTTGTTCTGGTTCAGTTCCATAAAAGCAACAGTATTTTACTATTGCAGCTTCCTAGCTTTTCGGGCAGTGTGGCATCAGTGGCGTGCAACCATAGTGGCCAACTTTTGGCAGTTGCTCCAAACTATCATCATGAAGCGGATACAATGTCAGTGGCTTCTAAACTACAAGCTCCTACTGAATTCGTCATTAGTAATTTGAAATTCATCTTGAATGTTGTTTTTTTCGAACACATCTTGAATGTTGTAACATACAAAAAGAATTAGCAGTACAACTCTATAATTGCTTGTGTTGAATTTCTGCAAAGCAAAATGTATTTGTTACTACTGAAACAGACAGAAATACTATGGAAGCAGATCATTTAGTTTTGCCCAGGTCACACTTATACTGTAGGCATCTCCATCACCTATGCAACTAATTGCATGAAAATATAAAAAGGTTCTTATCACTTGAAAACCTTGTTTTCTGGCCATGTGGGATACATTAGGTGCTGCTTTCTCTCTCCCTAATCTATAAGTATCTGGTTATCTCCATTGGGTTAGATGGTAGTAACTGGAGGGTGAGGTGTTTCTCTTGCTTCTGCGGCAATTTTCACATCGTACCTTTAGCTTCACATCTCTATATCACAAAGAAAACTCTGAACGTGTCTGATAATCATTCTGCTTGCACATTTTTATTTGCCAGGGTGGAGGAGCACCAGATATTCATTGAAGCCTTGGACGACTTCAAACGCAAGCCCCATTTTGTGAAAGACCCTTCTAACCAAACCTAGAACAGCCAATCCTATTGTTGTACAACTAATCAAGCTAAAGTGCCCCCATTATGATTGTACTGTCACATGTCCAAGCTCACCAGCATGTTGTAATTTGTTGTACGGCTAAGCATTATTTGTGTAGATATGCACTGCTCCCATTTGCCTGCCCCAGCTGTGTACACTAGAGAAACTTGTTATAGACTGATGCTAGAGAACATGGTTCCGCTGGAAAACCCGGTCGAAGCAATGTTGTGTTTTTCCTTTTCTGCTGAAGTCTAAATATGATCGGGAGCAGGACCATGATGTCGTGAATGGAATATTGCTTTTTTCATGTGGAACAAACTGAAGAGTCTGTGGCTTGGCGCTGCCGTCGTCTGGAGTCTTTGTCGCATACCGGATGGGAATTCCAGGCAGAGAGGCCTTGCCGCTTTACGGAAAGGATTGCCTGAGCTCTGCTACTCTCCGTCGTGCCGAAGCTGTAGGTGTTCAAGTTTTTTCGTGTGATCTGAGCCGTCTACTATTATCCATCTTCTGCAGAGTCCTCTGATAGCTCCACAAAGTTATGATATTTGCCGTGGAAATTTGTGATTAGCTGCTGCTTACTTTGTGGCTGATAGGTACCGTCACGACTCGCAAGTCAGCTCTACATCAGATAATTCGAACGCTTCCTCTTGTCTCCTACTCACTGAAGATGTTGTGGGTCTGGGCACGCAATCTCTCTGAAGATTTCGTGCGGCTTCTCCGTGCCGCGAAAAGCCGTCGCGCCGAACTCCCAGAAGCGTCCAAGTCAAGAAACGTGCCGCCAGATGCCACCGGCCGGTAGATCCGACGGCGATGCACGGCCACTGCACACCGCTCACGTCGCGACGAAAGAGAGGTCTGGACGGGCCGCACTGGGCCGCGGCGGGAAGCCCACGGCCCGCCCGCGCAGCCACACAGCACACGCGATCCCCCCGGACACCAGCCAGCGGGCGGCGCCGCATAAAGGAGTCGCGTGCTGCGCCCGTGCGGAACCCTAGTCAGCCGGATCGCTGCGTCGCTCCGCCTCCTCCTCGGCCTCCCACCCTCGCGCGGCGCCTTCCTCGGTGAGCGGCCGCCCCCTCTTTCCCTCGCTCTCAAACCCCTCCGATCTGCTCCGGCCAGCTGGGAACCAGGGAATTCTGATCTGTGGGAGTCTGCTTTTGGCGGCAGGTTCTTCGGTCCAGCTTGGGAGATGTCGGACTCCGAGGAGCACCATTTCGAGTCGAAGGCCGACGCCGGAGCGTCCAAGACTTACCCGCAGCAGGCCGGCACCATCCGCAAGAACGGCTACCTCGTCATCAAGGGCCGCCCGTGCAAGGTACAGATCCCTGCTTCTCGCCTCAGTCTATTTCGTTAGATTCAGTGGGTTTTGGCGATGGCCCATACAAGCGGTGTGCTGCGTTGGCTAGCCTTGCTAGGCCGTAACGCGAAAAGTTGCTGTTTTACTTTTTTTTTTGGGCTGGTTAGTCTCTGGGATGTGCTCTTGTGGTGGATATCTGGTTGATGGTAGCGATTGTGAGTGCTCATGCTTTTTAATTGTGGCCATAGCAGGTCAGTTGATTTCAACTACCAAACTGTGGCGGTTCATAAATTGTTTCCTGACCCTTGTTTACTCTGCACTGTGATTACTCTTATGTAAATGATCCATATTATGAGATCCCAGCTGCTATTGTTGCAAAATGTATAATTGCCATTTTACTCACATTGTTTCTTGCACCATAGTTTGTATCTGTTTGTACCATGCTTTATGTGTTCCATTGAAGCCATTCACGTCCTAATTTAGGCGATTGTGAAATTGTAATTCTTGCTATATTCACGCTTAATCATTGGGTGGTATTGATTGGTCTTATTATTAAAGTCACTTAATCATGAATCAAAGTTGTTGCATGAAATCCCATTTGCATTCCTTGAATGATCCTTAGGATGGAATGCATTCTTTAAACTGTGTGACATCTTGATGGCTTGATGGTTGTGGACAAATGGTGGTATCTAGTATGATAGTTTTTTCCCTCTTTATTGCAGGTGGTTGAGGTCTCCACTTCCAAGACAGGGAAGCATGGTCACGCGAAATGCCACTTCGTGGCCATTGACATTTTCAACGGAAAGAAGCTTGAGGATATTGTGCCCTCTTCCCATAACTGTGATGTGAGTGTGTAAACCATCTTCTGTCTTGTTTCTTTGGTTCTTGATATGCCATGTGTTTGATCATCTTTTCTCTATACCCTGTAGGTGCCCCATGTCAACCGTACTGACTACCAGCTGATTGACATATCTGAAGATGGATTTGTATGCTTCTTCTGACTCGTATAGATTCCTGAAACTCTGTAATTTGTTCATAATGATTTCTTAAGTATCTGTATGCATTCCACACATAATGCAGGTCAGCCTTTTGACTGAAAATGGAGGCACCAAGGATGATCTGAGGCTCCCTACTGATGAAACTCTGCTTTCCCAGGTTAGAGAGAGCTCAATCATATTTTGTTGTCCGCTTGAGCTTTGTGGCAAACCACACTTCAGATCTCTAACTCCTTTTTCTTTACTAAGCACAGATTAAAGCTGGATTCGATGACGGGAAGGACCTGATTGTTAGTGTGATGTCTGCCATGGGTGAGGAGCAGATCTGTGGTCTGAAGGATATCGGTGGCAAGAACTAGAGCTGCATTGCCACTGTTGGTTATTTATCTGGTCGTCTATCTGGAAGGTGGTGTGATGATGATATAAGCGTGTTTGGTTGTGAGTAACATGCTTCTGGACTGCCGTTTTGTCTTGCCGTTTATGCAGAGTGATTTGGATGTACCTTTGCTATCTGTAATGTTCTTTTGAACCAAGTAGCTTGGCTACACCTCAATCGAAATCATTTGCATCAGATGATAACTGGGCTTTCAGAAGTTGTATTGGCATTTTCCCAGTTAATTTGTGGAAGCGCCTCGGCATTTGGTACGTGATCGCAGCTGGTGAGTTGCGACCCAGTTCGGGTGCTCGGGGCTGCAGCGTCCCCCTCGGCTAAACAACAGATATGTTTACTCTGTTTTCCGTTGACGCCGATGACCAATCGTTTCATTTCTGCCTAATGGATTTTAACTAATTTATACTTCCTCTTTCCCAAATCACAATTTATTTTAACTTTTTATATTATATCTAGATGCATAGTAAAGAGAGAAAAGTTAGAAAAGTTAAAATGAATTGTAATTTAGAACGGAGGTAGTATACGGAATATAAAGCATAAAGAACAAAAACTTTTGAGTACATGTTTTACCGGTTAAAGATAAGATTACCTCTCTGAATGGACCCACCTGACAGCTTCGGGATCGGCCTGGTGGACATAAAAATCGATCGTTCGAAAATAATTGGACATAAAAATCGCTCGTTCGAAAATAATTCCGCCAAAAACTAAATTTTATTTCACCGTGGACGATGGCTTACCCGCCCGCGCTTACCCACGTTCATTTTTCTCAAATGCAAAAATCACGGTTCCTCGGTAACTCAATCCCGTCTTCTCTTCTGCCGACCACCCTTTCCCTCCCCATCCATCTGCACCGCCGCTCCCTGCCTAGCCCAGCGAGGCGGCTCCCCCCTCCCTCCCTTTCATGGCGGCCCACGCCACCTCCCGTATCTCACCTTCCTCATCCCCACCGATCCCCAAATCTTCCATGGCGGCGGCGCCCCACGAGACCATGAGTAGGCGGCCAGAGGCGACCGGCTTCCCCAACCCCCACGGGCTGCTCGCCGTCGCTGCGGCAGCCCACCTCGGCTCCTTCCTACCCCTCCATATGCATGGTCCCGACAGCGGCCGCGGTGGCCCATGGCACTAAGAGCCTCCGCTCGGCCCTCCGCCATGCCGTCGCACCCGTCAGGTCCGGCGGCCCCCACATCCGGGAGTCTTCTCCCACAGCTCAACCTCCCTTCCCACCCGTCTCTTCTTCCCCTCCTGCAGTCCTGCCTCCTGATCCGCTTCAGCGTCGCTGCCTTCGCACATTGCGCACCAGGGAGGTTTACCTCTCTGTGCTCTCCTCGGCGATGGAGGACGCAGATAACCCAACGAAGGAGGAGCCTGGCGCAGCGACGGCCACCACGCATGCATGATGGAGATCCCGCGCTGATTCAGCTCCGTCGAGTGCGCCGCTGCTGGTCTTCTTCCCAGGTGCGTTCCTTCATTTTTTTTTTCACCACGGGAGGTGCGTTCCTTCATCCCTTTCATCCTTCTATAGGTGATCCGGCGCTGTTGCATACCTGTTGAAAACTTTGCTGATCGATGCATAGATGTGTTGGGTTAGTGTAGTGACCTTGTATCTGCAAATTCTTCTGCATAATAGTTTAAGATGGCCAGGCTACAGGAGAAAGTAATCCGGTTCAGGGTAGGACTGTATAATTGATGAGCGTATTTTTTCTCTATCCAGATGTTGGGACCTACATCATGAATTTACATGCACAAATTGTGAAAAGAATTGTAGATGAAATTGTGGAACAATTTGGAATGGATTTGTCTAATGAACTAGAGTAGCACTAGGCCAGAAGTCCTGAGGATGTTTTGGTGTAATTGGCAAATTGCATTCAATGTTGCCCACTAATGTTATGAAAATGAACTAAATTTCTGGATCAAAAGGGTGTTTTCAAATATCTGTATTTCCTCAGGTAGCATTGACTTGCTAACCTACCCCTTTTTCAATTCTAATGACCAATCACGTGCATCACCAATCACATGCTCATAATAAAGTTTTATTGCACAATTGCGTCCCAAATCCATTTTTCGCCATCAGCCAAGATTTTGTAGGGTGGAGTAATATGGTAGGCAGTAAAAATCAGCAATGACTCAGGTGAGTAACAGCATGGCTAAGGAGCCTTTACTTATGAAAAGAACTAGCTGAAAGGTTCAGCTAAAAAGTAACTGTACAATAGACAAGGATCAGACAAATCTATTTGCATTCTATATTTATGGAAGATGTCTTGTTTACTAACAGGCATTGGTGAGTTTCTAAATTTTTTGCATATAGAAGCCTTATCATTTTCTTAAAGAATATTTCGAGTAATATTGAGAGCTGTTCATCACATCCTAATTTACGAATCATTTATTTTGGGCTTGCTATTTCTTTTCTTTCTAGTAACAGTATTGGATCATATTTTGCACCAATATATCCCCCTCAGATTCACTTACATCCTTTCTTGTTTCCTTCAGGGTGTACAATCTGAACCAGCAATTTGGTATTATTCCTCCAGAAACTGAATTTCAAAATATTTTGTTATGGATATATTTAATCGGGACAACACAAGCATGTCTGAAATCTGAGCAACTGAATCTCCAGCTCTTCTGAAAAGCTGCTGCTATTCGGTAAGTATAAGCTACAACCTTCACATTGTTCCTAAAGCATTTCACTGGCTTTTCTGGAGGAAATTGAAGAGGCCTTGCTTTCCTGAGTTCATCACTATTTTTTCTCTGTTTTCATCCTGCTTATCAAGGAATCCATTGTTAATCTGTTACCATAAGATTTGAGTAGCATTCTTTTTATAAATTATGAATTTTGTGAACTGCTATTAAAAGATTGCTCAAGCAGTACATGAAAGATTGCTGAAGCATTCTTTTTATACACTTGTCTGTTAAGCATACATGATATATATTGTCATTTTCCAGTGATGTAGGGTTGCAGGATATAGTTTGATGAAAACTTTGCCTGCTTTAATGCCTTCATGGAATGCAACAGCACAGGATATAGTGTGATTTCTATATTTTTTCTAGCAAAAGAATGCCCGATTTGTCTTCCTGTTTGATTTCCCTCGAATTAGGACAGCATGGGACTCTCAAAGGATGTCAGGTTACAAAGGATATGACATTTTAAATATACCGAGTTAACTATATTATTTACCTTTCCTAAAGCAAGCAAGGACTGTAGTCTATGGTTTTTTATTTCTATACGCAGTTATGTGTTTCCTTGGGGAGTACCAGAGGGTCAAGAACGTGTAGAACTGGGACAAAGTCTGGAGCTACTGCCAAGACAAAATATTAGATTATAGATGCTTACTCTTTAATTACAATTAATGGCGGGAGAAACGTTGGATCCCAGTATTCCAGTATGACCCCTTCATTATGTTTGGCAGCCTGCCAGCTTATGTAAGGTATTTTTTGTTGCCACTAATAGGTGATGCCTGTAATTTGAGTTGGAGATGCCACTTCATAGTGTTTTCAGTTTCTTTTCAGTCTCACTTGAAAATGTTACATATTAGTAGGATTGGATATATATATAAAGATGATGCGCTCCCTGCCTTCAGTTTGTTTAGGTTCTGAAATGACTAGCCAGTGCCATTTACATTACTGAATTCACTTTAGTGTGGTGCTTGAGATGTGTATTTGCCCCCACTGATTTTTTTTTTGGTTCCTCTTAGAGTTTTGAATATTCTGTTTATGAACTCACTATTTGCTGGAGAAGTGATGTTCGTTTCCCTGTTCCCACGGCATATTCAGTTTTACACCTTTTCAATGATGTATAACCGCTGCATTTCAGGATAATGATGGTGTTTACAGGCCTCAGAAATTTATGCCTGGTAGAATGGATGATGAAGATAAGCAAGATTCAATGGCAAGAGAAAATCCTTATATTAAAGATATAATTGATGCTGCCGCGAACAGACCTGAAGAGGTTTGCATAACTTCTGTCTAGAGCTTTAACAAATTGTCTTTGAGGCAGAGTTAGCTATGTGCCATTATTTTCATGATAAATAATCTTTCTGCAAATTACAGTGGAAGGAAACACTGGTCTATGAAATCAGGGATTTTATGGAGTTTTTGAAGTACATTGGGGCGAGAGAGGAGCAAGAGAAGCACGAAGAGGAGCTGTTCACTGTGGCTCCAGTAACCAAACATTATAAGCATATTGGGTGTGGAAATGGATAAGGAAGATGACTTCATGGTTATGTTGTAGATTGTTTCAAGTTCATACAGTTTATCTTGTGCTGCTGTGCCTTTTTATCTCCAGTATAAATATAAAATTGTATATGGTTAGCTACATACAAGTATAATCTATGCTTGGTTTGCTACAAAGTGAGGTAGTCTTTTCATATTATTCTGGTACTTAAACCGTTGAATTAATTGCACACTCATTGGTCAATTAGTTACTCTATAATACAAAGCATGTGCATTTATGACTATGGACACACACGTTCCATGGATCCATGTTATAGCCCTAGATATCGAGTGAATCTATTCTTTTTATGCAATAGTTCTGGGAGCTTACAGGATACAGGTGCTCTTTACCTAATGAATGACAACTACATTTGAGTCTTGAGATGTGCAGGCTGGTTATTATAATTATTCACCTGTTGCCAAGTTTAAGAACTGCTACTTAATGAACATTATGTTCTTTGATTTTGTTCGGTTAAAAACATGTGTATACTGGTCTAGAAGATTGGATATCAACAAAAGATATAAACGGGCATGTAGCTGGTTCTCTATGTTTTGGGAATTAAATAAAATACATGGGAAAAACTCATGATTTAGAGTCTTTTAAGAGATGGTAGTTGATTGCCTCTATATTTAGGAAATAAATAAAAAGAAGAAACAATTTAATTAGTAATTGAATAATTCAGCAACTATATTTTTTATGGGCCAATCTATTGGGGGTTACCATATGAACCATGATTGAGAGCAGCTTAGTTCCATATGAGTTAATTGATTATATTTTTAAAAAATTCCTTAATTACAATGTGTACATCTTTGCTATAAATACAAAACTATTATCTATTATTTTTTATAAATATAAATTTTGTTTACTGGATTTTTAAAACACGTGTGTGCCGTGCACCTTACTAGTTATATTATAAAAACGAAGATGTCATATATCCCATGAACAGGCACTTCCATATTTGTTGTCATGTACTATTTGTCGTTGAATTTGAAACCCACTCCACTTTATCCTTAGTAATGTCATGGACAATATCCTTAGTAGTTTGATGGACAATATCCTTAGTGAGAAAAACAACCAAAAGACCACTCCACTTTAAAAAAATCAAATAAAATTGGGAAAGAACAATAAATCAACAAACGCTAACCACAAGCATAGAAAAATCTATGACAAAAAACGATTACACATTGAAAAAACTGTTCCTTAGGGAACTTTCGTTCAACGACAACAAAGATCTTACCGAAGATATAAAAAAAGGATAATACTGCGACATAACCACATGAACAAAATTTCAAAATTAGTTTTCTATACAAGGAGATCTAAAGGGAGAAAAAAGTGCTTGTAAAAACGAGCACTTGTCTTAGTATGAGCAGCGGCGTGAGTTTGAGTGAGTTTTGAAGGCTTACCTCAAGTCACAACTGGTCAGCTTACACTATAGCAGTTGAAGCTGGAAATAGCATGCATATACAAAATACGTTTTGCTGATAAAATGGCGTAAACACTGAAGTACGGGAGCAAAAGGATATCATCTTCATAGCCACTTCGGCATGGAGGCAGGGACAACACTTCTCCCGCTTCCCTGATTCCCTCACCCATTCAACTCGCCATGGCGGAAGCTCTCGTGGGCCTCCGCTTCGCCGCCCCCGCCTTCCCGCAGCCTCAGAGGCACCGCTGCGCCTGCCTTCTCCCCGCCGCGCGCTTTGCCCCGTTCTGGCGCGGCCGGCTGCACACCGCCCGCGCGGCAGTCGCGGGGCCGCCGGAGGTGGACGAGGACGAGGCCATGAGCATCGACAACCTGCATCGCTTCTTCGACCTTAACATGGGCAAGTGGGACGGCTCGTTCTACGTACGCCCCGCCCTTGTTCGCATCTAATCTTCGAGCCTTTCTGCAGTTTCCCGATTCGTGATTTGGCTGAGTTTTGTGAGCGCCCGTGATTGTGTTCTGCGAATCTGTGTAGCAATTCGACGTACACGGGCGGGTTCTGCAGGGGATTAGCACGCGGCTGTCCGTGAGCACGTACGGGGAGGACAACCTTATCAGCCTCCTTCAATCGTAATGCTTCCTCCCAGTGTATATGTTTTTCGGCTGTCATACTACTTTTAGATTTTAGATTAGGAAAATGTACTCACATGTTTAGTCAGGTTTTAAGCTTCTTTATGTGTATTTCTAGTTTATGTTAGCACTGTGACAAAAAAAAAATCAATCACAATGCTTTTGCCTTGTTGCATCTGCGCTGAGGCTCTAATCGATATATTTACATATTGAGATTTTAGGTTGTATATTAAGCAAGCATCCTCTGCAATATCAATTGTGGACGAAGACGATTCTGAACCTGAATGGGTGGAGTACAAAATCAAAGAGACGAATATGTTCACTGTGGACAAATATCAGCAGGTGCACAGAAATTATATTTTTAGTCTTTCTTATAATGAAAAATTCTGTAAATCTGAGCTAGTTAATGAGTGGTGTTGTTTAGTGTACAGATAGGATTCTTTCCTGAAGAAAAGGCATTTGCTCTGAGGTACCAGACTGCTGGAATGCTGGAGACTGTCCTTCGGGTTGGTGTGCTTGGAGAAGATGACACTGGTGAAGAATCCCCCAAGTAAAGAATACTAGCCAAAAATGTGCTTGTTGTCCTGTGAAGCTCTTGTATGAGGTGTAACATATTTATTTTGTCTTCACCAGAAACTTGAAGATACCTTCTCGTAAGCCATCTATTGTATGTGAAAATTGTCTTTACTCCCTTGAAGGCAATGGTCGAGTGAGGGCTTTCCACATAATGGACCCAAAGGGAGTGCTTGACACACTTCTCGTTTTTCATGAGAGGCAGGGATCTGCAGTGCCACAACCACTTATACGTTCTCCAGTTGGTACCGAGGTGAGTTCAGTCATTGGAACACCGAAACCTTCATGTCAAATTATTGTATGACAGGATCGTGCTGAGTTAACCCCAACTTTTAATTCCTTCCTCACTAGAATGCCAGCAGGGATAGGATAAATGCACTACTTGGAAGATGGGAGGGGCATTCTGTGACTAAGAGGAGTGGGGTCTATGGAGCAACGCTCGCTGAGGCAGATACAGCTGTTGTTCTCAAAATGGACGGCAATGGCCAACTGATTCAGGTATTCAAAGTTTTTGGTTGCAACTTGAACATACTCCCGCTGCTTGAATATAAACTTGCAACTAATATTTGGCACAATGGACCTAATCAACTATTTCGTTAGAGATTTTGGTTGCATCAGAATGCTTTTACTCTTGCTTTATCTTAGTCAAATTTTTACTTTACAACAAAGTGTTCAAAGCTTATGACGCATGCCATTTTTTCTGCATTAAAACATATTTATAGAAAAGATAACCATTTAGTGGTATATCTTCTTCAAAATAATGTAAATTAGAATTTCTCTATTTCTGTTTGTAGGATACTTTATCAACTAAAATCGGAACTGGCACAACCACAACGGTCAACTGGACAGGATCAGCAAATAACAACTTGCTTCAATTTGATGGAGGATATGAAATAACATTGCTACCTGGTGGGATGTACATGGGATATCCCTCGGACATTAGCAAATCCGTCGCCAAATTAGATTCTTTTCATTTGGAGTTTTGTTGGATGGAATCACCAGAAAAGAGGCAGCGGCTTGTGCGAACTTACGACTCAGCCGGTTTGGCTGTTTCGTCGACCTATTTTCTTGAGACCAAAGTATGAGTTACAGCTTCCACGTCCGAAATGTATAGCAACAATTTTGTAAGTTCTCCATTGTATGGTGCATAATAATTGAGTATATATTCTCAGGCATCTTTCTCTATTCAAAAGACTGAAATTTTATATGGTATTCTTATTTTGCTCTAATTCTACTGTTGTGGTGTGTTCATCCTTTTCCAGTTGCCCTCCTCTCACTTTATGTTGTTCCAAGGCTTAGGAAGTCAAAATATTGACTAGATTCTGGGACTTCAGTGAAGCATGTCTAGAGACTTGATGCTAACACTACACGAGATATGGACCTAGTAAAAAAATGTGGAACCGTCCATTCAATGGTTTATAGTGTTGAACATTTGTCAATTATGTAGCTGTACTTTTAATGTTACTATCTCAACTTATTCAAAGGTTTGTGAGCTATGAGCCTATCAATGAAAGAAACTTCTCGGAAAGCAATTTACTTCAATGGAGCAAAACATAGTTTTTTTTATATAAATCCAAGACATTTCGCTTTGCATTTCTATCATCTTGGTCCCACCCCCCCGGAACTGTAGCCAACAGGGATAGACTCCTGAATTCTTTAAAAAAAACTTGAATTGGAGGTCTAAATAATCCATTTAGATAAGTCTTGTTTGTCCACCTGTTGCAGCAACAGACGCGTGAAAAGAGCATATTGGGAACTAATGAGCTGGAGAAAGCTACTGTTTGTCAAAGAATATATATTATCCGATAATAATGGTTTTGAATACACCTCGATAACAGTTTGAAAAGTCTGAAACGCTATAAAAAAACAATTGGGATCAGGATGAGTTTTATGAAATGCCGATGGATTTCATAGGTTAAAGGCAAGATGGTGATGCCATTGCGTAGCGCGTGCAAGACAGAGTATGTGGAATCTTCTTTCGCTACACAAGTTAAGGTGGTGCTCGGATGAAGCGACTGGTATGAGGAAGCTTTAAGTTCAGTTCAAATCTTCCTGGATTTTGAAAGGTTTTTATTCAAATTCAAACATATTTTGATCCCAAAGCCCCTACAGCTAACGAGTCCATAAAGTCTATGCTTGGAACCAATGGGGAGCCCTGGTCAACGTTGTTTGGGGCCGTGTGTGCAACGATGCCACTGGTAATGCTCCTCCACAATTAGCGCTAAGACCTGCAAGCCCCCGATGAGTCTCGCTGGTAATAATGCAGCTTAGTTGTAGACAGCATGGAGCTATCTAAACAGCTAAATCCGAAAGCTAGCCTGGCGATCCATTTGGCAAATTTTGAGATAGTATTAACCGTGGCATAGTCTGACAGTTCGGAGACTTTTGAAACGAGTCCCATTGGTAGGCAATCGAAGTCGAATCCAGTTTAGAATTCAGGCACAGTTCAGAGAGATGGTCGCTTTGGCAGCCCGGCCTTTTGGCCTTCGCGCTAGCCTCGCTATTTCTCTCTGGCGTAGCCTCGCTATTTCTCTCTGGCGTCGCTGGTCGGCGGCCGTCCCTGTCACTGCCATCGCGCGGTCCTCCGTCGCTTGTCGGGGGAAGCAAGAAAGGTCGCGGCAATGGACGACCGGCGCGGGCGCGGCGACGCCATGCGCCAGCGGCCGTTCGCGCCCGCTGCTCAGGGACAGGAGAGAGTGTTCGACGGCGGAGGCGGCGGGCCGGCGTTCGGCGGTGACTTTGATCAGGGGTCGTCCCTCATGGCGCTTCTTGGCGCCGGTGGCGTCAGCTCATCCCAGCCACCGCTGCCATCGTGGGGCGTCGAGGAGGTGACCGCGGCGCCTGCCATTAACCTGGTGCCTCAATCGTTCGCCATGGTAACTCTCCTGTCTTTCTTCTCAGCTTGATGTACTCATTAAACGCCAGTCAGATCCTCTTGAATTTCAGCTCGATCGTTCTGTTGTGCTATGTGTTCATTGATTAGCATGCTGTTTCTTGTTGTTGTAGCTTGTTCGAAGGATTATTATCAGAACCATGCATGTCTTTTCCTCATGTGCACTTGATTCATACGCCCTTTGATCTATGCTTGCATGCTTGATCATTCTAGTTTCTAGAAAGCACAATGCTTTAGCGTTCCATTCTAGTAGCGGATTGATTTTGATCAGCCGGCGATACAGGAGGCTGCAGCCTGCAGTTGTCAAAAATACTCGGCCAGGAGCTATCAGCTTTGCACGTTCTGGCATTGGATTCTTAATAGAAATGCAAACAAATTAAAAGCTCAATTTCAGTGTTAAGTGCCAACTGGTATTTAGCAAGAATTCTTATCATCCTGGAGACTAATGACACAACAGAACCATGCAATTATCACATGTAGTGCGATAATTTAGCAATACCTCAAGTTCACAAAAAAGACATGCGTCTTTCTACTGGATGCAGGTGAGCTACGCGCCGCCGGCGCCGTCCTACCAGCAGCCCACCTCGTTCGGCCAATCGCCGCCGGGCGGCAGAATGGACCCCTACCCGCCGTACCTCCACGCGGACCCGCCGCCGCAATGGCCTCCTCCGCGATCGACGGCGGCGGCTGCTTCCTCCTTTCCGCCCCAAAACTTCACCGTCCTCCTCCCCAGATACGACCAGGACATGCAGCAGCTGCGCGCGAGCGCGCTCTTCGGCGTCGGCAGCTCGCAGCCGCACGGGCTGCCGCTGCCGCCGCCGGCGGCGGCAATCGAGCAGCCGGCGAAGGACGGGTACAGCTGGCGCAAGTACGGGCAGAAGCAGCTCAAGGACGCCGAGTCGCCACGGAGCTACTACAAGTGCACCCGCGACGGGTGCCCCGTGAAGAAGGTCGTGGAGCGCTCCTTCGACGGGTTCATCACGGAGATCACCTACAAGGGCCGCCACAACCACCCGCGCCCCCAGGAGCGCGGGCACGCCGGCGGCGGGAACGAAGCCCTCGCCGCCGCGGAGGACATGGATGGCCCGAGCGACGACGACGACGACGACGCGTTGCATGAGGATGACGTCGACGGGGCTCCTGGCATGTGAGTCATTCTTCGCATGGTCCTACCGGCCGTTGCCTGTTGCAGAGGGTGGTCAGGTCATTCAAATGTGACAGGCTGCCGATTGTTTTTTGGTCATCAGGGGCGCCGGCGGCGAGGCCGGGCAGAGGGTGGTGAAGAAGCCCAAGATCATCATCCAGACCCCGAGCGAGGTGGATCTCCTCGACGACGGCTACAGGTGGCGCAAGTACGGCCAGAAGGTGGTCAAGGGCAACCCTCGGCCGAGGTAATTTTTGCACTTGGATTACCTGCACCCTGATCATTTTCTGGTGCACACGCCAGCCATTGTATGAGCTCTGTGATGGTGCTGAATGGCCTGCACGTACGCACGCAGGAGCTACTACAAGTGCACGGCGGACAACTGCAACGTGCGCAAGCAGATCGAGAGGGCGTCCACCGACCCCAGGTGCGTCCTCACGACGTACACCGGCCGCCACAACCACGACCCGCCGGGCCGGGGCAACGAAGCCGCCGCCGCCGCCTGTTCCGCCGGACAACCGACGCCTCCGGCCGGCGGAAGTGGGGCGTTCCAGCAGACCGGCGGCGCTCGGGAGCTGAAAGAGGAGAGATAGCTCGGCCGAGGTCGGCTGACCGCTCGATCGTTTGAAGCTGGGGGGTTTTGTGGAGTGTGGTTTTTCCCTGGGTGTGAATAACAGAGGCTGGATCATCGATTCTTTCGGGCAGGTGTTTCTGCTGCCGGCTAATTATATTGTTGATTGTATTTGGTTAGGTTTTCAGCTGTTTTAGAGGAGCTGACATGTTGATTTTTCAGCTGAACATGTTGTGCTGTGTGATTTGTACATTTGTTGTTTCTTTGTTTAATTCTCTTTTTTCATTTACAATCAGGATTTCATTTTTTTTCTTGCGTTAGAAATTTAGATGAAAAATGGAAGGAAGTAGCTCATTTGTACTGATGTGGCTGAACCATTAGTAGGCATCAACTGAAAAAAACAGACATGTACTGTGTACATAATACATCTTCAGACTGCAGATTGCTCCAAATGCCTTTTCTTTCCTTTTCCTTTGGGGCAATGATCAACAAGTATTTACACAAATCTGCGTGCAATTTACTGCACGAACATGATGAGTTAGTTCCTACAACTATCTCCGATCTATACAACAGCATCTAAAAGAACATCCACGAACGACGACATTCTCTTTTGCTTTTCCTGAAAGTTAGTGCCTTTCAGCGACATGACAGATTCACTCATCAGCTGCCGTTATCAGCGTCGGTATCTGCCCGTTGTCGGCGAAGTCGATCTTGTTCAGCCTCATGCAGCACAGGACGTGCTCCGGCAGCTCCTCAACCTTCTGTGCCTGTAACCAGGATCAGTCCACGGTTAGATTTCAGACATGCAGTCAAGGCCGGGCTTGCTTTCAGCCTGGAGCTGGAGAAAACCAAGTACCTGAATGGTTAGGCCAAGATCAAGAACACCATGCTTGAGCCGCTCCCGGAAGGTCTCGAGCCCTTTCCTCGATATGAAGCTGAACCGATGCACATCGAGATCGATCTCGAAGTAATTTGGACCCTAAATTATCAGTGAAAGCACACAGATTATTTTCCAAGGAACATTTGGTGGTTTAGTCAGATTAGAAGGACAGAGATTTCACCACATGTATGTTGATAAACTAGAGTAGATAGGGAATGTAGTGCGTTACCTTGTAGAATTTGTGTTGTGGGCGAGAAAGCACAGGCTTCTGGTTGTAGGTCTGCACAAGCTTCCTTTCAGCTGTGCTGAGCTGCAAGTCTTCAGGGTTTGCCAAACCAGCCAGAATTTTCAGCCTCTCTGTGTAGGGAACCGTGCTGTCTACTGGGAACCCCCTCACCTTTTCCATTTCCTCATTCATAAGCCTCTGCATAACCAAGTAGTCAGTCAGAAACTTTGCCAAGGTAACTAAAGGTAGCTTCGTGTCAATGCAAGTAAATCTACCTCGATGCTGTCCTGCAATTGAGGAGAGATCTCCTTGTCGAAGCTGTCAGATAGCTTGAAATACAGAACTAGGCTTATCCCGTCACCGTCGTTATCGCCGAACACACTAGCAGGATAGGTAGGCAACTGCACCAAACAAGCAAACTTGTCAGCCTCAGAAGTCAGAACTAACCAATTAACAGGCAGTAGTTAGAAAGTGGTAATTAAGTAGTCTGACACCACTTGGTTTCCTACTGAATTACCTGAATGTTGACAATGAGGAGGGAAGGAAAGGTCTCATGAGTCTTCAGAGACGGAAGCGAGAGGTGCTGCGCAATGTGGTGAATCTTCCTTGTGCAGGCAAACATGTCTGCTCCGATTGGGGTGTACGGGGAGCAGTCCGGAGCCGGGGACTTCCTCTTGTCTCTGCAGGAATTTCACAGATTCAGTCAGGCATAAACATGTATGAATGTATGATATTGTCAGAACTGTGTTTACAGCATTGCCACTGCTGCTTACTTGAAGAAACTCTCCCCTCGGACTCTGAACGTCGATGGCTCAAGAACCGACCAGCAGCCCTCTGACATTTTCTCGCCTGTCGAGCAGGGCACCGTGAAACCCGCCCTCGGACGGTACAGATAATTTGCAGAGCCACCTGGATTTGCAAAATTCTGTCAGAAAAGTAATAGCTCGGCTATTGAACGACAGGACCAAGAAGGCATTGCAATGGCGGAGCTACGTGTTAATGTCGAGCAACTCACACATTTCAGTCATCTCGTCACCCTCGTAGGACCTTCTCCTGAATGAGAGCCTGACCATGGCTGTTTTCTTCTTCTGCTGCTGGTGCGGGCTGACACCGACGATGGGCATCGGCTGGACCTTGTTGCTCGGAATCGATGCCGGAAAAGGCCTGTGCGAGCATGGCACGGCGCCCTGAAATTCTCTCGCTGCGCTGCTGCAACACTCCTCGGCTTTGCAGCTGCTGGTGCCATTAGTTGCGGTGGTAGCAGCACTCGAGTCATCTCTCTTCTCCGGGGGTTCGCCCTCGCATGCTTCTGCATTTGCGATGCTCCTGAGGAGCTGCACGGTGCCCAGCAAGCACGCCGCGTCCTTGCACGGGGACGGCGCCTGCTGGGCGTTTGCGCCGCCGGTGACATCAGGGAGAGGATCTGGATTGCAAGAGAAAACGTAAGTACTGAAAAGGCTGAAACCACACTGCGCATTTCCAGTTTTCAACTCTGAACAAAAAATATATGTGCAGAGTGATTTCTGAAGTCCTGATCACTCCATTACCTCCGCTGACGCTGGCGAAATCGTTGTCGAGATCGTCGTCGGAGTCCGTTGATTCCAGGATGCTGACAGAATCGTACCATGCTTCCTCACAAACCACTGCGCAGAATTTTTCGAAGTTGTGAGCAATCTGATGGGATTGATTGTAGAACAAGCGGATGAAACAGAAGGGTTGAAGGGAAGGGGGGAGGCAGTTCCTAGACTCTTACCGCTCCCTGCATCCATCTGGCTGTGCTGCCACTGCAGCTTGGTGAGGTGCAGCGTGACGTTGGAGTCCGGCGCCTCGACGTGGACGACCCCGTGCCGGGTGAAGCAGCCGGCCGCGTCGCCGGCGCCGCGGATGATCGGCGCATCGGCGATCGCAGCGGAGACCTTCCGCCGGAACTTCCTCGCCGCCACCGACAGCTTCCTCGACCGCCGCCGCTGCCTCGTCGACGACACGCAAGAACCCATGCCCGCCTAGCTTTGGCTGACCGCCTGGATCGACCCAACAAGAAAGGCAAGCAAGTCGCACCTCGCAGAGTTAGCAGCTTCCAAGAACTGATCAGAGAGCAAATACTAAATCAGAAGGCATTAATTACCCTTATCAATTGATCCAGCAGTACCAACTGATGGACCTTCTATCTCTCTCAATCCCTAACCTCTATCTCTACTTCTCTCGGCGGATACTGCTAGAAGAAAGCTCCCTCTTTATCAAGGGGGGTCACGGGCGGCGATTCTGAAGCGGCCAGGAGATCGGGCACCCAAAAGCAACCTGAAACCAATCCTCAGCCGCCTCCCTCTCTACTCGCGACCCGCAATGGCAAATGCAACGCATCGCCCGGGAGAACGTGATGTGCATGCGGCTAGATAAATATAAACGGCAGCGGAAGGACCCGTGGGTGTCCCCTGCCGGAAGCGTGTTGATCCCTCTGCTTTTCTGCTCAGCAAAGGCACGGCGTATAAATCAGAGAGGGAGGGGGGATAAAGAAAGAAACGGCCGGGCCCGAGGGGGAGATGGTACGGGTCGCTGTCACGCGTGTTTGAAGAAGGGGTGGAAGAACCCTAGCCGCCCTGCCCTGCCCTGCCCTGCCCCAGCCGCAGCAGCGGAGACGGACTCGGCTAAACAATTCCGGCCATGGATGGGAGAAGGTTCTGATAGTCTAGTTGCGGCCTTGCCTTGCATTTTTCTGGTAGGTTTCCTGCGTGTTCCGGTTAGGTGACTCGGGACTCAGCAACTGCTCTACTCTGCTCCATGCTCAAGGTTTCGTTTCGTCTGCCCAGGTTTGGAAGGGTCAGACAGTAGGTGTGCGTGCAGAAACTTGAAAACTTGGTCATGGAGGGAGCCTGAACCTGATGGATGGACATGGACTGAAGCAAGAAACTGATTCCGGGAGAAAAATATGCGGCTGATTGATGGCTCTGCATGGCTTGCAAATCTCGGCAGATTATATGTTCCAGAGGAGGGGGAATAAATGAAACGAAATCCTTGGATTCGCCGTGTGGCATCTCCAAAGCTCCGAGACTGGGACTGATGACGGGGACGCCTGAGCAAAATATCGCCTATAATTGGTGCTGCAATAAGGTTACCAGCATGATGCTACTATTATAGTTCCATTTTTTTATAAAAAAAGTTTTAAAAAGGTGCCTTTTTTCTGAAGGTGGACAGCTGCATGCCAATGCAACCGAAGAGGGGATTTTTTTTTCCATTTCAGCAAATGATTTGCAGGCCAGCTGCTGAAAAGGGCCTCCCAACCAAGAAACAAACGCTAAAGAATGATGCAGCGCAGCGCGACGCAACCGGTCAAGCCGAGGCCTTTTTTTTTTTCAAATGGGAGCGAGGGCGCATCATGATCTTCCGACGCTCCCCCTTTCGTTTTCCTGCCCGGGCTGTCTGTCTGCTGGTGGCGTGCTCGCCATGTAGGGCCACGCCACACACTACTCAACCCACGAATTGTCAAGTCCGGCTCCAGGAAAAAGAATGGGAGATGGAAGTAGCTGTCTGGTACATCTGATCCACCACTAGCAGCAAGCGAACGGACGTCGCGATCTCTGAAGCTGAAACTTCCAAGCTACAGCAGAAGCAAACATGGCAGAGCAGCTTGTGAATTTCTTTACTAACCTGGCAGAGAAGTGAGCAGGAGAAGCTTAGCTCCAATGCGGCACGGCAGCTGCTGAAATGCTGATGGCCCGACCAACGAATTGGCGAACCGGGAGGATGGAGGTATTTATAGTGGACTCGATCCGGGGAAGAAGACGACCTGGAGCAGTAGTGGTGGTGGTGTCAGTAATGGGGGGTCAGTGCAGATGCTGCTCCGATGCGAGGGAGGGAGCTCGAGAGGCTTTTCAGACGGAGACGTGCGCATCCGCGGCCGCGGAACGCCGTGGCACGTGTTGCCGGTGGGCATCGGCATCGCGGCTGTTCGAGGTCGAGACTTGACCGCGTGCCGCGGCAGCTGCACGCGGTCGTCGGATGCGAACGCTTCAGACCTCGGACAAACGTCTTCGCTGTCCTGATATGCGTATGGAATTTAACCTTTTGTTTTCTCTCCCTTTTCTGATTTACTTTTTCGTAGAATAGAACGAACTCAGCGGCAAAGCCTCGACGTGTCCGCGTCGCCTCGTCAATCTTCATGGCTGCTTCTTTTCAGACACGGTTGGCCCCTGATCCGTAACGGAAAGAGCATCCATCCGCGTGCTTCTCCGATAGCCGTCCGATCGGGAACGGACGTGGTAGAAGTGAACTCTGCACGTAGCGACCCGTTCAGAGCCTAGTGCTTCCATGAATCTGCTTAGTCCAGGCTTTTCCCGCCACAAAAAAAGCCTTTTCAAGCAAAGGCGAGTAGAATGCTAGCAAGTCGCCCTCCTCCTCCTCGTCGTTCACTCGTCCTGACTTTGGCAGCAATTTTCATATTGCTTTTGTTTCCTGAGCGAGAGAATTTTGACGGTAATTACCGCTCGTGGAACCTTGGGGAGTGCTAAATGGAGATGATCACATGCCAATTGGTGGCTAGGCGTGAGGGGAATGGGCGAACGGCCCGTCTCCTCTTTTTTACCATCCTTCTTTTGAAAATCAGAGGTGTAGTGGAGCATATTCTGCGGCTGATATCAACCGCCACTGACGCTATCCACCGTTCCTTTTCGCGGTAAATAGTTCGTCGGTTTTGACGAGGAACAGGAGCATGTTGCCGCTTCTGTCTTCTGGCCTGCAGTACCTCTCACAGGTCACAACCAGAAGCCAAAATAATTGTCATTCCTTCCTTTTAAAAAAACTGTAGCGCCATAGTACAGTGTTTTCATCGTCATCGGCCAAATAGCATGTACTAGTACGTTCTATTCTGTTTTTTTTTAAGAAAAAAGAAAAAAGAGAGGGAAACTGTTGCTGCTGCTTTGGGCACTTTGTCGCCCTGTCGCCTTTGTAATCATGTTGATGTGGAAAGACGGCGCAGCATGATGCCAAGGCAAGTCCCTGTCAGCTCGCCGTGACTCGCCCTCCTCCGGCCGGCGCGCATATGATTTATGCACGCGATCGATCGATCGATCGGCTGTCCAAATCCGCCCCGAGAACAAGAGGAGTTGTTAGTAACGGTAGCAAATCCTTTCAGGGGAAGGCACATCGGACGCGAGACGAAGACGACGCCCGTGCTGGGGACTGGGGAGTGATCTTCTTCTTTCTCAACCGTTTGGAACCGTGCACGGCAGCTTTGAGCGCGTGCCTTTTACGGTTGCGTGGTGACGGGTCAAGCGACGGACATGTTTTTTTTCTTTTTTCTTTTTGCCGCATGGGTGGGTCATCTCGGATTTGCCGGGTTTTATTGTGGGGGCATGGAGAGAATTGATTAGGAGGAATGGAGGATTGATTCAAAGGGTTTTACAGAACAATTATACGTAGACTCGGTCGGCTGGAACGTACATTATCCAAGTGGGACGTGACCAGCTGTGGATGGCCGGTATTCATTGTCTGCTAGTAGCAGTGAAAGCACCAACTGCCATGGGCTATGAGTAGAATATTTTTTTTCAATAGTATGCTTGATGACAAAAAATAGTACTGAAAAATGGATTTCGATTATCATGTCGATGCCCAAAGTATATGTTTAGCCGTGGTTCGATTCTAAAGTCATTTTTCATTATTAGGGGGGAGTACATTGGAGATATGACACAGCGATAAGATCAGGATCAAGTAGCAAGGACCGGCGCTTTTCATAGGTCTACGGTAGCTTCAACCAATACGCCCGACTTTTTTTTGGAACAGTGACTTATCGCTGAAGCCAGAAACTGCCAAACTACTTTTCTTTTCTTTTTTTGGAGGAACTGACCTAAGAGCTGGGGAGCTCCATTATTTAAGCTTTGGGCTTCGTATAATCGATCGAAAGGCCAGACCACCCTCCTCGCCGAAGAGAAAAAAAAGAAAGGCCTTACCATCCATTTCTCCGGACCATGCAGTTCTAATTTGGGCCATTTTTTCGCCAACCACACTGCGTTTTCTGGGCTCTCACTCAGATTTGGACCCAGTATTGTTCTAAATCGGACATGCCTTTACAAAGGCCACGCGACGCGACGATGGCCCACCCGTCCGCAACTTCCCCCGCCCGCCCACGCCGCGGCGCGCGCCCAAAAATTCCCCACCCCCACGCCCCCCCCCCCCCCCAAACTCCTGCTTGCCGCTCGCCGCTCCCCCTGATCCCCTCCAACTCACACCGGTCCCCGCCTAGGGTTCCGGCGACATCCGCGCCGACCGCCGCCGTCCCCCTCCGCGATGTCGCAGCCCGTCACCCCGCGCCGCACCACCCGCTCCTCCGCTGGCTCCGCGTCCGATCCCGCCTCCCCGTCCAAATCCAGGCCCAAATCCACGCCCAGGCGCCAGCTCATTCCTGCCGCCTCGAAGGAGGAGGAGGGGGAGGATGAGCGGAGCGCCATCAACGCGCTCCTCGAGGCGTTGCCCGGCCGCCGCGCGCAGGCTTCGGACCTCCTCCGGCTCCTGGCGCCCGCGCCCGCGCTCCCTTTGCTCCTCTACGGGGGCGCCGCCACGGGGAAGACGCGCGCGCTCCTCCTCGCGCTCCGCCACATCCGCCCCCGTCCGCGGCGCGTCGCCTACGCCGCGCTGCGCTCCCTCCCGTCCCCTCGTGCGCTCTTCGCCTCCCTACTCTCCCAGCTCAGCCCGCCGACGTCGTCCTCCGCCTCCTCTCGCCAGCGCGTCCCCGACAAGCCATCGGATTTTGTCGCCGCCCTCCGCGATGCCCTTGCTAGCCTCTGTGCCCAGGGCGAGGCCGTGTATCTGGTGTTCGATAACCTGGAAGTTGTTAGGAGCTGGGACAAGGGCGGGCAGCTTCTCGCCCTCATCCTGCGCCTCCACGATCTCCTCCGCTTGCCTCAGGTCGTGCTTGTTTATGTAAGCAGTGCAACGCCTGATGCCTACTACTCCATGACTGGCTCTGTTGAGCCGAATCACATTTACTTCCCGGATTATGCAGTGGACGAGGTTCGCGACATTCTGATGCGAGGCCATTCCAATCCGAAGCTGTACACATCCTTCCTTAGGTAAGGGATGCATCAGTGATTCTGGCTTTGTGTTAGTTTGATCCTGGGTCGAATCAAATAGCAACAGTGTATTTGGTATTGTATGATGCCTCAGCAGCATGGTTGGACTGTGATTTGTAAATCATGCTATTTTTTTTTCTTTCCTCTTGTTGCTTGGCAGTGTGGCACTGAAGCCATTGTTCCGGGTAACAAGGAGGGTTGATGAATTGGGGGCCGCACTGGAGCCACTTTTCAGGAGGTACTGTGAGCCACTAGGTGATTTGAAGGCAGTCCCGGATGAGAGCACTAAGAGGAGGTTGTTTGAACATATTCAACCACATTTGGCTGTTGCTCTGAACGAGACATTCAGTGTTCCCATGAGGGCTTCTGTGGATCAATGCAAGGACGGCAATTCTGGTGTCAAGGCCAGTACTAAAAGGCAGTTCGGCAGTAGAGATAGTTTGTCAACTGAATTGGAGTTTCACATGTCCGTGTCTGCGAAATACTTACTATTGTCAGCTTTCCTGGCTTCAAGGAACCCGGCTACTCTTGATGCAGCTTTGTTCGATTCAACTGGAGGGTCAGATAACCATAAGCGCAAGAGAAAGTATGCTACCTGATGTCTTCTCTTGACTTGTCAACAATTTAATTATCTTATTAGATGCTTACATCATTGTTCTTTGGTGTAGGAGCTCTCAGGCCTCTATGAATATGAAGGACACCATGGTTGAAGAGATGCTTATGAAAGGCCCTGGTACATTTCCTCTTGAGAGACTCCTGGCTATATTTCAGTGCATTACATCAGTGTCAGAAGATGCTCTGAATGATGTTGAATGTCCTGATAGTATGATGAATGGAAGTGGGATGACTGGTTTGATGTCAGACGTTCTTTTGCAATTGTCAACACTGTGCAATTCCAATTTTCTCTCCAAAAGCCGGAGCTGCCCTCTAGAAGGCGCAGCTAGATACCGATCTAACATTGATGAAGATTTAGCTCTCAAGGTGAGCACCTTATAAGATTCATCTGCAAGACACTGGTTTTGTGATTTCTTTTGTCATGCTTTTTACAGGTTGCAAGGAGTGTTAGTTTCCCCCTCTCGAAGTATATCTACAGAAGATAGCCTTTGCATCCTTAGTCTAGGCTGTAACAACTGGTATTGTTGGCTTTAGACTATTGTAATAGCTTCCTGAGATCTGTCTAGTTTTCTTGATAGTAGAGCATCGAGGGACAAAGAAATTGTGAGATTTCTCATGTTCTTCAATTTCTTGACTCCTTTCATCTCGTTTCTCGTTCAGGCACTGGTATGTACCCAGTCCGGGATCTAATGGCAGCTGAACATTTCTGAGCTTCATTGAAATGCCTCAGAAGTTTGACAACTACTTGTGCTTCAGAAAGAAATGAAAGAACCATTAGCCAGTATAGGTTGCAATGTTTGGTTATATTGCTGTATGTTCTTTTCTTCAATATCCGAATGTAATGACATCCGATCAACCATTAGTTTTGCGTGGCACCATAATTCTATCTGAAAGATCAGTGCCATTTTGTACAATGTTCCTGTATATCTGTATGTAAGTCAGTAATTATTCCATTCACGACCACCTTTTGCCTGATCTCACCATTTGAACATCCAATGGATTACAGACCTTCTAACATCGTGTTGAGCTGTTGAGGTACTGCCTTTACCAGCTGATTAAACATTATAAGTACATTTTAGTCTTTGGGTGCCCTTGTTTTTTTTTGTGAAAATTATGCCTTCCGTAGTCGAAAATCCACATCATTGTAAAAATATTTAGTCATGTTTGCCACACTTGTACCAATCTATGGCAATCAACTGAGCTGCTCTGGCTGCATGTATGATTCGTTATGAATACTTAAGTGATTTATCAAACAACAGTAACCCCAAACTACCCTTTTTTTTGGGTAGCTCATTGTGTTATTTGCAGCTGATTGATTTCACTAGCATGACATTCAAATAGCTATCAGAAGCAGTGAATATCCCCAATGCCCCTCAGTATCTGGTTTGGAGTTCAACATTGGCAGATGATCGACATCGCTCTTCCTGATGTACTGATTCATGGTGTTCAAGTTAACTGGTACAGACAAGGTAGGATCCTTTCCTTGTAAGTCATTTACTCTAATGAAATATTATTTGAAATATATATCCTATACCTATTTTTCACATTGATGTGAAAATCCATAGTAAGTGCCATTCATTTCCTACCTAATAGTTACAATAATATTTTTCAGTTGTGGCAACCTGACTGGGCTGCATGATGCAAACATATCACCATGCTTTTGAATATCACTTACTACCTAAGAGATTGTTGCCCATTAGGATGTGCCTTTTGGTCCAACATTTGTATGTGGTACAGTAGGGTATCTGTGATACAGGGAATTAAGTTCAGTAGATAAAGGAATTACTTTACCTCCAAGAATAATTAAAATTAAGAATCCGATGTTACAGTTTAATTTACAAACAGCTTCACAATGCTCTCTAGTCCATATGATATAACCTTAATGATACTACACAAAACTAAATATTCAAAGTAGAAAAAAATAACTTATTTATGTCAGGAGCCTGCATCATTTTTCCTGAATGGACAATAAAAATGCAATACTGCATTATGACAGTTGCAGATTTTGGTGACACGACGATGCTATTATCTTCCTTGAACAGGTGGCATTGCACTGCTAGGTTTCTCCATGTCATCAAAGCCTGAAGCATTGAAGCTCTTCATTGGGATCCCGTTGTTGGTTCCATCAACAACATCACCCTTTTCTTGAAGTTGCAGGGCAAATTCAAGTTTCCACAAAACGTCTCCCATTGATGGACGGTCAACTCCATAGTCAGCAAGGCATTTCTCAGCAGCCTCGGCAAACATCTCAAGTGAATCAGACCTGATTTGCCCTACAATGTGAGGATCAATTACTTTATTAAGCTCTCCCTTGCGGTACCATGTAAGGGCCCATTCTGCGAGGTTCACTTGGTCTCTTGGAAGTGCTGGATTGATGGCTGGCCTTGCACACAGCACCTCAAAGAGTACCACACCAAAAGAGTACACATCCGATTTCTCCGTTAGCTGTTGACGTCTGAAGTACTCTGGATCAAGGTAGCCAAAGCTTCCTTTGACTGCTGTGCTGACATGGGTTTGCTCAAGGGATGGAGCAGCTTTTGATAGGCCAAAATCAGCAACCTTGGCCACAAAATTTTCATCAAGGAGAATGTTAGTAGTCTTGACATCACGGTGAATTATGCCCTGAGCTGCACCTGTATGAAGATAATGCAGGCCCTTTGCCGCCCCAATGCTAATTTCTAAGCGTTTCTTCCAAGAGAGAGGCTTCAGGTTCATACTACCATAAAGATGATCCCTCAATGGACCATTTGACATGAACTCATAAACCAAGATCATCTCATTGTTCTCATCGCAGCAACCAATGAGTGAAACCAGGTGTCGGTGACGTAGCTTTGACAACATTTGAATTTCAGTCAGGAATTCATTCATACCTTGATCAGAAGATGGATTGCCTCGCTTGATAGCCAGCTTCGTGCCATCCTCAAGAACACCAAGATAGACTTTTCCAAAACCACCGACACCAATGACATCCTTTTCTTCAAAGTTTTTTGTGGCTTTCTGAATTTCAGCGAAGGTGAAATAGCGGCCTAGTCCATAAGCACTAGATGCAAATATGCTCGAAAAACCACTCTTGGTCCTTGTGGAGCCAAAGCGATTTCTGGAGAGCCTGCTGCAGCTGCTCATGAAGCTCGATTGGCTGGAGTTGAGCGGAAGGAACCAAGAATGGAAGCTGTTTGTCTTCTGCCATTCTGGCCTTCGGTTTCGCCTGCAGCATATAACCATGGCCAATGCAGATGTAATCACTGCCAAAGCAAGACCTACACTGGTTAGTGTCCTCTTACCAAGTTGTGAGCTTGTTTTTGGTGAAAAGAGGCCATCTAAGCTGTTTGCTTGGTTGCTTATCTTCATGACTTCAAGTCCATTAAGGATGGCATCAGTGTTGCTGGAGTCTGTTGTGCTCGGGCCAACCTGCACTAGGAGGGTGGAGTTGATGATGCTGGATGAGTCCACGATAAAGTCCTGGTAGTAGGCTACCGCAAGCCCCATTGTCAAGCTTGAGAGGTCGAGGTTGGATACACCCATCAAGCCATTTATGTAGACATTGAAGTAGAGGCTATTGAGTGCCTTGCTTATAATATCACAGAAATGTAGGCGGATGAGGTACTTGAATCCTGGCTCCGCTTCCATTTCCCAAGTTATGTTGAATCTTGCTTGCGAGGTATTTGTTGAGGCTGTCTGCTGTGCTGTTGAGTAGATGAATGCTGGAGCAATAAGTGGTGTGATGGTCTTGTCATCAGGATACTTGATGGTTCTAGGAGGAACCCAAGCTGCTTTTGCTGCTGCCTCAAGCTTCAAAAAAGGTGCATCTGGTAACCAGGTTCTGCCCAGTGTGTCATTGAAGGTGGTCACAAGTGCACCTCCCATGTTCAGCCGGTAGACTACCTGCAATGCATTGTTGGAGATGTCAAATTGTTCCTGGGGAGGCAGGCTGTTGGTGGTATTTGGAATTAGGCTGGGTGGTGCCGAGACAACCTCAATAGCATTGATGAATGCTATTGAGTCCTTCTTTGGGGTAAAAATGATCTTCAAGTTGTCTCCCTGAGTTACAAGAATATACTCCCTAAGGACAGGTTTTGAGGGACTGGCGATGAAGGAGAAGTCATGGAGAAGAACCATATTGTCAGTGAACACAGAGAATGTAGCTGTGGTGAGGTTGTATTGTTTGTCAGGGATAGGTAAGAAGTAGAGACGGACCCAATGGCGACCAGGCTGTGAGACAAAGAAGCTATAAGTTGAGACATCGGAGAAAACTCTTGCGGACAGGTAGAGTGGGGATAATGGTGAAGCAGCAGCTGGAAAATTGTTAGCAGTGATCTTGATGTCCACTGGGGTGGACAGAAAAGATGCTGACTCTGGATCAGAACGGAATGTCCTGCCATCATCAAGCTTCACAGAACCAGATGCCCCACAGCTAATGAGGTAGTTGTCTTGAGGTACAAATGAATCCTTTGGCGATGCAATTGCATGGGTGCTGGCGATACTAGTGATTGCAAGGATGGAAAGGATGATAAACATCGGCACTCTCTTCCACTCAAGCATGCTTCTGTTGCTTCTGGCCATCTTTGTTGATGTTGGCATCAGATGCATTAGCATGTAGCAAACACTTTGTGGTGGCTTCTCATGGGGGAGGAACGTGGTCTTTGGATTGAAGGAGAGGGAAAGGATTCAGGGATGAATGAGGTCTTTGGTTGGCTTTTGGAGGGAATGGACTGATTGATTACTGAGATATATGGTATTGGTTGAGGGCACGTCCAGATTAACTGCAATATTCTTTTCGAAGCTCATGTACAGATGGCATGTGGATGTTTAAATGTGCTTTGAAAAGGGAGCCTACAGGCCATTAGCTGCAATATACTCAGGCTGGAATAATTCAAGTAGAGCTGTCTAGGTATTGCACTCATTATTTTTCTTGAAAAAATAGCTGTGTAATGGAGGTTTATTCAAGTAGGTTAAGATTTGGAATCTGAGAGCTCTTTTCTTGCTATGTTCGTTGTAGGAGAACTAATCAATCTAATCACCAGTTGGTTCTTGGCTGTTACCCCCAGCTAATGGCTTAAATAATCACAACTCAAATTGATGCTTTGGAAAACGAGGTTAGTTTGGCTATTATCATCCTGGAATGTAGTGCCCCATTATTTCTGTAATCGACGTTGCTAACCCAGCACAAATTATCTTCGTTTCTATGCTTGCATATCTTTCAGTAATCACAAACTTAAGCTTCCTGTGGAATGCCTCGAATGGTAACATCATTTTCATTTTGTTTCTTGTCATGCAGACATGTTATTCCAGCAAATCATGCAATCCAAGTCATTGGTCATCTGCTTACATGATCATATTATCTTTAGTCTAACAGAGTATTTGGCATTCTCATTTTATTTATATGTGCTGAACTAGACAGGGTGCACCTTGTGACCTTGGTCCAAAATAATGTCCAATTTCGTATCGGACAGCTGCAGCTGTAGATCACGTAAGTGGCTCTCCATTTCTCTGCTCACACATCTTTGTTTGACCAGCTTATTAGTGGAACACCAATAACTTTAGCTGCTACAATCCATTTATTATTACTTCTTTGAAAAGGAATATGAACCATTCAATTTGTTAGTCAAAGCCTTCCTTTTATACTTTCTATCATGTTTTAAAGAAAGAAAATGAGTGTGATCTAGGATCCTGAACATGGGGTGCACGTCTGTAGTAGTGTAGTTTGACCACATTATGGTACCTGGCATGGCTGCTTTGTACGGCAATGGAATTTGGCAGGCTCAGTGTAGGCCCATTGTTTGTCTGATTATGGTCTTCCAGAGTTCCTGGACCACAAACCAAAGCCCAGTTAGGGTTGTGCCATGAGTATTTATCTTTATTGTTAAGGTTTCTTTGACAAGAGCCAGCGTTCCTTCCGTTAGACCAACTCCAGCAGTGTCCCCCATCCCACACTTTACCCCAAAATATAGGAGTTTTGGTCCTATTCACCTCTCCAGCAGATCCTCCAACGTCTCCCCCATTCCTACGGGTGCCCTCCCTCTCCCCCATCCGCGGCTGCCCAATCCCGTAGCGACACGCGGCAGCGGGCCCCGCTTGCCGTTGGAGCCAGCCGAGGATGAGGACGACGATGCGGTACGGCGCGCGGAGGAGCTCGGGGAGGAGGCAGTACACGGCGAGGTCGCCGGATCTGGAGCGAAGTCGCCGGATTTGGAGCGAGGTCGGCGAGGATGAGGGGCGCGTCGGGGTGGTCGAGGTTGAGCGAGTGCCGGGTCCGGTCGCGGCTGCTGTTGCTGCTGCTCGTCGGAGGATGAAGAGGATGCGGGCCACGGAGCCGCGGCTGCTGCTGCTCTTGCTCGTCGTCGTCGGAGGACGAAGTGGGCTGGGGAAGAGGACCGGCACCGTGGAGCTGCTGCTACTGCTCGTCGGGGTGGCGGGAGAGCAACGGATGGGGGAGGGATGCGAGCGCCTGCTGGAGACCGTCTAGCGGATGGGGGAGACATGAGGTGGGTCCCACGCCCTTTTCCCTCAAAATGGGCAGCCGGAAAGGTAACATTGCTGGAGTTGGTCTTAGTGTCTTTAAGCTCTGCTCTAAGTTAGAAATTGTTGTAGCATTTGCGATTTTTTTAAAGAGACACGAACTAGTGTCTCAAATATGATATGATACATATTAAGGAAAAACAAGAGACTTTGACAAGAAACAACCTGTAAAAAGGAAAATTAAAGATATCCATTGAGGTCGTCTTGTTCCACCGAATCTGAAAACATGCTATCTCAAATCTGATATTGCATTTGCGATTTTTTCACCATATTTCAAAGTGTGTTTCTCAATATTTTATGCTTTCATAAACCTTGTGATGTCCCTTGAGATGTCGCGTTACTCCGCCTTTTTTTAAGTTTGCTGTTCCTATGGGCACGGATCGATACACGGATCCACTTTAGTACAATATTTAAAAAGGTGCTAGGCGGTTTCTAGGCGGTAAGCCGGTAACCCACCGCCCAGAGCCTAGGCGAGCCTAAGCGCGCCTAGACGATTCAAGACGATTTATTAGACGGTACTGTACTTTGCAACACATAAAAGAAAAACTGGAGACCAGTGGGCCTAAAGTTCAATAGAGAGCCCATCAAAGCAGCCCAACCCATCTCAACCCCCACAACCTAGCTCGCACCTTATCCATTCACTCTTCCTCCACCCGCCGCCGCCTTGCCCAGGCCGCCCGCCCGCCCACCCGCGCCACTACCTCCGCTGCGTAGGCCGCCGTTCGTCCTCCTCCTCCACGCCTGCTCCTGCCTCCTCCTCCGCCGCGCACCCGCCCCTCCCTCCTCATCCGCCGTTGTCCGTCCGTACCTCGGCCGCCGCCCATCCCCTGCTTCCTCCTCCGCCGGTGCTCGTCCCCACCTCCTCCGCCGCCAGCGCCCATCCCCTGCCTCTGCCGCCGCACTCATCCCTGCCTCTGCCTCCGCCACATGCCGCCTAGGGGACCGCCTACCCCTAGGCCAGGCGGAACCCCTCCGCCTAGCGCATTAGCGCGCCTAGGCGAGCGCCTTTTTGAAGACTGCTTTAGTACAACTTAATTAGTTAATTTTTCAGTTTGTCTAGCTCGAACTGTAAAGTTATTTAACAATTGAACTGGAGTATTCCGTGCCTCTTACCTGTTCCAATCCGGCGATAGTTATATGCAGTGAAATGTGTTCTGTAACAAACAAAGCTGGGTTAACTTTTCGATCTAGTTAAAAAAAGGGGAAGAAACCGGCAGTTGTTAATTGTTCTTTGCCCAATCCCAAGCCAGTTAGGCAAGACAGGAATGGGGAACCCGTGATCTGTTGGGCCATACATGCACAAAAGGAGACAAGTTCGTCTTGAGAAAATCAAATGAAGGTAGGCCACCTTCTGCGACCTGAACACAGGCACGGACAATTCCATAGTCTTGTTATTTTGATTGTGATGTCAACGTACGTGTACTTTATCCGTGCGACCTCGCTCTCATTCCACAAGCACTCCTTCACGAGCAGCTAAGTTATGTAGGTGTGCCTGAAATGAACGCCTACCAATTGTCCTTTTGTTTTTCTATATCATGATTCGTAGCATATAATTCTCATGTCATTTGTCTGGGTTGTGATGTACTTGGTGTCTTCTATGTTGCAGCCAACCCAAACCGTTCGCGTCGTAACAAATGATTACAATTATGATTGATTACAGACTTATTCAGGACTTCAAATACATATTCTTTTGCTGTTTGTGTCGTAAGAAACAAATCTGATTTTGTACTGTATGTTTTTCGCTAAGTGATTAGTGGCCCCTTATTTGACTGTCATGACGTTAACAGCTCAGCCTGCAGGAGCATCTTGCAGTAAGGATGCTGCAAAGCACAATTTGCCTTCTATGGTGATTGGTGAACAGGCCTTTGGAGTTAACAAAGCTTGCAAATCACCAACCTGCATATGCGAGTCAGTGATGACGAGCGCAAAGGTATCCGGGTCACCGGGTGCAAGAAATGAAGTGTTAGACTCAAATCACAACTGGTTCTCTTCCATCGCTTGAAATACTCATGCGCCGTAGAGTAGGCTCACATTAGGACATGAAGTCAACCTCTGAAAGTTTGTTAACTTCGGATTTTGTTGTTTTTCCTTTGGTCCTGATGCACTGCATTTCCTCAAGGTTAAGGGCCCGTCGAATTTGGATTTTGCAGCCTCAGGCGAACAGGTAGTAGGAGCTACGGAGCAATGACCAAAAAGACCCGTGCTCTGATCTGGCCAAGATTTGACTATGCACTCATCTTGGTACGCATGTCCCATCATCCGTCAGACTAGAATTATATTTCAAGTTCCAGTTTGTATTTCCTCGCATGCTGCAGTGGTCCTTTTTCTTTTGGTAATGGCTGGTCTGACGGATCACGGATGGCCTCTGACTCTGTTCCAACCATCCATTTGATTCTTGCACCGTTTCTTTACTCAATGTAGTTAGCACTAGATGCCTACACAGAACAGAAGGTCCTGAGCCGTTCATCCTACACTAGAAAGCAGGTGTAGATGCCTCCTGTTCCTTTTTCCCATTCCTAGCTGTCATGTCCGGCTCTTGGTATGGCCATTTAAACTTTTAGAGCTTCCAAAACCATCTCTTTTTTAGACCTCGTTTTTCTAGTAGATGTCACTGCACTGATTGAACTAAACACCATCACGTACGATTGTATTTGGAGGCACGCGAAGTTGGAATTGGAACTTGGACGTACTCAGGTACAGGACACGCGACAGGCCAAGCCACGCCTTCTTCTAGGGCTTCTCGGGCTCGGCATGTCGGATTTGACCCCACAGTATCCGAGGCCCGAATAAACAAACCAGCCAGCCAGCCCGCCCTGTGGGTTGTGAACTAGGGATACACGCGAGGAAGGAAGAAACAGAGAGAGAAGAAAGAAGCCCATGGAGTAGTTCGAGCCCACCTGGGGTTCGGCCCGCCCGAGAAGCACAGGTAAGGAGGAGAGAGAAGGGCGAGAGCGAAATCCCAGTAAGAAAAAAGGGAAACGACAAGCCCTACGCAAACATGTCCCCCATGTGGGCCCGCTGCGCATCGCGGTCGTTGGTCTGTCGCGTAGGCGACGATGCGGGGACAAGGCTAGGGTTAAACGACCGACCAGAACCCAGACATATCTGTGCACCTAATCGCCTCCTCTACGAACAGGCAACAGCACAAACTCGTGAATAAAGCCACGGCGGCTAGCTATAAACTACTAGGCTTGCCTAGAGGGATCGAGCTGGTAGTTTCATGTAGTGTTTCACAAATGTCACCGTAAGATCGTGCAACAATTTTTTGGTGCCAAATAAGAAATAGTTAAAGTAGTTAAGTAACATTGTTCTACTGTGATGTTGTGTGCATTGATCAGAGGTACAGTTTTGCAGCAATCTTTCTATTGTTAAAATAACACTCCACTGCTTGAAGTTATTTTTTTCAATTTTTCTAGCTTTTTATTTCCATGAGTGATTATTTGCTAACTGTGTCGTGATACAAATCTCATGTTAGTATGCTCTATAACTGCAGCCGTATTTATATAATATATTGTTGCTTGGATCTAGAAAAATCTAACATTTTGCTGCTTTTAGCCAAACGAAAACGGAAAGCCAGAACCAGCCCAACTTTTGGCTTCTTTCACGTCATTTTATCCGCATGTCGTCACAAAGGGAAATAAATACATAAGTATGGTCCATGAGTTGAACTGTTGTAGTAGTACATTAACAATATAGCAAGTGCGCTAATTCAATTCATGTTCTTCTTATAATTATTCAATTCATGCTTCGGTATGTTTTCTCGAAAACATTTATGGGGTTTTCCCCAAAAAAGAAAACTTTTAGTTTTATGGTTTGGTATGCGCCACTGACAATATGGTCCCACATCAGGCTTCCTTTCATTCCAACCTTGTGCTAGTGCTACTCTCTTGTACACAGTGGTCAATAGATTGTTGTTGCCTATAGATAGAAAACGAGCAAGCACAGACGACGCATGGTCCCCTTTCATCTGACCTGAGCTCGTCCCGTCTCTCTCCAATCTTGCGCAGCCCTTCCAAAACCCCTCAAAAGCGGAGGCGTGTTCAAGTGTGTATGAATCTGAACACAGAGAAACAGAGTTCAGAGACACTGAGCTGCGGCAGAAGGCTACAAGGCGCGAAACTTCTTTGACCGGAACAGAGAGCCCGGACTGGTACCAATCTTCTCTCCCCTTTCTTGCATCCAAAATCGCCGTCCATCTTGTTGCCACACCCACATCCTTGTTCGTGACTCGTCATCTCCCCTGCAGTGCCGGTGCCTGGTACCAGTGATCATGGTGAAGGAAGAGGAGATCGTCGCAGAGGCAGGAGGGCGAGGCTACATGGACTTGCTTGGTCTCGGGGAAGAGGACTACTTGCTGTGCCTGTCCCCTTCCTCCTACTTCTCTTCCAGTGTCGTCTCCACCACGACCACCAGTGCCACTCCTGCTGCGGCGTCGTCTCCTACCTGCGCCTCCTACCTGGACCTGGCTCCCGCTTATCACCACATGCTGAGCTTCGCCGGCCAAGAGCAGTACCATGGTAGTGATGGCGTCTTTGGCTTCCAGTACCACGGCGGTGATCAGGCAGGAATTCCGGTGGCTGTTCCGCAGAAGTCCAGCCCAACCACCGAGTGCTCCTCCTCCATCTCCTCCATGTCGTCCTCGCCGCCTGCAACAACAATCTCGGCCATCTCCAGCCCAAAGCCACAGGCTTTCAAGGTGCGTCTTCAGTCTTGAGGCAATTGTTGCTGCTGCAAGCCTGATCGTTTCTTTACGCCTGAAGAAAAAACCTGATGGTTTCTTGCATTGTCAAGTTATGAACCATATGAATGATTCTCGCTGCAAGTTCTGTACTATAGTCCTGTGAAATTTCCTGGTTGGTTAATTCTTGGTTGGGTTGGTTCTTGTGCAGAAGAAGGGGTCAAGAATCAGTGATCAAAGAAAGGCTGCGCCTGCTGCTGTTGCTACTACTGCTGCTGCTACGAACAAGAGGCCCAGGGTTAGTGCTTTCTTCTGCTTTAGAGTGCCAGTAGTAAGGTGTGCTAATCAATTGTGGGCCAATCTGGCACTTTGATCAGTAGACCAAACTAGTGTCCTGTTCTTCCTTGATTCAGAAAATTAGCAAGCTGTTCTTGTTGAGCCGATTAGCCAGTACGAAATCGGTCAACATAAAACATCACTTTTGTTAGGTGCGGAGGGAGAAGCTCGGGGAGAGGATCATAGCTCTGCAGCAGCTGGTTTCTCCATTCGGAAAGGTAAGAAAGTGTAAAGGCAAAAGCTTCAGGCTTTTGGCGATACGCTCTTTACTCGCCCCCCTGTACTTGCCTTTCCGCGTTTCCTTGCTAGTGCAAGCCGTAACAACTGGATTATAACTGCGCGCCCGTAGAAAGCTGTTTACCCACCCCTCCTTTATTATCCTGCTGTAAATAAAAACTGAAGCACCAGCAAAAGCAAGCAGGCTGCTCAGCGCAACACAGATCGCCAGCGCTCCTGCCATATCTACTCTGAACCGGCCAGAGGAAGTGGTCAGAGTGCGACACATTGATACGCTTGAGCAGTCACCACTCACCAATGCGTAGACGCAGAGATCTCACGGTCCTCTTGCTTGCATGCATGCTAGGAGGAGTATTTACAGCAGCAGTTAATTAGGCCAGTCGATTAACCCTGTCGCCTCTCCTTTTTTTGACCTTTGACTGACGGGTTGGTTGATGTAAACTGCATGGACCGACCTGCTTTGGCGCTGCCAGTCTGATACGGCTTCCGTTCTGCACGAGGCGCTGGGATACATACGCTTCCTGCACGACCAGGTTCAGGTGCGCTGTTTACTACCCTCTCTCTATGGTCTCTGTGCATAGTTGTATCTTGTCACTCTTGGTAGATACAATTATACAAACAGGCACGGTACACAATGCTTCGTACAGTCTTCCTGCCATGTCTATGCATCCCCCAGTATCCCAGTAATGCCTGTATCTTTTGCGTGTACGCGCCGGCGTGCACTGTGATGGCCGCTGCCGGCGCGGTACACGTTACTGTTGGGGACTTACTGGCTCCGGTCGCTTTTCGTGTCAGGCCCTGAGCTCGCCGTACATGCAGCGCCTGCCGGTCTCGGCGCACGCCCCGGTAAGCGGAGCCGGACGCCAAGCCAAACTTCATTAGCGTTTCTCTCGTTCTGAAAGCCTGATTAGCGATTACCTCCGGTGATTATGGACTTTTAACAGCTGTGCTCGTCCTACTCTGCTGCGGTTGTTCGCAGGCGCAGGAGGGCGCGGCCGGGACGGTGGTGGAGCCGCCGCGGGCGAGCGACCTGAGGAGCCGGGGGCTGTGCCTGGTGCCCATCTCGTGCACGGAGCACGTCGCCGGCGGCGGGCACGGCCACGGCAACGGCGCCGACCTCTGGTCCGTGGCGGCGGGGGCGGCGAAGGCGGCCGCGGAGAACAAGGGGGCGGCGGCGGCGGCTGCCGGAACGCTGCCCGGCGCTGGTGGCCACCCCGGTTACCTGGCCTAGCTGACCGTGACAGACTTGCTTTACAGATTATGTGCGGGGTTAAGGCTGTAATCAGGCTCTTTTGGAGGGGATTCATTAATCAGCTCCCGTACTCCCATCACCTTTTGCTAAAAGTAAAACTTTTGGGAGGTGTCTGCTGCTGCTTTTGCTGGAAAAGGGCGCAGGGATCCATATGAACCCTATTTCCACAGATGCCACAGCGCAGCAGGCTGGGGTTCAAGTGTGTATTTTTTGGAGGGGTTTTCTTTTAGCTTCTTCATTAGTACTAAGCTTAGAACTACGCTATGCTCTAGTACTGAGCGTCTGAGCTTAGTAGAGAGGAGACAGCGATGTGACGATGCCGAGATCTTGGGCACGAATGTCTCCGTGGTGTCACGCCTCACGACAGGCTCTGAATGGATGTTGCTGCCGCCGATGATGCTTGCTTGGGAGCAGTGCGGTGACGGCTTCGGTATTTGTTCCTTGCATGGGGGATATCCGGTTTCATCTGTGCTCGATCTTGGTAATCGGTTTGCCGTCCTTGGAAGTTGGAACCGCACGGTGTTTAATCTACTGTATTACCTCTGCCATTTCTTTTTTTCCCCCTCTCTCGTCCCCCATGGTAGCGGTAGGACTTAGCAGGAGCGAAACTTCCCCACTAATGACTCATGGAGATTTGAGTGACTGAGATTGCAGTGTTCATCCCGGACCTAAGAATTGAAATTAGGGTACTTCTGGTAAAAAATTTCAAAACGCAATCTAGTATAATTTAATAACACTTCGGCAGCAATAATAAAATATAAGTAAAAAGATCCCATAATACATTCAATTCAGCATAATAGTTCAAAACTTAAATAATTTATAATATAAAAAGTTACAACGTTAATAAAATATTACATAAATAAAAGATTGCAATACTAATCTAGTCTAATGATCTTGCTTTATACTTCCTCATGACTATAATAAAAGTATGGATTATGTCATCCTCACTTATATGAGAGAAAATTTCACGTTCAAGAAAAGTGACCATGAAAGTATGGATTATGTCATCCTCACTTATATTAGAGAAAATTTCACGCTCAATAAAAGTGACCATGAAAGTATGGATTATGTCATCCTCACTTATATTAGAGAAAATTTCACGCTCAATAAAAGTGACCAAACAATCATTCAATAACTCATCACACATGAGAGATTCTTCATTAGATTCAACCTAGAAAATACTCTTTCCACGGTTGCAATTGCCATGGTTAGAATCAATACCAATTTAAGGATCAAGAACACCTTACCATGATGATCATATTTCTGTGTTGCAATAAGCTCAATAGACAGCTCACTAGGTGAGTTTAGGCCTTGGAATCCATCTCTCACATCATCAATATATGTATCAAGTTGGAGTTCAAGATCCATCAATTGAGAACTTGAAGAGTCTTTGGGATAAAAAGTTGCAAGTTGAAGTACTTTTTTTGCATCAAAAGAGTTTGATTTGAGCCTATACCACTGCCAACATTCACCACTGGAATAAGAGATAGCTCATGCCCATCATCTGGATCGAGTGACTTACCTTCAGCAAGTCACAACGTAACTTCCCCCCTATATCCACCGTCCAAACACAATCCAATGACTGCAGATGCTTCAAAGCTATAACTCATATATTCAGACGGCAACAGATCATTCACACATTCAAAAAAATAATAGCAGGAACTTCAGACATGCTGCACCAATAAATTCAGTACAAAATATAGACTTTCGTGCTCCCTTATCTCCTTCCTCCCCGGCATCGACGCGGGATCCCAGCAGCGCTCCTCCCACTCCTCCACGGGGTTAGCAGCATCCAGACCTCGTTCCTCTCCTCCGGTACGGCTCGAACGGACTCCGGCTCGAACCGACTTGGGCTGAGAGAGACGTAACCAGCTCTTGGGCTCAGGAAGTTGTTGGGCCGTTTTGAACTTCTAAAAGAATTTTGGACCGAAATTTATGGTAGTTCTAGGCCTATCCGGACTACTCTTTAGACCCGCCACCGGTCCCGACCATGTATGCACTATGCAGTACTATGATCGGCTTCCATAGCTTTTGGGCGAAGCAGCTTGACAGGACCAGAGTCGCCGGTCGGCCAGTGGTTCCAAAAGGCTAGGCAAGGAACCAGTGACTCCGAAAGGACCATGGAAAAGCCGTCCTCATATAAAAGGACGTTCTCTGTTTATTTTTTAAGTCGGTTTTTACTCTGCTTCGAAGGCAAAAGAGGGTGTAAAATTGTAAAATGGCAGCCTAACTATCACAGGCCTCACATTTGTTTTGGGCCAGAAGCCCAAACTGTATTGCTCGCTACGTTGTTTTTTGAGAGCCGAATGGTTAGTCCTTTTTGGGCCTGCTTTCGCTGATTAGGCCCAATCTAACGAAGAATAAAAGAAATTTTTATCGGGCTATCCGGAGGCTAGAAACCAAATATGTTGCAGGCCGGGCGCGCACGTAGATGCTTCGGCTCCACTGAAGAAGAAAACTTGCATTGTTACAAAGCCCACGGTATCAATGGTTCGTCTTCGAATCAAGCTTACTACCATTACGGAAAGCTCACAGCTCCCGGAGGACACCAACCATACACTGGCGCGGCCTGCACATGGCCTCCAGAGGGACAGCCCTCGGGAGCGTGATCCCAACCCCTTCGGCCATGTCGACCTCGCCGGCGCCGCCGACGGTGCCCCAGTCGAAGCACTGGATCAGCGTCCCCAGCACCAGCCCCAGCGTCCGCAGCGCGAGGGCCTCCCCGGGGCACTTGCGCCGCCCCATCCCGAACGGCATCATGAAGAGCCCGTCGGCGCCGCCGCCCTCGAACCGCTCCGGCCTGAACGCCGCCGGGTCCGCCCACGCCGCCGGGTCCCTGTGGATGGCGTACACGTTGACGAGCAGCATCGTGCCGCCGGGCACGCGGCAGCCGCCGACGGCGCAGTCCGCGGTGGACTCGTGCGGGATCAGCGTCGGCACGACCGGGTACAGCCGGAGGGTCTCGCTGAGGATGCACCGGAGGTAGCCGAGGCGCGGCACGTCGTCGGCGCCGAGCAGGCGGGAGGTCCCCACGGACGCGTCGATCTCCGCCCGCGCTTTCGTCAGCGCCTCCGGGTGGTTGAGCAGCAGGGACATCGCCCATTCCGCCGCCGTCGCCGTCGTCTCGGCTCCCCCGCTGAACATGCTCTGCAGGTAGGAAAGCGAGACAGAATGGAACGGGCGTGTGATTAGTCAGCGTTGTTGCTGTCTCTCGTGATATGATTATCGTGGCTCAAAGAAACTCAACAAGCTAACGTAGCTTTTGTAGCTGTGACATCATGCGCGGCACTACGTACTTCCAAACAGATAGCTCTCCCGACCAAGTGATAAGCCCGGATATATCTAGTAAAATATGATATGACGAGGCATATATATAAATCTAATCTAGTAATAAATGTGAGAAAATCAACTTTGCTAGTGATTGCTGATTTTGGACAAACGTTCTACAAGCTAGCTGATCTTATGGCAACGTTTATCTCCTCCAACATCACGAAATTTGACCAAGCACCAACCAGTTCATCAAGGCATCTGAAAAACTGTAGCAATTGGAAAGCAACAGCAGCAGAGATGGCTAGTGCAAGAAGAACAAGGATGAAGAAGCACTCACCGAGCACAGAGCCATGATGGTGGTATCAGTGTAGACCTCCGGCTCCGACTTCTGCAACGAGAGCAGCACGCCAATCATGCTCTTCTTCTCGCTCTCCTCGCCGTCGTCCAGCCGCCGCCGCTCCGCGTCGATGAGCCGCCGTAGGAACGCGTCCCTCGCGCGCACCGCGGCCAGGATCTTCCTCCTCACGCTGAACACGTCGAACCACCGCAGCACCGGCAGGTAGTCCCACATGTTGGCCGCGCTGAGGAGCGGGATGAACACGTCCAGCGCCTTCATCAGCTCCTGGGCCTCCGGGGACATGTCCGTGTCGGCGTCCGCCTCGCCCTCGGCGCGGGACGTCTTCGTCCGCGCGATGGTCTCCATCAGGGCGCTGAGGGAGACCTCGAACAGCCGCCGCTTCAGCTCCACCCTCGCGGCGCCGCCGGGGGCGGCCTCGGCGGACCGGTACATCCTCCGCGCCATCGCGCGCACCTCGCCGGAGATGGTGGGGAGCATGCAGCTCACGCGGTGCGCGGACAGGAGCTGCACCGTGGCCACGCGGCGGAGGTTGCGCCAGTAGGGCCCGTAGCCGCACATCGGGAGCGTGGCGCCGCCGAAGGAGACGAGCAGCAGCGAGGGGAAGCGTGGGCGGTTCGCGAAGCACACGTCGTGCTCGGTGAAGCACTCCCTGGCGCAGGCGGCGGAGGACACCACCACGGCCTCCCGCGAGCCGAGCCGGAGGGAGAACACCGGCCCGTAGCGCTCGGCGAGGCGCGCGAGCGCGGCGTGGATCGGCTTCCCAAGGAGGTGGAGGTGGCCGAGGACCGGGATGGCGGGAGGGCTCGGTGGCAGCCGCTGCATTCTCTTGTTCTCGCCATTGATCTTGCGGTGGCGGTGGCCGAGGAGCGAGAAGAGGAAGAGGAATGAGAGGAATAGGATGGTCACATAGGCCGCCGGCTCCATGGAATCCGGGTATTGGGGAGTAGCGAGTTAGATTTCTCGAGGGACTCCCTTTGTTGTGGCGTGGTGCGCATGTGATGGGGCACGCCGGCACGGTATCATTTGGCACTTAGCTTTGCATACGCAACCCCTGACGTAAGCGAAAGTGCCACGTGTCATAGTCTTCTAGAAGCTATACTGTGCAGATAGCGTGATACATTCTCGCCATATTTGTATGATGATGTAAAAAGCATGATGATGCATGTTACAACCTCACCAAATAACGCTTTATTTATTGTCATTTCACATGATCTAGACATCTTAGAAATGGCTAAAAATTACAACAAGAGCTGAGTCCGGCTAAACACACATGAAATATGTTGATTGTAGTGTGCCTAAAAATACCATCTTAGTTTGTTCTAAGTTAATTAGTTCTAGTTTTGATTTATATAAAAAAAGTACCAATGCTCATGGTACCAAATAAGTATCATTAGATGCATCACAAAATATATTTTTTTGTAGAAATTTTTTTATCTTATAAATGTCCATACTATTATGTATAAATTTAGTCAAACTTGAAATAGTTTAACTCAGTAAAAAACTAGAATGGTTTTTTAGACGCAGAGAGTATATATGATGGGGCCTGACTTGTACAGATTTGGTTTTTAATTTGAAGGTGCAGTCACTAGAGGCCTGTTTGGATGATGCCAGATTTTCAGAATCTAGAAGCTAGAAATTTCACAGCTCCCAAACGGTACGTATTCTAGTGTAGATTTTGGAGCCAAGATTTTTTTGGATCACCAAAATCCCGGAAGCTGGAGCGGGTAGCTTCAAGAGCCACTGACTGGGGAAATTACCATTTTGCCCCCGGGCAATACATAAATTACACCAATCTGCCACTGATCCATATCTCTCCCCGTCCTCACTCCCCGCTCCACCTTTCCCACGCCAGGCACATGCTTTGGTCCCGCTGCCCCTTGCTCCATTCCGTGCCGGATCCTCGCCAGCCTTCCTCGGCCGCCTGCTTCCGCGACTGTCTAGGAACTGCTCGTCCCTGCCGAGGCGTCGCCTGCCCCGCCTGGGTGGCCCTCCCCGCACGATACTGTGACTTTCAACATTATAGAAGAGTTTGTTCAACTTTCATGAAAACATAGATCAACATCCAAGTTATAGAGTTTTGGTTATATAGTTTTGGTGTTTTCACATAAAAAGTTTAACTAGTATATTCAAAATTTTAAACTAAACGGTTAACATTTTGAGATACTAGATTCAATATTTTCTCAAACCTGGTTCACCAATTTGCATAAACTAGTTTGAAATTTTATCTGAAAAATGCTTGAACAGTATATCCAAAATGTTAAATAATTTATTCAAAATATTAGAATAGTATAGCTCACATGTTTCTACAAAAACCACCCAATTGTTGTCTAACATTGTTCCTTCCCTCAGCGTATATTTCCGTCAATGCAACCCAATAGTAGGGCCACGAGGAAAAAAGTGCATTTTTTATAAAAAAATACAGCAGTTTTCTTTACTTTTCTTCAGGTGAGATGCGCATTGTCTAGACAGTAAACACTCATCGGCCTATCAAGTATCAACCCTACATGCTTGCGACTGCTTGCTCTGCGACTTCGTCACCAGCTGATCACGTACACTGATGACCCGCGCCACTCCCCGCCAATACGCACGGTGCACTGATTTTGCTCACCTTGAATTTGTATTCATCTCACTAGCATTACTTGCAGAAGAATCGGCTGATCAGGATCGCTCTTGCATGAGTCATCGGAAGGGAAAATCCCCATGTCGCTTCTCCAGGAGTCAACGGAAGGGAAATCCCCAGATGAGCCAATCCTCGCGATCTAGTTTCTTGCTTCCAAAGCAGCGAGCCATCAGGGACACAGAGATCTCGCAGTGCGAGTTGGCCACGGCGACCCCAGGAAGAAGGTGCCGAGGGGCGCCATCCTGGAAGGCGCCGCCGGACAATGCTCCCACACATCCACGCATGACTCGCTATCTCTTCCCAGTCTCCCTGACAAGATCGCACGTATCCGGAGCTACACGAATCATCCTCCCCAGACGTCAGCCATTGCGTCTGCGAAATTTCGAAAGACAATCTTAGCCTCCAGGCTCCTGCGGATCGGATCCACCGCGACGGGAGCTTGAATCCTGGCGTATAAATACGGAGCCATGCAGGATAGATGGCGCCACATACAAACACCAAGTAGCTAGCGATCAATCATTCAGGAGCCCGGCAATCACCGCTTCTCCTGCTCCACAGCCATGGATAAGGCCTACGTGGCCGTCCTCACCTTCGCCTTCCTCTTCGTGCTCCACTACCTCGTCGGCCGCGTTGGAGGGAGCGGTGCCAAGGGACATGGCAAGGGGAAGGCGGCGCGGCGGCTGCCGCCGAGCCCCCCGGCCGTCCCGTTCCTCGGCCACCTCCACCTCGTCAAGACGCCGTTCCACGCGGCGCTGGCGCGGCTCGCCGCGCGCCACGGCCCGGTGTTCTCCATGCGCATGGGCTCCCGCCGCGCCGTGGTGGTGTCCTCGCCGGACGCCGCCAAGGAGTGCTTCACGGAGCACGACGTCGCCTTCGCCAACCGCCCGCTGTTCCCCTCGCAGAAGCTCGTGTCCTTCGGCGGCAACTCGCTCTCCATGGCCAGCTACGGGCCCTACTGGCGCAACCTCCGCCGCGTCGCCGCCGTGCAGCTCCTCTCCGCGCACCGCGTCGCCTGCATGTCCCCCGTCATCTCCGCCGAGGTGCGCGCCATGGTGCGCCGCATGGACCGCGCCGCCGCGGCCGCGCCCGGGGGCGCCGCGCGCGTCCAGATGAAGCGGAGGCTGTTCGAGCTCTCCCTCAGCGTCCTCATGGAGACCATCGCGCGGACCAAGACGTCCCGCACCGAGGCCAACGCCGACACGGACATGTCGCCCGAGGCGCACCAGTTCAAGCAGATCGTCGACGACGTCGTGCCGCACCTTGGCACGGCCAACCTGTGGGACTACCTGCCCGTGCTGCGGTGGCTCGACGTGTTCGGCGTGAGGAACAAGCTCGTGGCCGCGGTGAACCGAAGGAATGTGTTCCTGCGGCGGCTCATCGACGCGGAACGGAGGAGGGTGGACGGTGGCGGCGACGACAGCGAGAAGAAGAGCGTGATTGCCGTGCTGCTCTCTTTGCAGAAGTCGGACCCGGAGGTCTACACGGACACCACGATCATGTCGCTGTGCGCGGTGAGTGTTTCTTAACAATTAACCTCCATTCCATTAACTCTGAACAAATTCATGTCAAATCAATGTGATCTCTTTTTTCTTGTGTTGCCAATCAATGTGATCTCTGTCGTCCCATACACACATGTGGCATAAATCACAAGCGTCGGTGTCCTGTTTTACTGAATGGTTCAAGCAGCAATTCCATCTGACTCACCAACTGTCGTTTTCTCCTTTTCTCCGTGAAGAATTTGTTTGGCGCCGGGACGGAGACAACGTCGACCACGACGGAATGGGCCATGGCGCTCCTGCTGAACCACCCGGAGAAGCTCCAGAAGGCGCAGGCCGAGATCGACGCGGCCGTGGGCACCTCCCGTCTCATCGCCCCGGACGACGTGCCGCGCCTAGGCTACCTCCAGAGCATCATCAACGAGACGCTCCGGCTCTACCCGGCGGCGCCGCTGCTCCTGCCGCACGAGTCCTCCGCCGACTGCACGGTGGGCGGCTACGACGTGCCCCGTGGCACGATGCTGCTCGTGAACGTCTACGTCATCCACAGGGACCCGGCGGTGTGGGAGGATCCGACCGAGTTCAGGCCGGAGCGCTTCGAGGACGGCAAGGCCGAAGGCCGGCTGCTGATGCCGTTCGGGATGGGGCGGCGCAAGTGCCCCGGCGAGACGCTCGCGCTGCGGACGGTCGGGCTGGTGCTCGGCACGCTGATCCAGTGCTTCGACTGGGACAGAGTCGACGGCGCCGAGGTTGACATGACGGAGAGCGGCGGGCTGACCATCCCCATGGCCGTTCCGCTGGAGGCCATGTGCAGGCCTCGGGGAGCTATGCGTGATGTCCTTGAGGAGCTCTGAAGTCGCCATGCTGGAAGCTTTCTTCTATAGTGAGTAGCAGTGCGCATAGACGACAGTGTGTCTACGGCACCAAATAAGCTTATTATGAGCAGATCAAGTTATATTCCTTCAATTATGTGAGTAGAGGGTTTTGTATGAACAACTAGTGGCTGTTTGAATGTAGATGGGTTAGCAATTTTTGTGATCTTCCGCAGATTGTCTTTGTATAATTATTAGGGCAATACAATACAAAGTGATTTGGTATGGGAGTTTTGAGAAGAGAATTATCACAATATTAGGAACTTGTATAAAAAAAGCTCTTAATTATGCTTACAAAACCCATCACATATGATTGATGTGACAAAAACTTACTAGATGGGATTGGGTCCTTGGCGAAAGCTTTCACCCGTTTAATGGGCCGATGGCAACAACACTCATAGTGTTGTTTATCTTCTTGGAGGCGTCCAGTCCGAGTCAATCAGACTCAGTCTTCTGATGTCAGGAGTTCTCCGCGGGTGAAAACTCTGACCAGTGTGTTTAGACGAAGCTACTACCGCTAGTGTCGTGCTCCTCTTTGGAGACATCATACCGGAAGTTCTTGCCTCTCCTCGACTATTGCCTATGGAAGAATCAGCTAGAAATTTGGAAAATAAAGGAAAAAAATATCAATTATGCTTGGTGATTCAGGTTAGGTCCGCCGGCGGCGGTCCTGCATGGTGGCGTCCGTTTTGGTGTTTAGGTTCTTGATTTAGGGTCGGCATGTTCGTGGTGGCGGTTCCTAAGGGTGGGTGGTGTTGAGATGCAACGAGGTTGTGGTGCTTGAGGCTATTTGGTTTTGTGCAAACGGGGTTTGAGATGAGCGGAACAACAGCACTGAGCGGCTTTTGATGTGCATGTGACCTGCCGGAGTTGTTCGTTTAAATCAGCTCAGTTCGGCGTTGTCCCAATACGATAGACCGGAGTTGCTTGTTTGAGTTGATTTGAATGGTGTGATGGCGTTGTGTCTCCTATTTCTTTTCTTCTTAAAGGTTTGCGGTCCTATTTCTTACCTGGCCTGTATTTCTGAGACTTCCATGAATTTTAAAGTACTAGGTTGGTATTGTTCCTTTCAGCCTCTGTCCATATGCTGCAGCTGCTGTAGCTTTAAATCTTATATTCACCTAAACTAAATTACTTGTAAAAGAATCAACAGCTCATGATAATCCTGCCGATCGAGTTTCTTCTTTCCCAAGGACATACAAAGTTTGGTGTTACTGGTACGGATATGGCCAGTGCTAGTTGGCCATTTTTTTTATTTCGAGGAAAGTGCTAGTTGGCCTTTGCGAGCCCGGGAAGAAGCTCAGAACGGGGCGCACCACCAGACAGTGATTAAAATACGCATCCACGCATCACAACATCGTGCAGATCCTGAGCTTAATTACTACTCCTACACAGGAACCATGGCTCCGTACATAGACATACGTCAGCAATTGCGTATGCTTAATCGTGCGACAAACTTAGGCTTCAAGTACTCGTAGATCCATGGTCAACGCTCTAATCTTGATGTGTGTCAGTGTGGGTATATAAGCCACTAGGAAGGATGGAGCCATAGCATACAAACAACTCTCCGTCGCTCACAGACCTCCCTAAGCCATCGCCTGAGCTTGATCACTCCACTGAGGCCCGGCCATCCATGGATAAAGCCTGTTAGAACTCACACGATCTGAAGATCAACTCACACTGGAAGAGGAACACACAGAGCTACACGGCAGTACACAACTATGTCTTTTTCTCTTATTCAACTTAACTGAAACTGATTACACATACACATATTTAAAAACGCACACTAGCTAATCACTTGCCTGGTCGTTCCTTGCGACGTGCACTACTTGCCGCAGGAGCCGGACGCATGACCAGATAATGCCTAAACTAATGCATCTGAATGCAAGCCACAACGGCCACCACTTGACTCGCCCATCTCTCCGGAAGTGCAGGCCACACATCTTTGCATGGCTGGACCTCTTCTTCCTCCTGGATATGCTTCACGACTTGGCCAACATCCTAGCCGCAATTCCATGCATGGCTGACCCATGAACTCCTGCATGCACTCGTCTCTTGACCAGGCAATCAGCTCACTACTCACTTCTGATTTGCCCACAATGCCATGCAGCACGCACTCTTCACATGGACTAGCCTATTACGTACTGACCTGACACGTGCACAAAACAAAACATGCTGCTAATGAAAAGCTCGACAAGATTAAGCTAACAGCTCCTGCGGATCGCATCCACCGCGACGGGCGCTTGAATCCTGGCATATAAATACGGAGCCATGCAGGATAGATGGCGCCACGTACAAACACCAAGTAGCTAGCGATCAATCATTCAGGAGCTCAGCATGTTAGATAAACAATATGGTTTAGATCTTATAATTATCTTTCGTAACAAACTGGTTGAGCCGGCCAAGGATATCTAACAATAGTTAGTTGGGATCAGATTGTTGTAATTAGCTGTTTCTATCCTTAGCCGTCAAGCTCTCACGGTTGTTAGATCTTGTAATCTTGGCGCGTTTTGTCGCCTACATATAACATGCATGCAGACGGGAAAGGTGTGCTGCTTCACCCAATCTTCCGCACCTTTCACGGCAATCGCTTCTCCTGCTCCACAGCCATGGATAAGGCCTACGTGGCCGTCCTCACCTTCGCCTTCCTCTTCGTGCTCCACTACCTCGTCGGCCGCGTTGGAGGGAGCGGTGCCAAGGGACATGGCAAGGGGAAGGCGGCGCGGCGGCTGCCGCCGAGCCCCCCGGCCGTCCCGTTCCTCGGCCACCTCCACCTCGTCAAGACGCCGTTCCACGCGGCGCTGGCGCGGCTCGCCGCGCGCCACGGCCCGGTGTTCTCCATGCGCATGGGCTCCCGCCGCGCCGTGGTGGTGTCCTCGCCGGACGCCGCCAAGGAGTGCTTCACGGAGCACGACGTCGCCTTCGCCAACCGCCCGCTGTTCCCCTCGCAGAAGCTCGTGTCCTTCGACGGCGCCATGCTGTCCACGGCCAGCTACGGGCCCTACTGGCGCAACCTCCGCCGCGTCGCCGCCGTGCAGCTCCTCTCCGCGCACCGCGTCGCCTGCATGTCCCCCGTCATCTCCGCCGAGGTGCGCGCCATGGTGCGCCGCATGGACCGCGCCGCCGCGGCCGCGCCCGGGGGCGCCGCGCGCGTCCAGATGAAGCGGAGGCTGTTCGAGGTCTCCCTCAGCGTCCTCATGGAGACCATCGCGCGGACCAAGACGTCCCGCACCGAGTCCAACGCCGACACGGACATGTCGCCCGAGGCGCACCAGTTCAAGCAGATCGTCGACGACGTCGTGCCGCACCTTGGCACGGCCAACCTGTGGGACTACCTGCCCGTGCTGCGGTGGCTCGACGTGTTCGGCGTGAGGAACAAGCTCGTGGCCGCGGCGAACCGAAGGAATGTGTTCCTGCGGCGGCTCATCGACGCGGAACGGAGGAGGGTGGACGGTGGCGGCGACGACAGCGAGAAGAAGAGCGTGATTGCCGTGCTGCTCTCTTTGCAGAAGTCGGACCCGGAGGTCTACACGGACACCACGATCATGTCGCTGTGCGCGGTGAGTGTTTCTTAACAATTAACCTCCATTCCATTAACTCTGAACAAATTCATGTCAAATCAATGTGATCTCTTTTTTCTTGTGTTGCCAATCAATGTGATCTCTGTCGTCCCATACACACATGTGGCATAAATCACAAGCGTCGGTGTCCTGTTTTACTGAATGGTTCAAGCAGCAATTCCATCTGACTCACCAACTGTCGTTTTCTCCTTTTCTCCGTGAAGAATTTGTTTGGCGCCGGGACGGAGACGACGTCGACCACGACGGAATGGGCCATGGCGCTCCTGCTGAACCACCCGGAGAAGCTCCAGAAGGCGCAGGCCGAGATCGACGCGGCCGTGGGCACCTCCCGTCTCATCGCCCCGGACGACGTGCCGCGCCTCGGCTACCTCCAGAGCATCATCAACGAGACGCTCCGGCTCTACCCGGCGGCGCCGCTGCTCCTGCCGCACGAGTCCTCCGCCGACTGCACGGTGGGCGGCTACGACGTGCCCCGTGGCACGATGCTGCTCGTGAACGTCTACGTCATCCACAGGGACCCGGCGGTGTGGGAGGATCCGACCGAGTTCAGGCCGGAGCGCTTCGAGGACGGCAAGGCCGAAGGCCGGCTGCTGATGCCGTTTGGGATGGGGCGGCGCAAGTGCCCCGGCGAGACGCTCGCGCTGCGGACGGTCGGGCTGGTGCTCGGCACGCTGATCCAGTGCTTCGACTGGGACAGAGTCGACGGCGCCGAGGTTGACGTGACGGAGAGCGGCGGGCTGACCATCCCCATGGCCGTTCCGCTGGAGGCCATGTGCAGGCCTCGGGGAGCTATGCGTGATGTCCTTGAGGAGCTCTGAAGTCGCCATGCTGGAAGCTTTCTTCTATAGTGAGTAGCAGTGCGCATAGACGACAGTGTGTCTACGGCACCAAATAAGCTTATTATGAGCAGATCAAGTTATATTCCTTCAATTATGTGAGTAGAGGGTTTTGTATGAACAACTAGTGGCTGTTTGAATGTAGATGGGTTAGCAATTTTTGTGATCTTCCGCAGATTGTCTTTGTATAATTATTAGGGCAATACAATACAAAGTGATTTGGTATGGGAGTTTTGAGAAGAGAATTATCACAATATTAGGAACTTGTATAAAAAAGCTCTTAATTATGCTTACAAAACCCATCACATATGATTGATGTGACAAAAACTTACTAGATGGGATTTGGTCCTTGGCGAAAGCTTTCATCGGTTTAATGGGCCGATGGCAACAACACTCATAGTGTTGTTTATCTTCTTGGAGGCGTCCAGTCAGAGTCAATCAGACTCAGTCTTCTGATGTCAGGAGTTCTCCGCAGGTGAAAACTCTGATCAGTGTGTTTAGACGAAGCTACTACCGCTAGTGTCGTGCTCCTCTTTGGAGACATCATACCGGAAGTTCTTGCCTCTCCTCGACTATTGCCTATGGAAGAATCAGCTAGAAATTTGGAAAATAAAGGAAAAAAAATATCAATTGTTGGTGATTCAGGTTAGGTCCGCCGGCGGGGCCGCATGGCGGCGTCCGTTTTGGTGTTTAGGTTCTTAATTTAGGGTCGGCATGTTCGTGGTGGCGGTTCCTAAGGGTGGGTGGTGTTGAGATGCAACGAGGTTGTGGTGCTTGAGGCTATTTGGTTTTGTGCAAATGGGGTTTGAGATGAGTGGAACAACAGCACTGAGCGGATGTGCATCTGACCTGCCGGAGTTGTTCGTTTAAATCAGCTCAGTTCGGCGTTGTCCCAATATGATGGACCGGAGTTGCTTGTTTGAGTTGATTTGAATGGTGTAATGGCGTTGTGTCTCCTATTTATTTTCTTCTTAAAGGCATGCGGTCCTATTTCTTACATGGACTGTATGTACGAGACTTTCATGAATTTTAAAGTACTAGGTTGGTATTGTCCCTTTCAGCCTCGGTCCATATGCTGCAGCTACTGTAGCTTTAAATCTTATATTCATCTAAACTAAATTACTTGTAAAAGAATCAACAGCTCATGATAATCCTGCCGATCGAGTTTCTTCTTTCCCAAGGACATACAAAGTTGGGTGTTACTGGTACGGATATGGCCAGTGCTAGTTGGCCATTTTTTTATTTCGAGGAAAGTGCTAGTTGGCCTTTGCGAGCCCGGGAAGAAGCTCAGAACGGGGCGCACCACCAGACAGTGATTAAAATACGCATCCACGCATCACAACATCGTGCAGATCCTGAGCTTAATTACTACTCCTACACAGGAACCATGGCTCCGTACATAGACATACGTCAGCAATTGCGTATGCTTAATCGTGCGACAAACTTAGGCTTCAAGTACTCGTAGATCCATGGTCAACGCTCTAATCTTGATGTGTGTCAGTGTGGGTATATAAGCCACTAGGAAGGATGGAGCCATAGCATACAAACAACTCTCCGTCGCTCACAGACCTCCCTAAGCCATCGCCTGAGCTTGATCACTCCACTGAGGCCCGGCCATCCATGGATAAAGCCTGTTAGAACTCACACGATCTGAAGATCAACTCACACTGGAAGAGGAACACACAGAGCTACACGGCAGTACACAACTATGTCTTTTTCTCTTATTCAACTTAACTGAAACTGATTACACATACACATATTTAAAAACGCACACTAGCTAATCACTTGCCTGGTCGTTCCTTGCGACGTGCACTACTTGCCGCAGGAGCCGGACGCATGACCAGATAATGCCTAAACTAATGCATCTGAATGCAAGCCACAACGGCCACCACTTGACTCGCCCATCTCTCCGGAAGTGCAGGCCACACATCTTTGCATGGCTGGACCTCTTCTTCCTCCTGGATATGCTTCACGACTTGGCCAACATCCTAGCCGCAATTCCATGCATGGCTGACCCATGAACTCCTGCATGCACTCGTCTCTTGACCAGGCAATCAGCTCACTACTCACTTCTGATTTGCCCACAATGCCATGCAGCACGCACTCTTCACATGGACTAGCCTATTACGTACTGACCTGACACGTGCACAAAACAAAACATGCTGCTAATGAAAAGCTCGACAAGATTAAGCTAACAGCTCCTGCGGATCGCATCCACCGCGACGGGCGCTTGAATCCTGGCATATAAATACGGAGCCATGCAGGATAGATGGCGCCACGTACAAACACCAAGTAGCTAGCGATCAATCATTCAGGAGCTCAGCATGTTAGATAAACAATATGGTTTAGATCTTATAATTATCTTTCGTAACAAACTGGTTGAGCCGGCCAAGGATATCTAACAATAGTTAGTTGGGATCAGATTGTTGTAATTAGCTGTTTCTATCCTTAGCCGTCAAGCTCTCACGGTTGTTAGATCTTGTAATCTTGGCGCGTTTTGTCGCCTACATATAACATGCATGCAGACGGGAAAGGTGTGCTGCTTCACCCAATCTTCCGCACCTTTCACGGCAATCGCTTCTCCTGCTCCACAGCCATGGATAAGGCCTACGTGGCCGTCCTCACCTTCGCCTTCCTCTTCGTGCTCCACTACCTCGTCGGCCGCGTTGGAGGGAGCGGTGCCAAGGGACATGGCAAGGGGAAGGCGGCGCGGCGGCTGCCGCCGAGCCCCCCGGCCGTCCCGTTCCTCGGCCACCTCCACCTCGTCAAGACGCCGTTCCACGCGGCGCTGGCGCGGCTCGCCGCGCGCCACGGCCCGGTGTTCTCCATGCGCATGGGCTCCCGCCGCGCCGTGGTGGTGTCCTCGCCGGACGCCGCCAAGGAGTGCTTCACGGAGCACGACGTCGCCTTCGCCAACCGCCCGCTGTTCCCCTCGCAGAAGCTCGTGTCCTTCGACGGCGCCATGCTGTCCACGGCCAGCTACGGGCCCTACTGGCGCAACCTCCGCCGCGTCGCCGCCGTGCAGCTCCTCTCCGCGCACCGCGTCGCCTGCATGTCCCCCGTCATCTCCGCCGAGGTGCGCGCCATGGTGCGCCGCATGGACCGCGCCGCCGCGGCCGCGCCCGGGGGCGCCGCGCGCGTCCAGATGAAGCGGAGGCTGTTCGAGGTCTCCCTCAGCGTCCTCATGGAGACCATCGCGCGGACCAAGACGTCCCGCACCGAGTCCAACGCCGACACGGACATGTCGCCCGAGGCGCACCAGTTCAAGCAGATCGTCGACGACGTCGTGCCGCACCTTGGCACGGCCAACCTGTGGGACTACCTGCCCGTGCTGCGGTGGCTCGACGTGTTCGGCGTGAGGAACAAGCTCGTGGCCGCGGCGAACCGAAGGAATGTGTTCCTGCGGCGGCTCATCGACGCGGAACGGAGGAGGGTGGACGGTGGCGGCGACGACAGCGAGAAGAAGAGCGTGATTGCCGTGCTGCTCTCTTTGCAGAAGTCGGACCCGGAGGTCTACACGGACACCACGATCATGTCGCTGTGCGCGGTGAGTGTTTCTTAACAATTAACCTCCATTCCATTAACTCTGAACAAATTCATGTCAAATCAATGTGATCTCTTTTTTCTTGTGTTGCCAATCAATGTGATCTCTGTCGTCCCATACACACATGTGGCATAAATCACAAGCGTCGGTGTCCTGTTTTACTGAATGGTTCAAGCAGCAATTCCATCTGACTCACCAACTGTCGTTTTCTCCTTTTCTCCGTGAAGAATTTGTTTGGCGCCGGGACGGAGACGACGTCGACCACGACGGAATGGGCCATGGCGCTCCTGCTGAACCACCCGGAGAAGCTCCAGAAGGCGCAGGCCGAGATCGACGCGGCCGTGGGCACCTCCCGTCTCATCGCCCCGGACGACGTGCCGCGCCTCGGCTACCTCCAGAGCATCATCAACGAGACGCTCCGGCTCTACCCGGCGGCGCCGCTGCTCCTGCCGCACGAGTCCTCCGCCGACTGCACGGTGGGCGGCTACGACGTGCCCCGTGGCACGATGCTGCTCGTGAACGTCTACGTCATCCACAGGGACCCGGCGGTGTGGGAGGATCCGACCGAGTTCAGGCCGGAGCGCTTCGAGGACGGCAAGGCCGAAGGCCGGCTGCTGATGCCGTTTGGGATGGGGCGGCGCAAGTGCCCCGGCGAGACGCTCGCGCTGCGGACGGTCGGGCTGGTGCTCGGCACGCTGATCCAGTGCTTCGACTGGGACAGAGTCGACGGCGCCGAGGTTGACGTGACGGAGAGCGGCGGGCTGACCATCCCCATGGCCGTTCCGCTGGAGGCCATGTGCAGGCCTCGGGGAGCTATGCGTGATGTCCTTGAGGAGCTCTGAAGTCGCCATGCTGGAAGCTTTCTTCTATAGTGAGTAGCAGTGCGCATAGACGACAGTGTGTCTACGGCACCAAATAAGCTTATTATGAGCAGATCAAGTTATATTCCTTCAATTATGTGAGTAGAGGGTTTTGTATGAACAACTAGTGGCTGTTTGAATGTAGATGGGTTAGCAATTTTTGTGATCTTCCGCAGATTGTCTTTGTATAATTATTAGGGCAATACAATACAAAGTGATTTGGTATGGGAGTTTTGAGAAGAGAATTATCACAATATTAGGAACTTGTATAAAAAAGCTCTTAATTATGCTTACAAAACCCATCACATATGATTGATGTGACAAAAACTTACTAGATGGGATTTGGTCCTTGGCGAAAGCTTTCATCGGTTTAATGGGCCGATGGCAACAACACTCATAGTGTTGTTTATCTTCTTGGAGGCGTCCAGTCAGAGTCAATCAGACTCAGTCTTCTGATGTCAGGAGTTCTCCGCAGGTGAAAACTCTGATCAGTGTGTTTAGACGAAGCTACTACCGCTAGTGTCGTGCTCCTCTTTGGAGACATCATACCGGAAGTTCTTGCCTCTCCTCGACTATTGCCTATGGAAGAATCAGCTAGAAATTTGGAAAATAAAGGAAAAAAAATATCAATTGTTGGTGATTCAGGTTAGGTCCGCCGGCGGGGCCGCATGGCGGCGTCCGTTTTGGTGTTTAGGTTCTTAATTTAGGGTCGGCATGTTCGTGGTGGCGGTTCCTAAGGGTGGGTGGTGTTGAGATGCAACGAGGTTGTGGTGCTTGAGGCTATTTGGTTTTGTGCAAATGGGGTTTGAGATGAGTGGAACAACAGCACTGAGCGGATGTGCATCTGACCTGCCGGAGTTGTTCGTTTAAATCAGCTCAGTTCGGCGTTGTCCCAATATGATGGACCGGAGTTGCTTGTTTGAGTTGATTTGAATGGTGTAATGGCGTTGTGTCTCCTATTTATTTTCTTCTTAAAGGCATGCGGTCCTATTTCTTACATGGACTGTATGTACGAGACTTTCATGAATTTTAAAGTACTAGGTTGGTATTGTCCCTTTCAGCCTCGGTCCATATGCTGCAGCTACTGTAGCTTTAAATCTTATATTCATCTAAACTAAATTACTTGTAAAAGAATCAACAGCTCATGATAATCCTGCCGATCGAGTTTCTTCTTTCCCAAGGACATACAAAGTTGGGTGTTACTGGTACGGATATGGCCAGTGCTAGTTGGCCATTTTTTTATTTCGAGGAAAGTGCTAGTTGGCCTTTGCGAGCCCGGGAAGAAGCTCAGAACGGGGCGCACCACCAGACAGTGATTAAAATACGCATCCACGCATCACAACATCGTGCAGATCCTGAGCTTAATTACTACTCCTACACAGGAACCATGGCTCCGTACATAGACATACGCCAGCAATTGCGTATGCTTAATCGTGCGACAAACTTAGGCTTCAAGTACTCGTAGATCCATGGTCAACGCTCTAATCTTGATGTGTGTCAGTGTGGGTATATAAGCCACTAGGAAGGATGGAGCCATAGCAACAAACAACAACTCTCCGTCGCTCACAGACCTCCCTAAGCCATCGCCTGGGCTTGATCACTCCACTGAGCCCCGGCCATCCATGGATAAAGCCTACATCGCCGTCCTCTCCATCGCCTTCCCCTTCTTGCTCCACTACCTCTTGGGCCGCGGAGGCGGCCGCGGCAAGGGCAAGGGCGCGCAGAAGCTGCCGCCGAGCCCTCCGGCCGTCCCGTTCCTCGGCCACCTCCACCTCGTCAAGACGCCGTTCCACGCGGCGCTGATCCGCCTCGCGGCGCGCCACGGCCCCGTGTTCTCCCTGCGCATGGGCTCCCGCCGCGCCGTGGTGGTGTCCTCGCCCGAGTGCGTCAGGGAGTGCCTCGCGGAGCACGACGTGACCTTCGCCAACCGCCCGCGCTTCCCGTCGGGGCGGCTCGTGTCCTTCGACGGCGCCATGCTGTCCATGGCCAGCTACGGGCCGTACTGGCGCAACCTCCGCCGCGTCGCCGCCGTGCAGCTCCTCTCCGCGCACCGCGTTGCCTGCATGACCCCCACCATCTCCGCCGAGGTGCGCGCCATGGTGCGGAGGATGGACCACGCCGCCGCGGCCGCGCCCGGCGGCGCCGCGCGCGTCCAGCTGAAGCGCAGGCTGTTCGAGCTCTCCCTCAGCGTCCTCATGGAGACCGTCGCGCGGACCAAGACGTCCCGCACCGAGGCGAACGCCGACACGGACATGTCGCCGGAGGCGCACGAGTTCAAGCAGATCGTCGACCAGATCATCCCGTACCTCGGCACGGCCAACCGGTGGGACTACCTGCCGGTGCTGCGGTGGTTCGACGTCTTCGGCGTGAGGAGCAAGATCCTCGCCGCCGTGAGCAGGAGGGACGCGTTCCTGAGGCGGCTCATCGACGCGGTGCGGCAGCGGCTGGACGACGGCAGGGAGACCGAAAACAAGAGCATGATCGCCGTGCTGCTCGCGTTGCAGAAGTCGGAGCCGGAGGTCTACACTGATACCACCATCATGGCGCTCTGCACGGTGAGTGCTTCTTCTATATTACCTCACCTATTAAACCTCCATTTGTTAACTAACAAGATAGCCCGTGCTAATAGCGTAAGTAACTAGTTTTTTAAATTCTTTTAAGGTTTTTTACCTTAACATAAGAGATATATTTGTTATTTCATTTACCTCTCGTTCGCTCTGGTTAAATACCACCTGCAGTTTTCTGTATATAGAAGCTCATATCAGTCATAGATTTTTAAGTTGCTTTATTCTATAGCACGTTTGCATATTTAATATTTAAAATTGCAAAATATAAATTTGAGGATTGAACTTAATATTTGGTCACCTTGAATAGATGTTGGACGTCGATTTGTGCCTTGTAATATTTTGATTATTATTTAGTGAAAAGGTCTCTAGTCTAGTTATTAGAAATACCTGAGTAGCATCCGCGAACCTAAATCTGACTCATGAGCAAATTAAAAACAATTATGGATTAAGTAAAAGGTTATAATTAAAGATAACGTGGGGCCTCCTTGCTGACTTTGGTCAAAAATATTATATTTATTTATTTTCATTTGTTCATAGAAAGTTTATAGATATGCTATATTAATTTATATATATGTTTTAAAAAAATTTCAGCCAAACCCATCGGTATTTTTCCCCACTTTGGTTACTATACATTTTTTATTTATTTTTAGCCTATCTAACTAATTACATAATTGGATACGGGCTCTGGGTAGTTTAGAATATTGTATATTCATCATTGAATTCTACGTGGACTTTTCTGGTTAGTTTAGACCATTAGATCTTCATAAAATCCAACTCTGGAAATCTTTCTCTTTTCTAGATTAATATGGAAATTTCTAGATGCTCTCGACGAACGTGGTGTCTTCTTTTAACACTCCCTTATTAATATGATATAATAGATAGATTAAATCATCAGCCCTTTTCAGCGTTTGTACCTACTCCAGTTGAGTGTAATCATCAACCTGTTGGCCCAAATGTGATGCCTATCACGAGCGTCACCGTCCCATTTTCCCCTTAACAATTGAAACAAGTGACCATTATTATAAAGAAAAATTCTATTATATAATCAGCAATTCCATGTCAGCAAAGTACTAGGTACTGACTGTCGTTTTCTCCCCCTTTTTTTTCCCTATGAGAAGAACCTATTTGGTGCCGGAACGGAGACCACATCGTCGACGACAGAATGGGCCATGTCGCTCCTGCTGAACCACCCGGAGACGCTCAAGAAGGCGCAGGCCGAGATCGACGCGGCCGTGGGCGTCTCCCGCCTGGTCACCGCGGACGACCTGTCCCGACTCCCCTACCTCCAGTGCATCATCCACGAGACGCTCCGGCTGTACCCGGCGGCGCCGCTGCTGCTGCCGCACGAGTCCTCGGCGGACTGCACGGTGGGCGGCTACGACGTGCCCCGCGGCACGATGCTGCTGGTGAACGTGTACGCCATCCACAGGGACCCCGCGGCGTGGGAGGACCCGGGCGAGTTCAGGCCGGAGCGGTTCGAGGGCGGCGGGGCCGAGGGCCGGCTGCTGATGCCGTTCGGGATGGGGCGGCGCAAGTGCCCCGGGGAGGCGCTGGCGCTGCGGACGGTCGGCCTCGTGCTCGGCACGCTGATCCAGTGCTTCGACTGGGACAGGGCGGGCGGCGTCGAGGTCGACATGGCCGAGGGTGGAGGTCTGACCATGCCCAGGGCCGTCCCGCTGGAGGCCATGTGCAGGCCTCGTGCGGCCATGCGGCATGTTCTTGAGGAGCTCTGATGGAACGTCTCTTGTCTGGTATAGTATGGGCGAGTTCTTCGCGGGGATCGTCGGTACTTGGTACATGGTAGTTGTAGTCCGCATAGTTGATAGTGTGTGCTTTACTGAATAAACTGTAGCCTCGTGGGGGTCTTGGATCTGTAAATTATGTGTAGAGATATAAACAAGTAGCTGTTGCTTGAGTGTAGATGCTTATGTGATCTTCAGTTGGTTACCTTGTTCAAGGGACTGATCTTCGCCGAGTGTATGTAACGAGTTTACTTTTTGTTTCCTTGACTTGTGAAAGCAAATCTTCTTCTTCGGGAAAGTCAAAGAAGTGAATCAATTGGCAGATAAGAAAATAAGTGGAAGGTAGTGTTTGGTTCACATCTAATATTTGATTACTAATTAGGAGTATTAAATATATATTAATTATAAAACTAATTGCGCAGAGGGAGGTTAATTTGCGAGATCAATCTATTAAATCTAATTAGTCCATGGTTTGATAACGTGGTGCTACAGTGAACATATACTGATAATTGATTAATTATACTTAATAGAATTATCTCAGAAATTAGTCTTCGTCTGTGTAATTAGTTTTATAATTATATTATATTTGTATTTATGTTTAGTTCTTCCAGCTGGCATCCAAAAATTCGATGGGACGAGGACTGCCCGGAGCAAGCACCCCAGAAGTAAGCGGAACCGTGGAAGATTATACTTGGGCCACCTTTTCCATTGAAATTGAGCCCACGTATAATTGCAGGGGCTCCCACAAAGACACAGCCCACGAAAACAAAGGCATTGCGCGCCTGGACTGGCAACTTCTGCTGCCCGTCAGTCTGCCCATCAATCGGATGCCGTGCGTATGGAAGGAAGCAGGCAAGCAGCAGGGCACTACCGAATCCGGAGCGGCGGATGCAGAAGTCCCACATGAACGGTGGTCTTTTTATTGTACAAAGTAAAAAGATTAAAAAGGTAGGGATTGATCTGACGGCTCCTGTTCTGTTAAGTTAATCCCAATTGACAACAACAACAACCCAGTGAACATAATGTGCCCTGTATTTTAGTTGCGTTTCATGACATGGATTCCATGGCCTCTTTTCGCAACAAACCAGAGATTAGGGCAGAGTTGCCGGATGCTTTTGCCATTTGTAGAGAAACAACGATGGCGACCGTGTTCTAGCTGGTCAGGAAACTCCTACCTGCAATCTGGACCTAGCTAGCCATCTCATCAATGGACGGCCAGGACTCTTGCAGAATCTGGCATTGCTTCAGCAACGAGGAAACCAAATCGAAGAGCTGCAGACGCCACCTTGCCGAACTCGGGGTCCATAAGAGGAGTGAGCCCAAAACAAACGGAAAAAACATCTGCCATTTGCATAGTTGCATGTCACCGTCCCGTTCCTACCGTGTTACTGTTCTTCAGCATTTTTGGCACTGTTTACACGATTAGGATCGATCAAATAGAAGAGGGATTGCATGTGATTTTGTTGCTAGGTTGAAGAGAGAATCTGCACCTCTTAGAATATCAGATAGTAATGATGTTCCTCGCAAAATACTATGCGTTTCATGTGTACGTCGTGCAATTAAAAACTCACTACTTTTTCTAGTTCATATATTATATCTAGATGTATAACAAATACTATAAATTTAAAAAATTAAAACGATCTACATTTTGGAACGGAGGAGTAGCGTATCATTTAACGGTGCTGCATGGACTAGACGGTGGAGATTCACAACCAAGAGGCTAGGATTTCCAGGTTAGAGGTAACTACTGACGGTGGAGATTTTTTTTTTCTCATGCGGGCCAAGAACATATACGTGTAGGCTTCGTCATTTCTTCCTCTATATATATATGGCCATTGGGCATATGGCTAAAATAAGCTGCTATGAAAATGCAACACGCTTAGGCTCCATGGATCCGGTGGCCTACATTGCCATTCTCTCCCTAGTCTTACTCTTCCTCCTGCATCGTCTCCTAGGTCTCGCCAGCCGCAATGGCAAGAACAAGAGTATGGGGCTGCCGCCGAGCCCTCCGGCCATCCCGTTCCTCGGCCACCTCCACCTCGTCAAGACGCCATTCCACGCGGCGCTGGCGCGCTCGCCGCGCGCCACGGCCAGGTGTTCTCCATGCGCATGGGCTCCCGCCGTGCCGTGGTGGTGTCCTCGCCGGACGCCGCCAAGGAGTGCTTCACGGAGCACGACGTCGCCTTCGCCAACCGCCCGCTGTTCCCCTCGCAGAAGCTCGTGTCCTTCGGTGGCAACTCGCTCTCCATGGCCAGCTACGGGCCCTACTGGCGCAACCTCCGCCGCGTCGCCGCCGTGCAGCTCCTCTCCGCGCACCGCGTCGCCTGCATGTCCCCCGTCATCTCCGCCGAGGTGCGCGCCATGGTGCGCCGCATGGACCGCGCCGCCGCAGCCCGCCCGGGGGCGCCACGCGCGTCCAGATGAAGCGGAGGCTGTTCGAGGTCTCCCTCAGCGTCCTCATGGAGACCATCGCGCGGACCAAGACGTCCCGCACCGAGGCGGACGCCGACACGGACATGTCGCCCGAGGCACAAGTTTTCAAGCAGATCGTTAACGACATCGTGCCGCACCTTGGCACGGCCAACCTGTGGGACTACCTGCCGGTGTTGCGGTGGTTCGACGTGTTCGGCGTGATTAACAAGCTCGTGGCCGCGGTGAGCCGAAGGGATGTGTTCCTGCGGCGACTCATCGACGCAGAACGCCGGAGAGAGGCGGCGGCGGCGGCGACAGTGAGAAGAAGAGCATGATTGCCGTGCTGCTCTCTTTGCAGAAGTCAGAGCCGGAGGTCTACACAGATACCATGATCAAGTCGCTGTGCGCGGTGAGTGTTTCTTAATATTTAACCTTCTTTAATTTTATTTTGAGCAAAGTTATCCAAAATCAATGTGATCGCTCTTTTTTTTTTGTTGCTAATCAGTGCGATCTCCGTCGTCTCATACTCCCTAGTGACGTAAATCGTCAGCAATTCCATCTTACTGAGACACTTATTGTCGTTTTCAACTTTTTTTTTTCGTGAAGAGCATGTTTGGCGCCGGGACGGAGACAACGTCGACCACGACAGAATGGGCTATGGCGCTCCTGCTGAACCACCCAGAGAAGCTTCAGAAGGCGCAGGCCGAGATCTACGCGGCCGTGGGCACCTCGAGCCTGATCACCCCGGACGACGTGCCGCGGCTCAACTACCTCCAGAGCATCATCACCGAGACGCTGCGCCTGTACCCGGCGGCGCCGCTGCTTCTGCCGCACGAGTCCTCCGCCGACTGCACGGTGGGCGGCTACGACGTGCCCCGCGGCACCATGCTGCTCGTGAACGTCTACGCCGTGTTCTGGCCGGAGCGGTTCGAGGATGGCAAGGCCGAGGGCCGGCTGCTGATGCCGTTCGGGATGGGGCGGCTCAAGTGCCCCGGGGAGACGTTCGCGCTGCGGACGGTCGGCCTCGTGCTCGGCTCGCTGCTCCAGTGCTTCGACTGGGACAGAGTCGACGGCGCCATGGTTGACATGACGGAGAGCGGCGGGCTGACTATCCCCATGGCCGTTCCGTTGGAGGCCATGTGCAGGCCTCGGGCAGCTATGCACGATGTTCTTCAGGAGCTCTGGTATATGGTTTAGTTCTTCGTGGGGATCATCGGTTCTTGCTGGAAGTAGTACGTATGGTTGATAGTGTGAGGTTTATTGAATAAAGTAACCTCGAAGGGATCCTCGATCTGTAAATTATGCGTACTAGAGGGGTTTGTAATATGAATAATTAGCTCTTGTCTCATGTGATCCTCTGCTGATTACCTTGTGATGTAAAGGATTTTAAACCTAGATAATCTAAAAGCCGGACTTTAATATTATATAATTTTAAGCTAAAAATATATAAAGATTAAATTGGACAGTGGAGATACTAGAAACATGATTGTTACCACCCTACGCATATGTCGCCAGACGCAATGGCAAGCACAGCAACATGCGGTTGCCGCCGAGTCCTCCGGGCGCCATCCCCTTCCTCGGCCATCTTCATCTCATCAACAAGCCGTTCCACGCCACGCTGTCCCGCGTCGCCTAGCGCCACGGCCCGGTCTTCTCCCTGCGCCTCGGCTCCCGCGACGCCGTGGTCGTGAGGTCCCTGGCGCTCGCCAGGGCGTCCTTCGCGAACCGCGCGCTGCTCCCCTCGCGGAGGCTCGTGACCTTCGACGGCGCCGCGCTGGGGACGGCGAGCTATGCCCTCGCTGGCGCGACCTTCGCCGCGGTGCAGCTCCTCTCCGCGCGCCGCGTCAGGCGCCATCTGCGGCGAGGTGCGCGCCATGATGCGGCGGCTGTACCGCGCGGGTCGAGCTGAAGCGGAGGCTGTTCGAGCTCTCGCTCAGCGTCCTCATGGAGGCCGTCGCGCAGACCAAGGCGGCACGCCCGGAGTCGGACGCGGACACCGACATGTCGGCGGAAGCCCAGGAGTTGAAGCAGGTGATCGACGAGGTCTTCCCGTACGTCAGCTCGGTCCTGTGGGACTACCTGCCGCTGGCCGCTGCTGCGGTGGTTCGACGTGTTCGGCGTGAGGAACAAGATCCTGGCCGCCGTGAGCAGGAGGGACGCGTTCCTGCGGCGGCTGATCGATGCAGAGCGGCAGAGGCTGGTCGACGGCAACTGCAGCGAGAAGAGCAGCATGATCGCCGTGCTACTCACCCTGCAGAAGATAGAGCCGCCGGTTTACACGAGTCACTGACACCATGATCGCGGCTTTATGTTCGGTGAGCGATTCGTTTGTTCGATTAATTTTATTCAGCAGACATTCGAAGATTGTAATTGAAGTCCAGTGACAATCTAAGGCTGGGGACAAATTTGATGCACTACTGTCCATCCTAATGCTTCTTACTCTCTGAAAAGGTCACTGAAAGTTGAAACTATGCTGCATCAAACATGGTCGAGAATATAGTGTGCAAAGTCCATGGAGTCATAGATGTTTTTTTTGAGCAAATAGTCAAAGATGAATGAATATGTACTAAAAGGGTCTCCCAGTAATTTCATCGAACACCATGCCCACGCAAAATGAGACTCGCGTACTGTGTGCAAAGAAGTTGAACCGCTAATCTCGTAGATGCCTGGGCAGGAGAGTCCTTGGACTCGCCTATTGCCAATGCAGGGAATTGCTCAGCCTCAACTCGCCGCTGCTCCTGACGATGATGCCAGGCCAGGAGAGGAGAGGTCGTCGCCCGCGACGCTGGCGCCCAGCTTTCTGGCGGCGCCGTGCGTGCAGTGCAGGGACCTCAAGAGCATGGGCAAGAACCAGGACGCGAGGAAGTGGTCGTGGGAGTTGGTGCCTGCGCCAGAGGGGCAGATCTTCCTGGGCCTGCCCGCCTCCGAGCACGCGACCGGAATCGGCGCTCACGGGCGGAGCCGCCATGGCCGACGAGAAGGTTAGCACACTTTACAAAATACCTTCTCATTTGGCTTGTGATCTAAATATTTACTAAAAAACTCCTAAATCGGATGGCGACTTTGAATCGCGATCCGATTATTTTCATAAAGGACCCTATATTTTACGTAAAACGTAATCGCGATCCAACTTTATGCGAAAACACCCCTCGAATCCTCCGGGCACTCTACCCTTCCCGTCGGCGCCGGCGCCGGCGGCAGCGGCGGCGGCCATGCCGCGGAGAATGGATTACTGCTACTCCCCCCTCCAATCCTCGGCTCCTCCATTCGTCTTCGGATCTCCACAGCCGCCGCCCCCTCCGTTCTGCTGCGCCTCCCAACACCGCCGTGCACCTCCTTCCACCCAGCCTCTCTTTCTCGTCTCGACTCCGCCCGTAGCCCGCTCCGGAGGAGGAGCGCCTTGCCCGTGGCCGCCGCTGGGTGACGTCGTCGTCGAAGCGGTGTCGCCGTGCCGGTGCGAGAGCGGCGCGAGATGGCGGGTGACGGCGCCGGCCGATGCCAGGAGACGACGCCAGCGAACGGAGAGTGTGTGTGAGCGGCAGCGGCGCGTTCATCCTGGAATAATCCGTATCAATTCTCTTGCTCCCTACTCGGAGGTCGGGCCTTTCTTGCCGCTGGGGTCGCTGATCCGGTGCTTCCACTGGGGCAGGGTTGATGGCATGGAGGTCGACATGAGCGAGGGCAGCGGGCTGATGATGCCCAAGGCTGTTCCGCTGGAGGCCATGTGTAGGACTCGTGAGGCTATGTGTGGCGTTCTTCAGAAGCTCTGAAAGTCTGATAGAGCATCTCGATTCACGGTGCGGCACTGCACTGACTGAACTTTTCGTAAGCATGTTGATTTCATAAAATGTAAGCATGTTTTACACTGGCAAACAGAGAAAACTTTAATGGAGGGCAAAGGGTTTAGGGACTAATTCAAGCATGACGAGACGAGCAGTCAACAAGCGAAATCTCTCTGTTTATTGGCCCAGGTGACATGGGCTATGATGGGTTATAACAAGAAGTTCAAATGTTCCATCATGTTAATGCAACAGAAGCGTGCACCTACAACATGTGGCAAGCAAGAGAGGCCACAATACAAGTGTCATGATGTACACAAGTTAAGGAGCCTTTGGGTCAGTTGGGTATTTTCAGCTTCTGGGTCTTCTGCATCACAATTGGAAGTTTCTGGGCAATAAGATTCGGGTCTGCATATGCTGCGGAGTCGGAAGGATATCCTTTCTGCATTAGGGATAAAAGATAAACATATTACCACAAAGTCGACATGACCTTATTCAAAGAAGGTGCTTGGTTGAGTGATGGCATACCGCAGACAGACTAGCAAATGTTGCTTCCCTCCAGCAGCATTCGCGGAGTACCACTGGTTTGGTTCCGTCACCATTTCCAAAAGAACAATGTAATCGAGTGTCCCTCAATCTCATCAGTACACCATCAACCCTAAGCTGTTACGTCGACAGGCAATTATCAGTAAGGACAAGCTGGTCATGTATGTAGAAAAGAATCTTGAAAATTTTGCAGATGCTAAAGACTTGTATCCGAAATGTGGGCGAATGCTGTTGCTACAGGCGTATTACACAAACATATGTCTGTTTTGTGGATCTTTAGTTCAAAGTTCAAACTTAGGCCTTGATAATATTATATGCCTCTTCAGAAGTATTATCTTTTCTTGTTTAGTTATAAGAAGTAAAGTAAGCCATGTATTTGCAGGCTTCCTGAAAAATCTTGGCTTAAGGTGAACACTAGGGTCAACCAGTTATATAATCACTAACAGTTGGTAATTGCAAGAGGTTCCATCTTATATACGATAATACATCACCCTCGGAAATTATCTTCATAGTAATGAAGCATCGAATTTAAAATACAAGGCAGTAGAACATACCCAAAAACGCAAAAGCAGAAACCAACCGGTCGGCATTACCCTCTACACATACACAACCAAGAATCATATTAAATTAGTTGAACTGAAAGACAATGTTCTCATACAAACATTATAAATAAGGAAAAAAACACAAATAAGCATAACTAGGATTCACTTACCACTCGCACTGTAAGAAATGAAATTCCATTGTCAGCTAACTCATCTTCATACAAGATAACCTACATACATCGTATCAGGTGCAAGCCTGTATATAGATAAATCATGAATTATCTGTTCCATTTCCATACCTCATCGTAGAAAAGAATTGGCTCTTTTGCTGAAAGGGCAACAAGGTCAATCCGATCATTAGTATCCTCCCAGCACAAAGTGCCGCATCCATCTAAACTTGTTTGTGTCTGGAAAAGAAATTTGTATAAAACAAGAGATATTTGTCAACGGACCACACCAGTAAAACAGTGAAAGGAAAAGGAACAAATATAAAATTTTAAAATCAGATTAAATGTCCATACAGTGCCTGAGTTCAGAACCACAGCATCACTCCCACAGTATGGCGTCGTAAATGTGTAGTCATAGTCAAGTATCACTTGATCAGAAGGCTTACTGCAAGAAATGAGGTTACAAGAGGCCTTTAGTAAACTCGCAAGTTAACACATGATATTTTCATATCTGAAATAGTGAAATCTTTTCAGCTAAGACCAAAATAAACACCTGATAGTTTGTACTACTATGCATAACAAAAATTAAATGATATCAATTTAATTATATTTGTTCAAATCTGTACTTCTGACCAAAGCTTCAAAGTTCAAACTGTAAGACCAAATATACTGCTTTGAAACAGGGTGATGCCAAGCTAACCCAACATCTTTCACTACAAATGCTCAGCAATATGAATTGAGTAAACAAAGGAAGTACAGTTATAGACAACCTTCTGAACTTCCATTTTGCTGCAGCAGGGACCTCAACAGGTGGCAATGCCTCTTCCTTCCATGCCTTGAGTGCATCAAGTGCGTTGAAATGCAATTTGATGCCAGTTTGAGTATGTTCAAGGGACAAGAAACTCTCTCCAAAAACCATCTCAGGTAAATGTGTTGTTTGAAGTCCGTCTTCAAAGCTGAAGAAGAACAGAGTAGGCATTACAGAAATTAACATTAGCTTTCTCAGACAGCGATACTCATCTATTGATAGCAAAACCTTCAGAACGCTGAAGGCTGTACAGATGTAGTACCAGTACACACTGGACAGATCCAATATTAACTAGTAATCATGATGTACTTGTTCGTTGGTGACTTTTAAAGTGGCACAGATTTAAAAGATAAACTCCATCATTACTCTGTGAATATTTCTGACTAAGTGTAACAAAAGAGAAGTTGGTATGTTTACCCCCATTGATTGATGATCAATTATCACTAATGAGACTGTGGAGAGGATTCACGGTTCAAATATTACTTTCAGTTTGCACCATGAGGAAGTTGAATGCCGGGATAAGCATGGTACAACTAATATAAATAGGGAGACTTCCATGAATGGTGAACAGAAAAAACATAATGACAAATGAATTATATAGACAAAAAAAATCAAATCATAGGGAGGGGCAGGCAGTAAAAATGCACACAAATTGATCAGATTGGGGGCAGCGTTGCAACTAAAATCGTGGTTCTACCTATCGAGAGTTCCAGTCTAAGTTTCCAGTTCTGTACATGGACGAACGGAAGAACTGAGAGCGGAAGGCCTAGGGTTTAAGGTGGGGCGGCTCGTACCGTTGTAGAGAGGCGGCGTTGAGGATGGGGCCCTTGTGGGACTGGATGACCCACCCCTTCACCCTCACGCCGCCGGGGATCGCCTCCGCCCCCGCCGCCTTCAGCTCCGCGGCCGTCGGGCCCTCCCACGCCGCCGCCGAAGCCATCTCCCCGTCGTTTTGCTTCGCAAGGCTGCGTGCGTGATGCTTCTTCAGATGTTCGACTTGCTCCAAGCTGGGGGAACTCGCAATGCTGCCACTTTGTACCGCAGCACTTGGCAGTTGTTTGCTGACCGTTTGATAGGATTTCGATGGTTATGATTCGCTGCTGCTGCTCGAAGCCCGGAACATGATTTCAGCAGGCACGACAAAAAACTGTTGTTAGAATTTTTTACGATAGCCAGTCCCTGCTAAAAATTTACGACGCTGAAGTTGCATTCGCGTAAGAAATTATCCAAAAATATTCGTATTTTTTTCGACATCTATGAAATTAAAACTACAACAGCTGAAGGTTTATCAAACGGCCAACGGGAAGAGAGAGCCATATCCACCTTTTTAAATCTCATGGTCATGCAAAATCAATAATCAAAGTAGCAGCGTGTAAAGTAACTGTTATGGGATATCCATAGTCGTGGTCTAGCCGATGCATGTGGAATCATGTAATTAGCATCATCCGAATGGGCGAGGGGGATGTACGAGTCTTCTATACTCCCTTTTCTTCTTCTGTCCTTTGATTTAAAAAAAAATTTGTTACAGGACCCTTAAAAAAATTGCTGTTACAGGATACAGTTGATACGAGCCAAACTTTAAGTGTTCAAAACACGGTTGGACAAACATTGCGCTCGATGTTTACTGTCAGATACGGAAGTTTTTTTTTCAAAGTTAACAGAAAATGTTACAAGCTACTGCAATACATTTAGCACACTACTAGAACAAAAATCATGTGCTGCTTGTGTTGTAAGCGGCGTCTGCTGAGGAAGTATCCATGTCATTCAAGCCAAGTTCCTCATTCTGCTCCCAACTCCTCTGATACTCCTCAACTGCAATCCACAAAGAACAACATTCAGCATACGAACAAGTAATAATACATTTCCGCACGTCCATCCTCTTAACTATCAGTACGCGTGCTGTGCAATGAAAATATTCCCTAAAAAGTAACAGAAATCGATCAATTTGTTTATGAAGTCATAACCATTCTAGGTATCAAGGGATGTACTATCATGTATTGTATCTGCCTCATTGTCAATGATAAGGTTAACTTACTAGTTAGCTGGTCGTCGTCTTCTAACGAGTCTGTAGCTGGAGCTACAAATGAAGCAGCCAATCCATCATCAAGAATCAAAGTCCAGGGCTCTTGTAAACTCAGAAGCTGGTAGAACACATAGACAAATAGAGTCAATTATGATAAAACCTTCTTCACAAAGCTATCTAGAAAACAAAGAATTACCTTGGATAGTCGATCCTTGAAATCATCCCATTTCTTCTTTTCCCATTCAAGGGTGCTATCACCAAATTGGAATCCATGTATTCTCTCCAGAGCTGTAAACCCCACAAAAGGAAGAAAACAAAAACACGTTCCATTCAGATCCTCTGGTCAGCTTCAATAAGCATGTGCATAGCATTTTGGTGTCATAAACAGAGGGTGAATGGGTGAATAAAATGAAGCAAACCTACCCTCGCACATTTTCACAATTAAACCTTCAACTGTTGTGACAATACCACCTAACGTTCCACTTGCGAGCTCCAACTCAAGTTCAGGTACTTTCACAGCAGCTGAATCCGACTGAAAAAAAAAACCGCTCCAAATGAAAATGGTCGTATATTGCAAGATGGATCCAATACAGGTTAAAATTTTCTTTAGTTGTACAATTAATTATTCAAGTACGCAGCTCCAACAAAATTACAAATCATGAGATCTGTTTAAGGGAAAAAAAATGTAAAGAGATACCAACATAGAGATTCGGAGGGGAGGGGGTAAAAATCGCATATCAAAGACCCAGAAGAAGCCAAAACATAAAGAAAGAACAGCTACTTGTTATGTCCATCATACAGTAAGATTCTGAAGGATTTGCATGTTGCAGTCAATTTAGCTGACGGGATAACAGGTTGTTAATGCCAAATAATTTTGATTTATAGTAGTAAAGCAACATTAATATACCTATGCTAGGCATATGGTCATAAATCTTGCGTATAAGCATGCGATTTGCTGTAAACAGGAAGCATCCTAACCTTTATGACATCACGAGTCAGGTCTTTTGCATTTTGAACACGTAGCGTAATTTTCTTTCCTTTAGCTGGAATTTCACCCCCAGCCTTCAGCTGATCAAAACAAAGAGAAGAAAGTTTTGAGTTCACAAAATTGTCAAAAGGTACCGATCAGGTAATTTCGAATATTATTTACAAAACAATCCAGGTAAGACACCAAAACTGAAACTCACCTCTGAATTGCGGTAACCACACAAGTCACATGTTGTCGCCATAACAATCACCTCCCGGAAATATGGGATTTCTAGGAAAGGTTAAGGATCAAATACGTTTTACTTGCAGCATTAAACAGCCGAAAGGAACCACTAAAATGTTTTGTGCCTATATTTAGGAACTAATCAAAGGGTCGCAGTGCAGCTATGCTGCAGGCTCCTGGCCATGTGATATCTCCCTGTAAGCATGCACTGTAAACCCAACCAAACTATGCACATTCAAGTGGTGTAAAGCTAAAAACATCTAGAAAAAAGACATGCATGCCCTGTTCATTACCCAGTATAGCCTCATCCCAAAACAATAGTATTCACCAGTTCAGATGACAAATATCATATATGGATCAACCAACAATGGTCAAAATTAATTGAAAAGCTTTAGTAGGCTATCAGGAATATCAGTTACTCTGATATACATGTAGGATTCAAAATCAAGTAATTGAGAGACCTGCATTTTCAACAAACTGTTTCTTAAATAATTCTTGCATGCCACCAGTATCTCCAACAATTGGCCAATCATCGCACCCTTTCAGCCTAGTCAATGGCTATTCACAGCTATTACCCTAAGACCGAAGAAAAAAAAATCCAATAGACGGTTTCAACTATGAACTATTGCACGCAAACACAGGTCCTCTCACTCAGGTAAGACATTGATCTTAGTCTTTCCTTTTTGCTGAGAGAACAAACTTCATCACAAAATTAACAAAAAAAAAAGATACGTATGCATGTGTGCTCTGTCCAAAGCTTGATCATGCAAATAATATGAAGGCAGCACAATGATGAATGTGAAGCGGCGGAAAAGGATACTTGTAGCAAAGAAACGTGTGTCACATTCTTTTCCACAGGCCCCACATGTTGATGGCAACACGTCAACCTGTCCAAATGAAATGTGTAAGATGCAAATAGATATAGTTCTTAGTGAGATTATTGGCAGCAACTAAGTAGATGTACCTCTTCTGGTGCTGAGTATCTACATAGTGCTGCAGCGATTTCATCAGGGTTGCCCTGAGCTATAGCACGACGACCTGCAGCAGCTCCAACTGAGCCATGGGGCTCGCTTTGCAACCCACCAGAATTGGATCCCACTGCTGAAGCAGGCAGAACACCCTCTCCAGGTTGTTCTGGTTCAGCAAGGAAACCGAGTGCTGCTTGCTGTTCTCGTGTCCTCTCATAGAATCTCACAGATAGCAAAGGATCTGATGATGGAGCATTCCTGTGGGTTTGTAAGGATTAATCAATGCTCAAAGAAAAATGCACGCCAGGGGGCACTAACGAAAACGTACCTACTATTGCTATCCTTCCTACCTACAGTCTCTCAATAGCACAATCTAGGCAATTCAAATCACTACAGGTTATGCGAAGAAAATGTAAACAATATTATCATAAAGAAAGAGAATCCCAAACAGCTTCAACATTAGTACTATGATGCTTTCAACAATGTTTTCCAAAGTTATATCAATTCTAGATCTCAAAGAATATGAATTCTGAGGTATACAAAACAAACTTACGGGTTCTCAATGTAGCTGTTTCCTGCAGGATCATCAAGAATAAAGGTAAATGCAGCTTCTCCAGACCCAAGAGATCTCAACTTCAGGCAAAATTGATCAATGCCTTCAGCTGTTTGAGGATCTACTTTCTGCAGGAGATAATTAACACGTCAGTACATCAACATGGCTTACTTCAAATTCCAAAAGCCAAGCATACAAAGTGCCAAGATTCACCTTTCTTTCATCTTGAAGAGCCTGCAGTTCATCCACAGCTCGCATAATAATCCCTTCCACCTGAATTACGAAGTAAAAGAATAAGCAAGCTAGAAGTGGACGAAAATATTTTCGAAGGAACCTGCTCACAACAAATCAAATGCAGCAAGCAGTGAAACATACAGTAGAACACGTCCCACGTTGAGCTTCTGGAGGAATCTCAAAGTCCAGTTCTGGGATCTGTAGATGAGTAAAGTGAGAAGTTACAAAAAGCAATGCAGTGTATGTATTTATTGTAGATTATCAGCAAATCAAATATCAGCATACCTTGATAGTCGCTGAATCAGACTTGACAACCTGGCGGTTCAGTATCTGCACCAGTACCAAACTAGTTAGTCATAGATATTAGAATAACTGTAGTGATATATTACCAAACTTTAAACTAGTGTAATTGTAACAACATTACAGAGGGCTAAATTTTCTAACAATGAACAAATAAAGGGGGTGCTCACCGCAGCACAACAGCTCGGCTGCAGGCAGCCCCAAGCACACCAGTGTGCTGTCTGCAGCCGGCTGCTGCAGCGGCAGCGGCAGCGCAGCCGAGCAGGCTGAAAGAGATAACTGCTATGCATAAGACTTACCTCGCTCTGCCCAGAAGGAACCTTCAAGCGATAGCAGCATCCCTTCGGCTGAAGCTGTCCAGCAAACTGAATCTCATTGTTCCTGGTGCAGTTGTGCGCAAACTGAAATTATTATCCACCAAATGCTCATAATAGCCCTACCACTCCTACAGTTGGCACAAATCTTCAGTAAATAAAAAATTGAACATATCATTACCTCTCACCACAATGCCGGCACTCGAAGGACATCAGAACCACCTGCAGATTCACAAAAGCAAATTTCACGGCTCCTAATCAGTACTAATCAGAGTAAGAAGCTCAGGCCATGAGAAGGCACACCACGTACCTCCCGGAAGTTCGGGATCAGCGTAAGAAGCACCCTCGTTGTGCCCTGACCACAGAGAAAAGCAAAGGAACAGGCCTCAGAACCCGCTACAGACACACTGAATCGAACTGAACGGAACGACAGGCAACGAGAGGTAGGCTACGGGGGCACTCACGTTCTTGCCGCAGCGCATGCATAGGGACTCGATCTCGTGGATCGGCGTGGCGTGCGCCGCGTCGTCGCCAGCCCGAGCCGCCGACTCCGCCGCAGAACGGAGGTCCACCACAACGCGGCCTTCATCGCCGGAGCTCGCCATTGACGCCGGGAAACAGTTTCCGGCTGGAGCAGTCGTGGAGGAGACAAGCTATGCGGAAGCTTTCTCGCGATCGCTGTGCGTTGATTTGGCTGCGGTGCTCGTGGGAAACTGCGAGTTCGTCCTATCGCGGCGGGAGGAAGGGGATGGAAGCGAAGCGGAGGGGAGAACCGAGAAATGGGGCGACTGACCTAGGACCCTCTAGAAACGGCTGCGCGGAGATGGGCTGGGCTGCGATACTGAAAAGGGGGATGCGCGGAAATCCGGAAGGCCGGAAGCCCAATTAATCAATGGCGTTAATGTCGGCTCAATGGAATCGAATGGCCTACCCATTCTGTTTTCTTTTTCCTTTAGAAGGAACACTTTACTTCCCCTTGAGCCATGAAGTGTGGTTTAAGTTAGTCGTAAACGTGGACCAGGAGGATGTCAACAAAGTGAATCTTGCGATAGTCACGACACTCAACCAAACGCTAGACTAAATAAAATGGACCCAGCTAACGTACGACCGGCGTACGGCCTATCCTTTTCGGAAAAAATCTATATAACCCCACTTTCTAGCTATTTATGGTGAACTATTTCACCTCTCAAACTATAAAATCAGATATTCTACCCCTTAATTTTCCAAAACCGGTCAACTAACCCTCCAAATGGTTTTAGACGGTGATTTTACTACAGTGGTACGGTTTTATCTTTTTCTTTTTCATTTACTTCCGCTGAATCTTTGAAAAATCAAAGTAAATCATAGAAAAATAACAAAATGGAAAAGCTAATTTTGTTGGACTCCACATGAGTAGATCGAAATAGTAAAGATATAATATGGTATTCTTTAGTATAAATTTTTTGTTGTAGCTTTAGATCTATATTTTCTTATAATTAATTAAAATAATTCATAGCTGCAGCTTCTATGGTTCAATTGTGTTGAAATTTTTATGGTGGAAAAACTATCTATGCTTGAACCGTAGTAAAAATTTCATACTCATTGGATCATGTATAACTTAGTTATAGATAAATCATAGATTTAACAAGCATAAACCTAAATAAATCATAGATTCGGAGCATAGATTTAACAAGCATAAAACTAAATAAATCTATAACTAAGCTATACATGATCCAATGAGTATAAAATTTTACTACAGTCCAAGCATACAATAATTTTTCCACCATAAAAGTTTCACCACAATTGTACCATAGAAGCTGCAGCTATAAATTATTCCAATTAATTACAGAAAAGTATAGATCTAAAGCTACAACAAAATTTTTGTACTAAAGAATACCATACTATATGTTCACTGTGCAGATCTACTCATGTGGAGTCCAACAAAAATGGATTTTTCTATTTTATATTTTTCTATGATTTACTATGGTTTTTCAAAGATTCAGCGGAAATAAATAAGAAAGAAAATGACAAAACTGCGGCACTGTAGCTAAACTACCATCCAAAACCACTTAGGGATTATTTGACCGGTTTTGAAAATTTCAGGGGATAGAATATCAGATTTTATAGTTTGGGCGTAAAGTAGTCCACCATAAATAATTAGGAAGGTTATATAGACTTTTTCCATCCTTTTCTAGCAACCAAAGTATCAGGTTTTTGTCCGCTTTTCTTTTTCGGAAAAAGCTTCACTGTATCTAAAAACTCTGCTACGGGTGATTCCTAAACAAAAAATACTATGTGAATAGAATATATAATTTTACTTAGAATACATATGATTAAGTATACACACATTATACATAACTGCCAAATGTCATAAGCATAGAAATTTGGTTTATAGTAGTCTATTTACACAAATAGATTTGCCTCTCTCTCGTTCCTTGAATCAAAAACTACATCACAGGCAAAAATTGAACTTTCATGACTCTACTGCGCAAACATCTCACCAAAAAAAACTACAATCATACTATCACAAACCCACATTACTCAACTTCATGCTTGTATAACTTATGAGCTCCTTTCATGACCTGCCATACAATGAGAAAAATAGAACTACATCAGCTAGCATGTAGCACATAAGTAAGTTAGATAAGCTAAAGAACTACCTGGTGTATAATAATTATCACCAGACGCATTCGAAAAATAAAATATCATAAAAATTGCCTACAGGCATATGCATTTGCTTGTTTCATAGCTAACAATTTGCTCAACTAAAAGTGTCACTTTGCCTAACTAATAGTTGTGAATTTTCTAGGCATAATAAGCAACCTTTTGGAACCATATAAGCAATGTTCTAAGAAATTGTGAGGAAATTAGAGCACGGACAAAAGCATTTCCAACTGAATTTTACAAACCATACACAAAATATTAAAAATGGCATTTCGATAATGAGAAGTTGCAAACAAATCTGCTACTATCAAGCTACTGAACTGAATCAGAAAACAAACCTACATGATCGCCGGACCTGCAGAATACTGAGGACCCAAAAAACTGTATAAACAAGCTTATGAGTTTTAAAAAATTGCTCAGAGGAACTAGGGTAGCTGGATTTAACAACATTCAGTTTCAGAAGAGGGAGTCCTAACAATTATCTCTAGTAATATTTCATTAGGTTCACCTCCATGGCTCAATTGCAAAAATGCTAAATCATGAGATGTAAATTGCTTCGTCTCCTCGGTGGGTCTGCCTCCCCGCTCGTGCGTCTGCTTCCTCCGTGGCTCCGACTCCCCGCCACCCCTTCCCCACTGACCCCACACCCCCACTCACCAGCAGAGCGGTTCCCGTATCAGCTCCGCTCTCCGCCGCCGTCGCCCCTGGTCCCTCCCCCCGCGCTCGCCGCCGTCGTCGCCCCGCGCTCGCCTCAGTCCTCCCAACCCGCGGCAGCACTCTCCGGCCTCCCCCGCTCGCTGCCGTCCCCATCCCCCTGCGCTCGCCTCTACCGGCCGAGGACCAACCCGCGGGCGCCCTCTCTCTCCCCCGCTCGCCGCCATCACCCTCTCCCCCCCTCCCCTCGCTGCCGCCGTCGCCCTCCCCCCGCGCTCGCCTCCGCCGGCCGAGGCCCAACCCGCGGGCGCCCCCTCTCTCCCTCGCACGCCTCCGTCGCCCTCTCTCTCCCCCGCCCACTGCCGCCGTCACCCTCCCCACTGCGCCTCCTCCTCCTCCTCCTCCACAAGTTGAGATGTCCGCAAGTTGCTCGTTGTCGTACTCAGGGTCCAGCTGGTCGTCCTCCATGTTGCGAAGGGAGGCGACGGAGTTATCTCAGTAGAAAATCTATAAATGCTATGTATATCTTTCATTGGAAATATATTCTAAAAAAAGTGTACAAGATTCCATAATAGTATCAACATATATATCAGGCCTGCTGTCCCTGGTGGAGCACCGCAAGTGGGAGCGCCTCGCCGTGCGGTTCGACGCGCAGCAGCTCCACGCCGTGGTCGAGGCCGGCAGGCCGCCATGTTGTGCACGCAGAGCAACGCCGAGAGCCGCCCTGCCATGGCCGAGGTTGTCGAGATGCTCAGGTTCAACGGCGAGCAGCGGACGACCAAGGAGATCGTCCCGGTGTCGGCCGTGAGCAGCGAGGAGGTGACAGACCAGCTGGACGACGTCACCGGAAGCAGCGAGCCCCTGGACAGGCGGAGCTGGAAGCTGACTAAGGTGAGGTGATCGATCGTCCATCAGGATTCAGGCATGTTATCATACACAATTGAGATGATTAGTGCCATCTAGATCGCATAGTTAATTGATGAGGTTACGCAAGATGGTCTTTGGTGGGAGAAATCAAGAGTTGTTAATCACCTCGGCCTGCAAAGTTTTGTTTGCTTGCGTTGCGGGGTTTCTTGCAACTCTTTCTTGTTTGATATAATACAATGGAGCTAGCAGATGTGCAGAATTGATTAAGGGTACAAGCAATCAAACTTTGTTCTCTACATGCTATGTAGCTTGGGTTTATTCAGAGGCAGATGCCTGTTATAAGGAGTAGGCTCAGAAATTAAACTCTGAATGACTGCTTTGTTAATATATGTGGTCTTCTGTATCTATCAAATTAATGGCGGAATTCTGAAAGAAGCAAAGGTGGTTCAGCGGGCGTTCTGTCTAAAAGCATTTGAGCATTGACTGACAGAAATATATCGGTGTTCAACAATTTTATTCAGTCCAAATGTAATTGAGCGCCTGACCTGAGTTCAGGAATGGTTCGGATGTCCCAACTTCCAGCTTAGTTGAGCAATGGAAAGTTGTATGGGAGAGTGCATTTTCTTTGTTCATTCATTTGCAGTCAGCCCCGAAGTATGACTCTGACAGTAAAACTAGCTAGATAAGTGCAACACCTGCGTTATTAGTATGCCTTCCCTTTTGTCGAATTACATATAGTTGTAGGGGTTATTCCTCTGTTACGTGTTGTTGTTATGATCTGTTACGTGTTGTTGTTATGCCTCTGAAAATCTGAATCTTTTTAGGCCGCTGCATCTTTTGATGTTCTACTTATAGCTGCAGTCACCGTTTAGGCCTCTTAGCATTGAAATGGACATCACTATCTACTACTTGCTGAGTATGCATTGTTGATATATGGCTCAGTTTTTTTCCTATCTGCATTCGCATGGTGTTTCTGCTGAGGTCTTTGGTTCATGGCTGCCAGCTCTATTCTTGAGTTGCCCTCCAAACAGATTAATTCATGTGGTTTTTGACTTCCGGTGGTGCATAGTATTGGTTTTATTGTTGTATTATATAAAATATAAGTAAGAGTTCAAGCCTCAAATTGGTTCTAGGAAATACTCTTACATGTACCTGAAGATGATAGCTTGGTGATTTATTTTGAAGGAGAAATATGTTATATGCAACCAGTTATCTTTTATTGATCATTTCCTTCTTTTTCAGGGCACGGTGCTAGCAGAATAACGATGGGTTTGGATCAACAGTCCTGACGACATAGAGAGACAGAACTCCTCGCCCTTATGAGCATGACTACCTGACTGAAGCAACTTTGATACACTTCCTCTCTGTTTGGCTGATTACCCAATGTCTAAGTCGCAGTGTCACACCAATGCTTTGCTCCAGGCCCAGACATCAACATGAGCCCTGCCCTTGTCAGTTGTTTGACTCATAGAGAATCATGAGATTGCCATGCCCAAGTTGTCAAGGTACAAATCATATTATTTTCAACATCTATTTATAAATATTTTGTCTGCTAATGGTTCTCAGATTGGTTAATTGGACTAAAGATACTACAAATTTTGGCTGTGTTTCAGGTTAGAAAGGGATTGGTCATGGATGGCAAGGGTTAGAAGTTCGCATTGCTGTGGTTCTGGTGCACCACCAATCATCCCTGGATTATTGCTTTTATCTGAAACTAAATTCACTTAAGGTAATTGTGGTGTAATGTTAGTGCATTTCTTTGTGATTGCTGACTACTAAAGGCATATGATTGCCTTCACTCATATATGCACGTGCAGCACACTCTTATTGTGTTGTGCTTTGTTTTAGACTTTGTTAGATTGCATGTGAACTTATGGTGTATTTACTTTTTTTTGCCAGCATCCCTTGAGCTCTGCACTTCACTCAAACTAATACATATATTAGTTTAACCAATAATAAAAAGAAAATTTTTCATATTCTCTCTTATCACTTCCACAAAGTATTTTCTAGGATTTTTTTTCCTGTAAACAACTTCATGTAGTTAACATTTTGTACCTATCAGATTGTGGGACCTGCTGTCTCCGGTTGATCTGCGTCCAAAAACTGAAGATTCATTCACACACTGCAAAGTCAACTTATCTTGCGCGGCACCAAGGTTCAACCAGATTTCATGGGACTGACCTCATTTGCAAAATATGGGCTCCTCTTTTGGGTTAAAATGTTTCTTTTGCTCGCTTTCAGAAAGCATCATTGGACTTCTGACTGGTGGATACGGCATGGCTTACAAGCTTCAGAGACCTGCAGACTTTGTGATCAGTAAGCTGAATCTTCTGACCACATTATGCTCAGGTGTTCTTTATCTCTACAGATTTGGTGGGCGATATTATCTAGACTGGGCTTAAGGAACATCAGACGCATGGTGTGAGTTCGTTGTTACAAGATTGGTGGATGAACCTGTGGGTGCATTTACTGGCAGGAAAATGAAAATGAAAAGGTCTTGATTCTCTCGTCACCCTGGTCACCTGGAATTTGTAGAAGGAAAGGAATGCACAGGTCTTATCGAATGATGAGGCAATAGTGCAGCCTTACATATGTGTTATTTGTTTTTTGATTAATAACAGAATAAGCAGAGTAGCTAAAGTCCTCTAGGTTTATTTATTGTTGAGATACATCCTGAGTTTGTGGGCCAATGCAATAAAAACTATTTTCTTTCTTCTTAATATATAGATACACAGCTCTCCCACATATTCGTAAGATAAAAAAAAAGAATGCAAGTATAGGTAGAGAAAGAGAAAGGAGTTGTACAAAGTCTGGTGGCTGGAGGAGGCAACAAAATGAATGCAATAGCTGATTTTGCTTGTTCCATTTAGCTATCATATTAGATTGTAAGGGCGTTGATTTTATATATTTTGTATGCGATAAAACTTGAGTTTTTTTGGAGATGTTTTCATGCATATTTGATATGCTATAAAGTGTAATTTTCTTCAAACATGTATGCGTGCCCGTGCCTCAATTGTTACATGTCATTACAACTGTTTCATATAATAAAAATTGATGCTAACACAAAAAATTGATTTCCCCATAGCTACGCACGAGCAGTAATGAAAAAAAGAGAGATCATCAACAAAACCTGTGGAAACAACGACGCAATGATTCACCTCTGTGCGTGCCCCTTGCTTCTCCATCCCGGATCTACACTTCCCACCGCATGGAATCGTCGGATCTGAGGGCAATTATGATGAATCGATGAGGGAACGCGAGAGAGGAGGGAGAGGCCAACCCTTGAGAGAGAGAGGGGGGAGGACGCGAAAATAGGAAATGAATTAAGAGATGAAATATCGCTGAGATCCAGCGGGCCCAGGAAGCTGGTTTGCCGAGCACAGTCAGAAAAGTCGCCTGCTTCCATATATCCTTCGACCACAAATGTACGGCCGGTTGGTATAAAGTCATTACCGAATAAAATTGTGTGGAAATAAGCTCTGATGTGGTATTGGTAAGCTCAACATCTATGTATTTTAGCCTGAGGCTTTGTCATCTCCGTTTCATTTGGATGCTTGGAGGAGAAAACCACTAACCAGAACTTACAACATGCAACATCTTCACGGTGCGCAGTCTAGTGCTCTGAACACACAGCACACACAGCAGCAGGCCAGCAGCTACAGCAATGACAGACAAAACCAGATCCGCAGCGGCGGTTACGGCGCATCGTCTGAGAGATACCGGCTGACCAGAATCAACGGGTAAACTTTCGCCGTTTTGCTGCACGGCGGCAGGAAAAGATCAAGTTGCCCCTGTCTCCGTGGGCCATCGCCGCCAAAACGGGACGCGCCAGCCGCCAGCGTCCACGGATTAGTGCGCGCCCACAAAACCCCACCCGTCCCGTCCGGCACCCTCCTCCCTTAGTAAAACCCTAATCAAGATCAATCTTCAGCGCCACCACCCAACCCCCACGCCTCGGCCTCTCGCGCGCCGCCACAATGCAGGCCGCCGCCGCCGCCCGCCACCCGCACCTCCTCGCGCCGTGCGCGGGCCGCCCCCGCCGCCGGCCCAGCACCGTCCGCATGGCGCTGCGCGAGGACGGGCCCTCCGTGGCCATCGTGGGCGCCACGGGCGCGGTCGGGCAGGAGTTCCTCCGCGTCATCACGGACCGGGACTTCCCCTACCGCAGCCTCCGCCTCCTGGCCAGCGAGCGGTCCGCGGGGAAGCGCCTTGCCTTCGAGGACCGCGAGTACACCGTCCAGGACCTCGCCGCCCCGGGGGCCTTCGACGGCGTCGACATCGCGCTCTTCAGCGCCGGCGGGGGCGTCAGCAGGAAGTACGGCCCCGCGGCCGTCGCCAGCGGCGCCGTCGTCGTGGACAACAGCTCCGCGTTCCGGATGGACCCCGACGTGCCGCTCGTCATCCCTGAGGTCAACCCGGAGGCCATGGCGAACGTTCGGCTTGGGCAGGGCGCGATTGTGGCGAATCCGAATTGCTCGACCATCATCTGCCTCATGGCTGCCACCCCGCTCCATCACCACGCCAAGGTACACACCTTTGGGCACTTTATGGGATGTCAAAAGCGTCATCTTTTCACCTTGTGGCACTTCTCAAAGTAACTTTGAGGCGAGGGGTAGCTGATACTGAAGAAATGTGCAATCCCTTTGCTCTTTGATGGCGGAAACCAAACATTTATCTCTGGAGCTTCCTGTACCAAATAGAAGTGCCGTCTTTCACAGAATTATTCTTCGTGCGATCCTTATAGATGAATCAGTTCATGTAACCAAATTTTGGCGTGCCAAATTTTAGTTCTTTTATCAGGCTTGAACATAAAGATCATATTACGATTTAGTGAAATTACTATCACTTTTTAGGCTCTTTTGTAAATAGAATCATGCACTAGAGAAGTTTTAGCCAACAAAGATGCACAGTATTCATTCTTCTGTATTTGTAATTCTAGTATTGTGTCTCTCTGAAGAGTTTTTGTGCATTATTTGATTGATGATGTCACAAGTCGTGCATTTTGTGTCCAGAACCTTTGGAGTTGATGAATCATACTAAGGTTTGCAGTAGGGATTACTTTGGCTAGTTAGGCATGTGCCTTGCGTGAGCTACAGTATTTTTGCAACATGTTTTCTGCTACTTGACTGCATTTTTAGCATGTATAGTTTGCTTGTTGGGTGGATTGTACAATAAAATTAATGGCTATTTGTTGATGTGGCAGGTGTTAAGGATGGTTGTCAGCACTTACCAAGCTGCAAGTGGTGCTGGTGCTGCAGCAATGGAAGAACTTAAACTGCAGACTAAAGAGGTACAATTTTTATTTTCTTCCCTATGTTGCCCCTTCCAGCTGCGATGCTTGTTCGGTTACACACTCAGTGATCTACTTCATTTAGGTCTTGGAAGGGAAGGCACCAACATGCAACATTTTCAAACAACAGGTTGTTCATGCTTACAAATTGCACTATCCTGAAGACGTCAGGTTAAATTAGCCATGAACTTTTCATGCTGAATGTTTTTGTCCCTTGTGCAGTATGCTTTTAATATATTTTCACACAATGCGCCAGTTCTTGAAAATGGGTATAATGAGGAAGAGATGAAAATGGTGAAGGAGACCAGAAAAATCTGGGTAAGTGTTTGTCTCATTGGTCTGAACTCTGAACAACTTCTATGAAGTCTGCATTACTCTCTGCCAAACTTTTCACTCATTGTGATAATTTGAGTTGCCTTCTGACTTTTAAGCTCCTCCATTACTAGAACGACAAGGATGTGAAAGTAACTGCGACCTGCATACGGGTTCCTGTGATGCGTGCGCACGCTGAAAGTGTCAATCTACAGTTTGAAAAGCCACTTGATGAGGTTAGTATCTGCATGCTATGTGCCAGCTGGCATTAAAAACTTTTCTGTTTGTAGCAATTTGTTTATTGCTATTGTACTATTCTCTGTCATTTTTTGCACTTAGTGGGTTATTCCTTGGGACCATATACTTGTCATCTAGGTAGGTCAGTCTATTTATGTGAATTTGAGGGTGTGAATGAAAATCAAAATGATGCTTGCTACCTGTAGTATTTGTGCACCTTCTTAACTTGTGTGCTTTCTGCATATGTATTTTGAAGGATACTGCTAGAGAAATTCTGAGGGCTGCTCCTGGTGTTACCATTGTTGATGATCGTGCAGCTAATCGCTTCCCTACACCTCTAGAGGTAACTGGACATTGTTTGCATTGATGATATAAGTTATATATGAGGGTTTCATTGATTTATCCCTGTCCATCAATCTAAGAGCTGTGTATATACTATTGCTGATCGCCCTCGTTTCATCCACAGAGGTCCTGTCTTCAGTGGAGAAATTTATGAAGATAATTACTAAAGAAAAGTAACCCTGTATATTTCAGGTATCAGATAAAGATGATGTAGCAGTGGGTAGGATTCGCCAGGACTTGTCACAAGATGATAATCGAGGGTATGGATCCTGTTTAAGAATTGCAGCTATGAACTTATGCAGTGCATTGTGAATTGTTGATACCCTACTAACATATCATATTGAATCTTTATATTGAACCTAATCATCTACACTATGGCAGGTTGGACATATTTGTCTGTGGCGATCAGATTCGTAAAGGTGCTGCGCTCAATGCTGTTCAGATTGCTGAAATGCTACTGAAGTGATTATCCTTTTGTATCACTCCCTGTTCCCAATTGGTTAATCATTGCTGAACTGATGTACTCTCGTTAGTTTGAGCTCAATTTTGGTCGCCTATATGTAATCTATTGTGCTAGTGCAATAATTGTGAGACAGGCTTGAGTCATCTGTTGCACACAAAAGTGCACTCGGAAATTGGGAAATAATGGGCCATCCTTATTCAGCATCTCGATCATATCTTGTTCAGATTTTGATTCAGATTCATCTAACACTCCATTGGTACTGGGTCCATTGTTAGTCTGTGAATTACAGGCCCCAAAACTTCCTGCTGGATTTACACTTTCTTGTGCAAGAATAGGGTCTGATGTATCCTGATCCAAGGCCCTGTCTCTAGGGCAGGAAGCATCTGGTGAGAGCAATATGTGCAATAATATGAAATGTGAGTTGGGACTTGGGAGGAAAAAGTTAGGCCACTGAACTTCTGTGGCCACCCGATGTTCGGTTGCTGGTATACGAATTGATGCTTCATGAAAGAAGTATGTGGTTCTTGCTTCAATACAGTGAGAGGCTTTATTTCAGCGGTTTTAGGTGGTTTGGTGTTGTCTTATTCTGTACACCAATAACATGATAGATATTGATGATATTGGGAAGGTGATCTTTTTCTTTCTTTACTTCTGTTCCAAAATATAGTTCGTTTTGATAGATATTGATGATATTGGGAAGGTGATCTTTTCTTTCTTTACTTCTGTTCCAAAATATGGTTCGTTTTAGATTTTCTATATTCATAGAATTTGTTATGCATCTAGATATAATATATGTCTAGGTTATATTAAAACCTATAAATCTAGAAAAATTAAAATAAACTATATTTTGAAAATATTTTGGAACGGAAGGAGTATAGAAAAACTATACAGAAGAGGTTGAATGCATGTGCTCGCCTGCTGCATCTTTTATGTAACCACTCTTCACGAGGGGTTAATCGGGTTCACCTTGAACAGATTAATCTAATAGAACTGCGTTTAGCAATATAGTACACTAGCGTAGTAAAAATATTGCAGCCTCTAGAAAGTTCGGTCCCGTTTGGGCGCACGTAGCAATCTTTGTATTGCCGCGATGGCAAGTAGCTGCATGCAGGTCATTTGGTCATCCTGGCTTTATGCGTCTATGCCCTGATTGTTCGGTAACAAGTTTTACCGTGAAATGTGGTGGCCAGCTAGCAGTCCCTTCTACAACTTCCATAGTAATTTGCAGGCACTGTTCTGTCATCGGCGGTGACTTGTTTTTTACTGCTCACGGGTAGGGGAACAATCAACGATGGATCATCCCACATGGCCACACTTTCCACTCCGAGCTCCCAGTGCCCAGCTGCACCGCGGCTGGCAAGTGAGCAGACTCGGCAAAGACTTCATTGCGGCGGTTCAGTGGGGCTGGTCACTCTGTTAGAGAAACAATTCGCCGACGCGTCGCGGTCAGTGAGCACTAGCATCAGGGAAGTAACTGAAGCGCTGGGGTAGTGCCGACCCCATCTGCACCACACCGACGCTCGCCGCATGCTTCAGTCATGCCGCCCTGCCTTGGAGTTGGGCTAAAGCTCACACCGTCACACAGAACCCGCATGCTGAAAGCACACTTGAGCAAAGAGAACTCTGTAATCAGCACGATCTCTACTAGCATCTCATCTTAAGCCAAGGCTTTATTATTACAATACACATCATTAATTATTATCACCTGACCAGTATATAACCCTAATACCATTACCCATTTCTTGTCCCATGTACATAGCAGTAGCAGCAAGTGAAACAAGAAGGTTCAGGTGCCAAGCAGAGTACTAGCAGGGCACAGAACTCTCCACGCAAACATATATGCATCCATGCTCATGGTAATGGTCATGGTGTGTGCGTGCATGTATGGGGGTTCTTAACCTAAGTGCTCATGATCATGGGCACTTTGGCCTGGTACGGTTGCCGTGGCCGGTGGTCATGTCGCGGTAGCAGGGGCACTCGTCCTTGTGGCCGGCCGTCCCGGACGGCACGCAGCCGCAGGCGGCGCAGCAGATCCCGCAGTACTTGAGGCAGTCGTCGTGCCGGCTCGCCTTGGAGCACCTCGTCGTGCACTTGCCGTCGCAGAACCCTGCCGGAGCCCAACGAGAAGCGAAGAAAACGCGTGTTAGCTTGCCGTCGCAGAACTCCGCCAGCCAAGAATCAACAAGAAGCGTGAGATGGAGCTGGCGCCGGTTACCATACCTGATCCGGCCATGGAGACACGGAGCGCGGGAGGCGCCAGGAGGAGGAAGAGGAGGAGCGCCAGAGCGGCCGTGGCCTGAAGCTTCATCCTGCTTGGCCCCTGAGCTTCCGCTGCTTTCGCTTTGTGTGAGCTTGCAGCGGCTGCTGCTGCTGCTGGTGGTGGTGCTAAAAGTGGGGTGGTGGCCTGGGTTTTGGTGCGATTTTTATAGGCCCATCCTTGGCTTCTGCTCAGCGGCGGTATGGCGAAACCAGGGAAGGGTAGTTGGGGCTAGCAGGCCTGCAGGAGGGAGGCTCTTCGATCTGGGGCCTCGCGTTGCAGAGAGCTCGGCATAACTCGTGGCCTGTGTGAGCGTGAGGCGTCAGCACAGGCCATGGATGGACCCATCTCGTGGTGTTGTACTGATGAGATGTGAGCTGGAATCCAAAGAGGCTGGCTGACCTTTCTTTAAGCAAGGGAGGCCACCATGCTTAGGTGGCGTCACTTGACCCATGGTAAGGTCATGCATGCATATCGCTCGTGTCATCGTGGGTGTAAAGGTTAGGCGACCGAGAGTTCTAAGCACTCGATCTCGCTCAGGTCTCCAGCTAATGGCCACGGAGGGAGGGAAAAGTACGAGACGGTCCAGTACAGTACCAGTGCTGTGTGTTGCCTGGTCCATGGGGATCGGCCGGAGGAGCATGTAGCATAGAAATGCGCTCGCCGTTGTGGGGGACCGGGACGGGCCGGGCCGGGCGAGCCATCACGCGCGTAGCTCATGAGTCATGAGCGTGCCAAAGTGTGGAGGCCGCCGGCCAGTGACCACAGATACGCGTCCGCTCCCTCTCGCCGATCACGTACCTGACTTGACGCCCCCAGTCTGGCAGCTGGCCGAGACATGCATCGACAGACGACAGCACCGTCCTCTGGATCGAAAGCAACGGCACGTATAGCTAGCTAGCTAGCACCACATTTTACTTCATTCAAGTGGTGACATGCATCTATATCACTGAAGATTGCAGTTGCATTGTTGCATGTACAGTTTTGTACGTCCGTCCACTGTACATGCGTCAACTGTTCCTTGTGGCACGGCAGCTGATCTCAAAGATTGCATGCGGACCTTCTCAAAGTCTCACTCCACTTCTCGTCAAGAGCCTCGAGGCCTCGAGCGTGCTCCCCTCGTCTGAGCGTGGCTCGTGGGACTGCTGCCCTTTAGCCGGGCAAGTGTAATTGGGAGGTGTCAGATCAGTCATCAGTGTTCTCTGTTCGCCGTCCTACATTCCTAACCCCCGTCAAGCGAGGCCTAGAACATTCGCGAAAGAGTCCCTTACCTTGGCATGCTTGCTCACTCAATGTGGCGTGCAAGTGAGTCGGACGAAGCAGGGCAGAGGAATGAAGGAACCACGCGTGGTAAAGATGAGAGGGCACGAGTAAAGTGAAAGGAGAGAACATGCTATCCTTACAAGGCAAGTAACCACACTATAGTTTACACACACGTTCTTACACGATGAAAGCATCTAAATCTGCAGGATACGTTGGAGTTGGGTACGCCCGGGATCAGGCACGCGGGAGAACAAACCGGCAGCTCGGACGCTCAGCTAGCAGACGGGCCGTACGTTCCACCTGCCGCAAACTTTCTGTCAGAAACGGCGTGCTCTCTTTCCACCACCACCTGCCAGGCCCCGAGCGCATGCAGTCGCGGTGCGCTGGTTGCCGCTGTTGGGCGCGCTTGGACGGCAGCGGCCGCGCACATGCGCGCGACCGAATCATCATCTGTGCGCACGGCGGCGAGCGGATAGAAAAACACAGGCGCGGGCGCGTCGGCTTTGGAGGTTCCGCGGGCGTGATGGAGGCCGGCCGCGACCGCGACCGCGAGGGGCCATGCAGGAGCTGAGCTCTCGCCGTGGGAGCCGCGCGCCGCGCTCGCGCAGCTGGCCGACGAGGACGTACTACGCGGTTTCCTTCGTCCTGACCCTTTGGCGGTGGGGCGTGGGACTGTGGGAGACTGGGCCGGGCTCAGGTTCCGGCCTGGTGAGCCACGACGAGTTCGAAGGTTCGTATCGGAATGCATGGAGTCCGACGCCTTCGAGGCTTCGAGGGAGGGGACACGGGATGGAACCGTGTGCCGGGAGCCCGGAACCATACGCCTGCCACGGACCGGCAGTTCGTTCACCGTTGTTCGTGTCAAGACATGCACCCCTGACTCAGGTACTTGGGGGAGATCCGAACGGTGCAAGAGCAGCTGCAGTGTGAAGGGGTGAGGAACCGTCGTCGAGTCAGTTGCCCATTTCGTCCAAAAAGAAAGGAATTTGTCCGAGCGTTTGGGTGGGCCTAACAGAGTTTGAGCGAGATGTGCAAAAGGGCCTACAATGGCCCAACCCAGGTCAGGCCACCCACCAAGTAGGCCAATATATTTTAGCCCATCCATATATTGAAGTAACTGGGACAATGAACTACTAGCCCGCTTACAATAATAATCCAACCCGTTCTTCTCACAAAAAATAATAGCTCAGTTATTCGTCTGAATTGAATGCAATATTCAGGAAAGCAACGAATGAGAGCACCATAAATTCATAATTCACAACGAAGCTGAGATGCACACAGCAATTCTTAAACTCGGGAGCTTGTTAACACACGAGCTACAGGCATACGAGTTGAAGGTGTTCAGGACATAACCAGCAATTCAGATAAACACCACCATCAGGGGCACGCAAGCATTGTCAGCGAAGAGCTAGAGGATCCTACTAAGTCGAGCTAACTCAGGGCCAACAAAAGCCAACCGACGCACTCTCTATAAGTCTAGATCGCTAGAAACCATCTAGGGTAACTCCAACTCCATGGACGAGGCTCCTCACTTCACAAAGTGGGGGTTGAGAAGCTTGGCGATCTCAAGGAATCCAACGCGCTCCCGTCCAGCAAACAGGGCCTTCAGCTTCTCGTCACAGACTACCACCTTCTTGTCTGCAGGATCCTGTAAGCAAAGGGTGAAAGTGTTATACTACAAGCTAACATGCAAAGCTGCTGCAAAAGTGAGAGGTATCTTCCCCATGATCACAAGGCAGTAAAATGAAACTGAGAATGCATGTGGCAAACTGTATTTGATAAAGTGTGAATATGCCCAATGCATCAGTACATAACTAAGTGCATCCCTAAATTTTACAGGACATTTGGGGCAAAGGCAATATTTAATAATGAGAAAAAGAAGCTCAGGCCATTGTTCAACCCTTTTAATTAGCTCACTAACGAGTTTCACAATTTTATCATCATACTACTAAATCTGAAGTCCAAGAGAAGTTGGATTCTAAGCAATTCAAAACAACTGAGCACTTGTACCAGTCCAAACTCCAGACATAGAATTGGGATGACTTTTCAGACACAAAGTCAAATAGGAATTACAACAGCAATCCTGAAAGCATATCATGTTCAAGAAATATATTCACAAGAACTTTCTTTGATTCTTTCTCACAACCAACTAGTAGAGGATTACAATCACAAGATCACCCACCACACACCATATCAAATGCATCACTATATGTAAGACCACAATGCCACAAACTCCATCGGTTCTCTAAATCCAACTATCATGTATTGTGATAATCATAATGCCTACAGACTTCAGAATTCTACTTATTTGGAAATGTCATGTGTAGACAAAATGATAGATCATACGGGCTCCTCGTTTACTTCACCTATGAATCATCGAACAAAAACCAATCATAGTACCAAAGCATTGCAGTGCACATAACAATAATGCTATTACTTTGTAAGAGAATCCTAACTGATGCAGTGAATATTGGAAGAATCCCAATCGATACATTGATTATTGGCAGAATGCTAATCGATAAATTGGCTACTGGGTGCTAGCAGAATCCTACAGTGACTATTGACAAAATCCTACAGTGACTATTGACAGAATCCTGAACCACATCGACTAAAATGCGGTACCTTTCACTTTCAGAGTAAAATGTCACATTAATTCCTGTTTGAAGTTATTACACGTATCTACTATTACGCATCCAAACAAGCTACAGCGACCATACTACTACAGATACAGGGTAAGTAAGTAAGGGTTTTGCTCGGGGACCTGGAGGTTGTGCTGCTTGATGTAGGCCCAGAGGCGCTTGAGTGCCTCGGTGCGGGGGATCTCCGGTGCGCCCACGATTGCCTGCAGCGCCAGCGAGACGGGCTTCGGCTGGGTGATGCCGGTCGCCCTCTTCTTCTTCGGGGCCGCCTCGGCCGCAGCCGTGGACTTGGCCGCGCGCACGACGACGAGTGCGGCCGCCGCGCGGCGCGGCGCCGCGAAGGAGGCGGAGGTGGGAGGAGCGGCTCGGAGGCGCGAGGCCGGGAGCGCGGAGAAGGAGAGCGACGCGGCGGTCAGCATGGAGGAGGAGGCGGCCATTTGGGGCTCGGTTCTGTGGTCGGAGCTTGGTGCTTGGTCTGGGTTCGGATAATGGCGAAGGGGAACGAGGGTTTGGGGTTCTGGAGATGGCGTTGGTCCCGTGTTTCGAAATGGGAAGCTTCTAGGCTCAAGGAATCCGAATAGACGCCCAGTGGGAGGGTGTCCATCTTCCTTCCCGGAAGGCGGCTTCCACGGGAAACATATAGTAAACGCTGTTGCATACACAGCATGTACGTAACGCAAGATGGAAGGCGTAATTACGCAGAGAACGATTTGAACAGTCCGTTCCACTGTACACAGGATTTCAACGGGTCCAGGTACACTTGTCATTATCTATTTAAAAAAAACACTTTTCATTATCATTACAGAATTAAAGTTTCCGGCAAAAGGTAATGCTAGACGAAATAAGCGCATCTCGTCTGCTGCAAAGAGTACATATTCTCATGTCTCAAACCTTTTCTGAAGCAAATCTCTTGTCTCAACCTAACTTCCAGATTGTAAGCAGAGCATATATTCTTTGGTCTCCACTAACCTCCAGTTCGTAATCAACTACGTCACGACGCTGCAGTATTGCAGCATTACAGATTTCTTTAAAGCCCGCTCCAAAGGGCGGCTTACTGCTGGTTAAGCATAATTTGACCCAAAAAAAAGGAAACAAGAAATGCTGCGATTAACCAATTACGCTAAACAATCCAAGACCAGATGATCTTCTCCGGCATCAAAACGCCACGCACCCACACTATCTATGTACATCTCGAGCTCCTCCAATGGCAATGGCACCCCAGTTCGCGCAACCTGGTCTGCAACTGCAGTTCACCAGCCAGAGATAGCCGAACTCGCAAGCTGCCCAGTCCACTACACAGAGCTCAGCTCTTATAAGATTGTGTGTTGGATGAGTAAATGTCGATGGGGGCGCTGGTGCAGTTGCTGCTCGAATCGATGACCCTGGTGTGGCGGCGCTCACGGTGGCGGTCGAGGTAGACCACCACAACACTGATGTCGTCATGGAAATGCCGCCTCACACCCCTTTCGATCGTCCTCAGGTCACGATACCTGACCTCCCTCTTTCTTGTTGCTTCCTTCAAGGCAGCCTTCACCAATCTGTTGGCTATTCCCTGCAAAAATTTGTGAAAACTTAATTAATTACACTCCAAACTACGCAAACATGGAGAAATACCTCATAATGAAATGGCCAATGATGATAACTTACAGTTCTTGGATTCTTGAAGACAATTTGCACCGCAGCATCATCGCTGAGGTGCTCCCAAAGACCATCTGAAGCAAATATCAGAAATAGGTCGTTTGGATTCAGCTTGCGAACTTGTATTGATGGTTCAGCGCTAAGAGCTGGTCTCTTCAATGCAATAGGGGGACCAACTTGCCGAAACAAGGGGTCCAAACTATACTCAGGTTTCTTCAGATAAAAATCACCAATGGATCTTGTCACCTGACAGCACAACCACCACATGTTAGCCTATGTTATTCCTCCTTTTCTACTTATTATCTGAACTTTCACATTCACCAATGCTGGCCACTTGGCTATGTTACTAGCTTGCCAAAATATATATAGAGCAGCTTGCAACGGAAAGATGCAGCCCATGTGCAGAACTTTTAACCCCAGGAAGGCCAGGATACTATGCTAACTTGTAGCTAAAAAGATAAGTTGATCAAACAAGGTGTACAAGTTCATCAGTTACCCAAGATATGTAAAGAAGCGTATAACACAAAGAAGTAGCTCACGTGCAGAAGTTGCTGTCCCAACTCCCAACCTCACAGGATACTATGCTAAGATGCACACCAACTAAAGTCTAAAAAGATATTTTGCAGAATAGTGATCCCAAAATATGAAAAGTCAAAGGTTGGCCATTTCAGTGTTCTTTCTTAAGAGTGGTGAGAAAAATCTTCTGTATGATCAACCAGCTTAAGTCCTAAAAATGCAGAGGAAGACTTTTCCATTTTGTTAGTTTCATTTCTGAAATACTGTAATCTTTAGCCCCTTTTAGTATTAATCACCAACAGCACAGCAACCTAAGAACACAAAGTTAGCAAATTCTCAGACTTGCTGACTGACTGAAAATCCACTAAAAGGTTGAGAAGGTAGCTTAATTTCCAAGTTCCAGATCCTCCTGGCTCACGCGGTCACGTGGTTTAGCAAAGGTAGTATAATTTTTTCATCTTGGAGTACAAATTAGGGAACTACAATATAATTTCATAACAGACATATAATTCAACCATGTACTAGTCTTTAATCGGCAAGTAGTGATCTTTTGCCCCCAAATTCTCCCACGGATGCACCCATCAATCAAATGAAATGGCTAATTCATCACGTTCTCACCTGAATTATCCCCTTCACTCTCCACGCCCCCCTGGTGTGCACAACGATCTGCGCATCATCGGGGTTGAAAGCGGCGAGCTCCCGCCGCACCTCCTCGGACGCCGCGTTGTGCTCGCTGGACAGCCGCTCGGCAACGGCCACCCCGCCCCCCACCACTCGACGCCCGAGCACGGCGCGCGAGTCCCCGAGGTTGGCCACGTAGAGCGTGTCCCCGGAGATAGCCCCGAGCAGGCAGCAGGAGCCCACGGCGGCCATCCGCGGCCGCTTCTTCCACTCCTGCCTCACCTGCTTATGGAACTCCTCCTCCGTCTCGCTGAACGCCCTCCGGATCACCTCCGTGCTCATGCCCCCCTGCTCCATCGCGAAGCCTGCCACAAGAAAATCGCAGAATCAGCCAGGCACGATCGAAGGCAAGAAAGGAGAAGGCGGATACTAGTAGTAAGCAGCAATCGAACGCACGTTGGACATGGGGGAAGAGTCGAGATCGGAGGAAACGGGAGGCGTCGGCCCCGCCGTGTCCGTCGTAGACGCCGACGAGTGTGTCGGACGGGGAGGCCAGCACCTGCGCCTGGTCCTCCATGGCCAGGTTCGCCTGCGCCGCGGCCATCGAGAACTCCCCCGCCGCGTGCGGCCGCAGCTCCGTCTGCCACAGCATCCCGTCCGCCGCCGCCGCGCTCGGCGGCCAGTGGCCGCAGCACCTCGCCACCGCCCTCAACATCTCTGCTCACCAACCGTAAGACAAAATCCAATCTTTCCTCTCCACGCGCGCGCAAGACGGGTACGGCTGCTTGTTCTTGGCTTCCTCCTCCCTCCTCTCTATCGAGTATCGACTCGTGTGAGCTGGTTGGAATCAGGAATGGGGAATTGTTCTGAGGTGGGTTAGGTTAAGTAGCAGGGCACGAGGCCTTGGTGCGGGGAAAGCGTGTTCGGGGTGAGGGTGGGGAAAAGAAGGCGCGGAGTCTACGGTGGTTATCCTGTGAGGTGTCGCTTTATAGGATTGGGCGATTTGACTTGCCGTTCTTGGTTTTTTTTTTAGTTACTAGCATCGCTGGGCGGTTTATTTTCGGGAAATTGTTTGTTCCAGACAGGTGTGCGTGGACCGGGTTTGGTGATAGGTGCATGCATCTATCGCTGTTGCATCTATCGTTGTAACTGCATCCCTTCTCCGTGTGCTGACAAGGTGAAAAGGTATCCTGATCCAAGAACATGGTGACTAGGGCCCCGTTTAGATGGCTTCCAAATGTTATAATTTTTACACTCTCTCTCCATCACATCAATTTTGGGACACATGCATGGAGCAGTAAATGTATGTAAAAAAAATAACTAATTGCACAGTTTAATTGTACATCACGAGACGAATCTTTTAAGCCTAGTTAAACCATGATTAGATAAAATTTATCAAATACAAACGAAAACACTACAGTAGCAAATGGTTCCAAATGTTATACAAATTTGCAATCTAAACGTGGCCTAGGTTTGAAAGTTGGCAGAGCAAAGCAGCGTGGGCTACACTACAATGATCTGGTGATACGGCAACACGGATGGTACCGTGAGGGTTGAGCGCAAATTAAACCAGGTGGACGATTATTGCTTTGTGATGGTAGCTGTACGTATGGACGTATGGTGCCAGGGTGGCAACGGTGTAAGCTCCAAAGCACGAGCAGTTTTGGATGTGTATGGTGGCGACGGCGGGCACGTACAACGGGATCGCTTCGGAAGGTGGACTTTGCGATGCACCTGCCCGTACGATCACGGGCGCAACCACGTAGTAAACACACAGGGGATCCGAAGAGGAACTGTACGCGCATAGACCACGACGAATCGACGATCCACTCGTTCACACGATACGTAACGGGCTTTGCTAACCTGGCACGGCTGCAATAAAAAAAAAACCAGAAACGGTGACCGGTCTTCCCGAAAAACCGGGGAGAGATCCCCGGGACAGCTGTGTGATAAGCGGACCTTTTTTTTTTTGCGCCGCCGGCTGATAGGCGGGTGCGCGGCAGATATTCGCGTGTGAGTGGACGCCGAGGCGGCAGCTGCCGCAGGCCGATGCTTCTAGAAATGGAAAAGCGCGAGGAAAAATATCAAAGCTGCTCCGTGACGCCGGCCGGCCGGCCGGCGTTCCCCGAGCGAACCGGCAGCTTCTTCACACGCTGGGAGCTGGCGCAACCGCGCAAGGCGAGAGAGGAGCTGCCTTGGATCAAAAAAGAGAGAGGCCTTGGACATGACGACTTGACGAGTGATCTTTAGCCGAACACGTGAGGGCAGGCCAATTGTTTCGGCCGTCCTGTACACACCGCGGGGGGGCTGTGTGCGGTGCACCGGCACTGCCTGGATGCAGCGTCCGGTGGGCGTTCGGCCGGGCTAACGAACCAGGGATCGATCCGTGGACAGCAACGGCTCCGGTCCAGAAAGTCCTAGGATTTGACAGCGATCACGGGGGTGTGCCACGGTTCCTACTTGTGGCCAGCGAGCAGTGCATGCATTCCGTGTCCCTCCCAGCAGCGTCGTCGGCCAGCCGCCGCTCACGAGTCCAAGGAACCGAGCACGGTTGCCCAAGAAAGTGCCTATTTGAATTTACTAAAGATTCAAAAAAAATCCACTAAAGATTCTATAGTTCAGAAAAAATAATCAAATCCCTCCAAACAGATCGGATTGTACTATAGACAAACGGTCCATCGAGATCCAAACGTGCGTGTGGACTCGTCCCGGTCGCCGGGCAGCCGACGACGGGCGGCCAGGCAGATCGATAGTTACAGCATCCAGCAAAACGATAAGCACAAGGCCGCCGCCGCCTGCAGAGCGATCGGGTCCAGAACGATGGCAAGCAATCCATGTCTCTGGTGTCCGGACTCCGGAACGAGGCCAGTCACGGGGCGACGCCGCTCGCCGGCGACTTCTCCAGCCTTGACCGCCGGCTGGGTTCTTCGCCGATGCTGCGTTGACTCGATCGTACACCGGGAATGCAAGTCGCGTCCAGTCAGCAGATGGTACTGGAACCACACATCTCGACACATGGAGAAGGGAATTGCTTTTATCTCGTGTGTCGTGTGCGTAAAGATTTGGGAGGCGAGTGGTAAATTAAATTAAATTAAATTACGCAGGCGTGATTCAGATCGACAGCGACGTTCTGCCACTACTCAACTAGTGGTGTTTCTGAAGTCTACTCGGCACTAGATTCACGGAAACGTAAATCAGCTTGCTAATCTGGCACGACTGGTCTGTTTTTAAAAGAATTAAAATAAACAAACCGCGATTAGTCTTCCAGAACCCCGTGATCCCGGAGCAGCTGTGTCGAGCCGTCGGTGATAAGCGGACTTTTTTTTTGCGCGCCAAGCTGATCGATAGGCCGGCGGCGGGGAGGCGAGCTGGCGGCAGTGACGCTCGGGCGCGGGCCCCGCGGAGACAGTTGGTGCGCATCGATTCTTCCAGACAAAGGTGAAGAGCAGCGAAGCCGGGCAAAAGATCGCCGCCGACGGCAACGTCCAAGCTGACGTGCCGCGTGGCCCCGTGACGTACGACGACGGCCATGAGGGCACGCCGCCGATCGCCGGCGGATGCCGGCGGCGGGCTCCACCCGTCAGCCGCTCCGCGCGAAACCCGCTGCCGTTTCGCGTCCCGGAACCGGAAGCCTGTTTTGCATCGCCCCAGGGAAGAGCACAACTTGGCCTCGGTGGCCGGTGCGCCCTACCCTACTAGTAGCAGTTTTACCCGAACACCCCGTGAGTGAGGGCAGGGCAAGTGCTTCTGCCTTCTACCGCGCGCTGACTCGCCGCGCTTGGCTAGATCCTTGTGCGAGCGAGACCCGCGCGCTGAGGCGAGCCTGCCGCGACCGCGTTCAATTCGGTGAACCGGCCGAGAGCTCCGCAGCACGCTTTCCGGGCAGCACGGAGAGCGACCCGTTCTGACCCAGAAAGTGCTAGAACTTGACTGACTGCTATCTGCTAGTGTGTCACGGGGAGGTGCTACCACGGCCACCACTTGTGCCACTGCGCGAGCCGACAGGCGGCGGCGTCAGCCGGTCGCAGCTCACGGTCGAGTCCAAGGAACGGGCCCGGGTGTGGGGGTGGTGGGGGGGGGGGGGGGGGGGGGGTAAGTAGTGCACTGTGTCCTGCTACTTGCCGGTTGCCGCAACAGAACGCGTGCGCACGGAAATGATCTTTATCTTTCCCCTTTTCTTGACACACTTTTGCCGAAGAAAGCTGGCTGGGCTGCTAGTTCAGTTGCCATGGGTTGTTACGGCGAGGAGAGGAAAAGGATCGGATCCTGCCCGGTCGATCTCGATCCGAACGTGCATGCGCGTCAGTTTAGACTGTCCGCCGGGCACGCGAGCGCGTCGTTACGGGAGAAAGAGCAACGGCACGGCCCCGGGCGTGACATCCCCGGGCGCGGCCAAGGCCTGCCCGCTCACGGAAAAATCGGTTCGCTGCGCGTCTCCGGCGAGGTAGATCGACCGGCCCGGCCGTGACGCGGAACCGGTGCCGTGCGCTCGCGACCATCCCAACTCCGGAAAAAGGGCTCCGAGCCCCTGGCCGGCGCGGTCCACTCCACTTGCCCGTGCGCCGTGGACGTGCGGTATAAATTCTGGAATGGTTTCCGGGCGGGCAGTGGTTGTGGCAACTTGATGCGGACAGATCGTGTCACCGGTCAGCAGGCGTTGGAAGCGCATCTCGTGAAACTTGGACACAAGAGATGCACTCTTCGTTGCTAAGGCATTGAACCAATGCAAGTTTCCGTGTGTGAAGTTCTCAATCAGAAACGATACGCATAAAACTACAGCAAGTGTGAGAGGAGCAGGTGGCTACGGCTTATCCAGGAATTGAGGACATCTTCCATCAGAGTACTCCAGAATATTTCCCAAAGCTACTAATGTAGTTTTCAGAGATAGTACCAAAGTGAAAACGGTGCGTAAATATTAAAAAGTCGTATCAACAATGACTGTATGCTTAAAAGAAAGAAGTCTGGGAAAAAAACACCCTGCTTCACTTGCAAATGTAACGGGTTAGGACCTGTTTGGACTTTGGACGGGAAAAAATATGGATTAGGTAGGGATTATGAAAAACTAGATAATAAAAATCTATAAATGGAGGTGTTTGGATCCCTGTATTATATGAATCTAGGGAGTATTATCTGCTATTAGCTCGGAGGACCAAGATTCTAAGTAGCTAGATTTTTATAATCTACACTAAAATCTGTCTATTTGGATCAATTATAGCTTTTTATCTGGTTTTCATAATCTCTAACCGATCTAACAAGAGATGGCACTCGGTTAACACTCAACAACGTCCAGTAAAAAAAGACTTCCTTTTGACTTCTGTGTCTTGTCCCCCATCTCTGTCCTATCTATCACTCTCTAAAAATATTTTGTAAAATCAGCACGCTGTTCAAATGTTCTAGAGAAGCGACCCATCTTATTCTTTTCAATCCCCTTATACCGCTCCGTTGGTACTGAACTTGAAATACAGGTACACCAGATAACCACCGTGCGTGCCATGGCAACGTGACAACAACTATACATGCGCCACATGGCCGTCTGCAACGAAAAATGATGACACGTAACCCTACTGCTGGTAGCCTGGTACGAGCTGGGACGGCGGCGCGAGACTGCGAGGTACGGTGGTAACGGTGGACACATCGCCTCCGCAGGATGCGCAGGAGATGAACGGTGGACTGGTGACGCAGCGAGACGGCCAGGGCCACCCAGGACCACAAGTTTGGTAGAGTAGCACAGAGGAGATCGGCAAAAAAGAAAAGGAGAAGAATTAGCACAGATGGTGAAACGTATCAGCCTGCTAATCTGGGCATCTGGCACTACGGCAATCCATAAACTAACCGCGATTAGTCTTCGAGAAAACAAGTGATCCCGGATCAGCTCACAGTTGTGGGTGATAAGCGGACTCGCTGGTCCCTGCCGCGCCGGCGCCGCCTCGATAGGTAGTTGGGCCGGCAGGCGCCTGGCGGCAGATCCAGCGGTACGGTAGCGGTAGTGGCCGAGGGGACAGGTGTCGCGTGCCGAGGTCGTTGCTTCTAGAAAGCGAAGGCCAAGACCGTCAAAGCTGACGCGACCGGGGACTCTGGCTCGTGCCCCCGTGACGACGGCAATGATCGAGCCGGGCGCCGGTGGCCGGTGGGTGGGGTGGGTCTCCAGCCGTCGAGCACCCGCACACCCGTGCGACCCCGCGGTTGGATACGAGAGAGAGAGAGAGAGAGAGAGAGAGAGAGAGAGAGAGAGAGAGAGAGAGGGTACGAGCACGTGAGAACGGGGCAGACACTTTGGTACCGTGACCGTCCCGTGCCGATCCGCTCCGTGTGCGACTGTCTTCGACGAACCTGAGTGCAGCGGCAGGTGCAGCCGGGGCGAACCCAACCAGAAAACCTTTTGGTGGAGGACCACACGGAGAGCGACGGACGGGTTCCGGTAGGCTGCCACCCCGGGGAGGCGCAACCGGCCCTGCCGCCTACTGTTGTCGTCGTCGACTGCTGATACAACCCAACAACACATTACTTATCCCTCGCTGGTACTAAAAAGTTTGATGTTTTCGTGATTGGAAGTGCTCTAATAGATTACCAATCCAATCACCATTATCTAAATTTTTTATAATCACCAAAATTCACCTCCCTTTCATCTAAATAAAGAGAATTTATTGATTGAATTTGATAGTCTGCTGCAATAACTATTTAAAAAAATATAAAAGTAATTATTGGTAAAGAAGAGGTGCTATATTATTTTAGGCAGAGGAATGAGTACTCTTGCTCCCGAGCCCGCGTGGGCTCCCTCTACAAACGACAGCCCGTCGCCGCTCACGAGCTCGAGGAATGGGGGGCGCCGGCCGCTGCCCGCGTGTGCAGTAATAGGCGAGTAGGCGACGGTGCGGAGATTCCAGCATTCTGAGCAGCTGCCGGGCGGCGGGGAGACGGAGAACCCATGCCTAGTTCACGGGGACGTACGCGTCGGCGTCCAGAAGGTCGCCCACTGGAATGAGAGCCGAGAGCGGAATTACCGGTTGCTTTGCTAGGACCAACCAAGTTTCTTCTTGCTCAGACAACGAACACAGCGAAAAGTCTTGGACAGGGTCTGATCACCATGGGCAACTTGCCGGGCAAGCATATCGTTGCGGGAGAGAAATCTGCACCCGGAGCCAGAAGAATCGTGGAAAACCATCGAGTTGCAACTCAGCAGGAAGGGAAGTCACAGAACTGCGACACGCGTGGCGTGACGCGCCGGCGAGCGCGAGCGCTCCAGCTTCGAAGGTTCCTCTGCTCCACTGACCCGAGCAGTAACAGCGATCAGTTGGCACCTGGTGATGTGAACACCACCGTACCCGTCAGCAGTAAGTGTGCTGGAAGTCTATCACTCTATCTAGAGGCGCATCCTGAGCCGCTGTTCTCCTACCCGTCACCGAGCGGGTTGTGTTCCGTTCCGTGTCGCTACCAACAGAATATGGGGCCACTTTGTGTGCTGTGACTTGAGTGCGTGGAGAGTTCACAACGTTCCAAGGTGAGAACGCGCGTTCCGTGTCGCACCGCACGACGCCGGCGACTCGAGCCGGTCGCCGCCCACGGGTCCGAGGAATGTGGCCAGTTGCGTGCTCGCGCGTGGGAACACGAGCGGCCCCCGCTCCTGCCTGCGGGCCGAGCGGATGGATGCGCGTTCCCTCTCCCGTGTCGGGTCGCGGGTCGCAGCCCGCGAGAGTCCGAGGAATGGAGCACCGCGCCGCGCCGGCGTCCGTGTGCGAAGGGCGACGGCACGACGGCGTGGTGACCGTAACTTGCGGGGCGGCGGAGGACAGGCGGAGCGTCCACGCCCGGTTCACGGGGGTCGTACGCAGTGCCGTCGAGAAGCTTTATCCACGGCCACCGGAACGTGACGCCGTGCTCTGCATGCCTTGCCGGGCGACCAGATCGTTACCACAAAAAAAAAAGAAGAAGCAGAGTCCAGGCTCCGGAGCATGGAAAAGAGTGGGAAACCACCAGCAGAAGAATCAGTTCCAGAACAACGACGTGCATTTCGCTCACCAGTCGTCACCAACGAGATCGACCGGTGACCTGGCAAGGTCCACTCACGCCCTCGCGACTAGGTACTATTCCAGGTTTGAGGCTTCTCTGACCTGGTCCTCTTCACCGGCCGGCCCGGGCGCCGCGAACGCAGTAAGAATGATCGTCGAACACCACACAACTGACAGTGGCCACTTGACGCGAACGTCGCCGGTCGCCAGTAGGTGCACCGGAGGTTTGGAACCACGACTCCAACGTGACAGAAAAATGATTGCCAGGGAACTGAATTTCCACGGCAATTCTCCCCCATCGACCCGAACGCACACATCAAGAACATGCGAAAGGGAAACCATCGCACGCCGAACGGCCGAAAGAAAGTTCAGCTCCTTAACTGCGACAGAGTGCTATTTTGTAATAACACAGCATGCTTGAACTAGCCAAAAAACAGTTCAGAAACTTCAGAAGCAAATTGGAGATACACCGTTTCCTTTGTAGAATTTCACTCCGACTGGCAAACGGGAAGGTGGTAGGTGTCCAGCTGCCAGTACTTCTGCTTCACGCCCTTCCATACTTCATCGGGCAGGCAATCCTTCACGGGGAGAGGGATGAACTGCATCGAGTAGCCCAGATTCGCCAGCTCCATTGCAACGAGCTGGCAATACACCACGTGGAAGAATGCGTTGTCGCCGCAGAGGCCGTTGAAGTATGAGTAGATCCCTCCGGGCTTCAGCAGCTTAGGAAGGTGTTCGTGGAACTCTCTCATGTCCTCATAGTATTCCCCATAAGTGTCGAAAAATATACCTGTATGTGTCCGAAGAGAACGGCATTAGAGACCCAACTATGAATATATAGCTTTAGTACTTTCCACTAACCAGTGAAACACAGCTAGGGCCAACTCCTTCAAAGTTTAACATGTCAATATACATTACCCAAAATATCATTAGAAGAGTGTATTGGCTTATTACACTCCCCATCAATACTACTGCTGGACCATCACTCTTTAAGTTTCTTGTCAGTCAATTGCAGTACATAAGAACAAATTTGCAAAAAACTGTTTTTATACTTGTACTCGAGGAAATTTAAGTTATTTGATGGTAGTATGTATTCTGAATGTGGATTCAATTCACCTCTGACGATAAATAGATGGGAACTTTTGCTAAAAAAAATAATAAAGGACCTCGTCATCGCGTCAGCAGTTACATATCGTTTTCAGCTATCATACCTAACACTTCAGCATAGTTGGTTGCAGATTGCAGGTTCCTTTCTTGCTTTCCTTAGATGCTTTCAAAGAATTGAAAAAAAAAGTCTAGTGATGTATGTGTAAGTCAAAGTCTCGAAGATAGAACTGCACATGGTTTGACATCCAAAACTAGCTTTTACTGAGGAGCTGTGCTCTCATAATTCAACAACTTATCCACAAAGGATGCTGACTAGCGCTTAATTCAATAAGTTGTCATGCACTTGACATCTTCCATTGGAACATATATTATATATTATTAAGCACTAAATCATCAAAATGATGATTGAGAAGCATGATATAACTTCAATGGCATTGCTATCTCTGCTGATAAACGAAGTTTGAAAATGCATGATGTAGAAACATGCATCCTTACTGTCTTAGATAGAAGCCATGCTCAGAAGGTCCAAATCACTTATTCTGAATAGTTTTGCTATACTTTACAAACAATTCACTATAGGACACTTTCAAAACGGAGTAAAAACATGGGGAAGAAAAATGGTTTGAGTTTCTATGGAAAGTTTGGGTGTTCTGCTGTTTGTTAGGCGAAGAACAAACAGATTCTCAGGTCTTGATTTTCATACTTTCCGATTGCTTGTTGAGTAAAATATATCAGACATCAAACTTGTTTAAAAGTATTGTAGTATCTTCTAAGTTCCTTTGTTTTCCCAACTAATCAATCTAAACAGCATTTCTTCGATTTTTTCCCCTGTGTTTTCTACTATATTCCTCTGGGGTTTGTGCCTGTATTGTAGTATATTCCAAGTTCCTGCGTTTTCTCAAGTCTCAACTTATCATCCAAAATACTATTTTCTCTATTTCTGTGGTTGTGCATATGCTTACTACTACATTCGTCTGTGGCTACAATTTGCACTTGTGCAGCCCAGGCCATGCTAGGGCTGGCACACTGTTCGCGCACAGTAATGTTCGTGAAAACGTATCCATGTGGAAATGTTCATGGTGTCCCTAGGATTAGATTTGTTATCTATAAATAATATTATGTTGAGTAGGTTTCATAGGAATCAACTCACCCCATCTACACAAGGATGGGATTGTATCTCTTTTGAGTTTTGATTAAGCAAGAAGTAGATCAGGAATTTCTATCTCTTTCGATCCTTGCCCTTATGGTGCGAATGGGAGCATAGTCACAATGCTTGGGTTCAGGGCCATTTAAACTATGCCATGACAGGGGCAGTGCCTTTCTAGTGCATTTGTCATTCCGTTTCCATTATATTCATGCATCCCAAAGAGACCCTATGGCCTAATGCTTGCCAACTAATGTATAATGATTACTGAAGAGTACCACACCAGAATTATTACTTTAATATATGAATATACTCAGAAGATAAGAAAATTTTATTACTGACATGTTTAAGTAATGACACACCTTAAAATAAATTCAGTAAGGAAAATAAAATCTCTGTGCATAGTGTTGAAAATGACTCCATTGGAGTTGAATCTAAACAAGGCTTCCTGGTACCACATGCCAGGCCATGCACAGGAAGGCCTTAAAGACGCACAATGCAAACGTGTATTCATAAACTATCTAGATGCACGATTCTGCTGTGAAAGGTCCAAAATTACCTACTCTGAAAACTTTTACGGCACTAATTTGAAAGCTTTCACTATAACATTGTAGTTTTCTAAACACCTCTTTGTCTCAAAGTTCTAATTAACTTGTATAACAATCCAAGCACCAAAACCAACTGGAAAACTATAGCTGCTTTGTCATCAATTCAAAATTGTGAATCTAACCAGATCCTATGACATTCTATATAGCAACGCTCTAGAAAGGCTAGAAAAACAGAGCAAGCAGCTACTAATACATACTCCAACAATCATATATCTTCCACCTTTTTCCCAACTTCTCCATGCTTCTCAATTCCTCTGCTAGAGCATGCCATGAATAATGCAACTATGCAAGCCATGGAAATGTTACTGCAGGCACACCTACAGCTACAACATTCCTTAACATGGAAACTTATCCCCAAACAAGCAACATTGCAACATCAAAGATCAAACAGGAAAGCGTTGAATTCAATAAGCACAGTTAAAAGCTTTATTATACCATCATAAGATCCGAGCTGTGGCATCACGTCCTGCCATCGCCCGAACACGATTCTGACGTTCTTCTTCTCGCCCCACCCGAGCTTGAGCATCCGCGCGTACACCTCTGGATGGGCCTCGACGATGGTGTGCTCCTCGGGCTCGTACCGCTGTATTGCCTCGTCCACAAGCCCCATCCCGAACCCAATGTTGAGCACTTTGCCACCGCCTTGGCACACTGCCCGCGCGTGCGCCTCCATCAGCGGCCGCTCCCACGCCATCATCACCGCCTTGCTTTCCGCGTCCATCACCCTCTCCTCGCTGAACGAGACCCTAGATTCGAGGTAGTTCTCACAGGGCGGCAGGTCGGAGGTGTCCGCAGGGGTTGCCTGTCGCCGCGCTACAGTGCCGAGGATAAGCTCGGAGCGGAGCGCGTGGTCGAGGATGAGGTCGTAGGTGTCGGGGTCGGATGCGAGGTCCCCCGCGGAGAGGCCCGAGGGGGAGAGCGCGTTCCACGGCGCACCGCAGTCGAGGAGGAGGCGCGCAACGGCGGCGTGGCCCCCCGCGGCCGCGTGCATGAGGGGGGTCAAACCGGCGCTATCGAAGTGGGTCGCGTCAGCTCCTGATGCAAGGATTCTAGCGACCTCCTCCTCGTCACCGGACTTCGCCGCCGCGCAGAGCAGCTCATCCGGCGACTTGCCCTCGTTGCTCTCCGGCGCCGCCGCCATTTTTTGGGTCGAGCAGTCGACCTTTTTTCTGGGTTAAAGCTTTGTCTGGGTCGAGCAGGGGGTCGTGTTTTGCGCCTTACAATTGCTCACTAAAACTATATGGGCCCATTCAGTTCACCAGGCTTAAAGCCCATATGCCTCTACCTTGACTTATCGCAGTTCACACCACACATATGACACTTCACAAATCACACCCCTTCGACTGATTAGCCGCATAGCGCCGCTCGGTTCGCCGCCAGCCACGGCGGGGAATCACGGATGCACGCCTTCGCCTTCTAGTGTTGGATTCAGCGAGTGGCTAAGCTGAGCTTCGTTCTAAGCTAAGCGGGATCGGTGGGTGCCGGAGGCAAAATGAGTGGCTTTCGCCTCACCTGGCTGGAGGCACGCAAGGTGTTTGCAAGAATGCTTAGCAGTGGAGGCGCGGCCAGCGTAAGTAGGGATGTTCTGGTGGATGCCTTAGACCCCGCCAAGCGCCTATGCAAGCTCATCATCACCTGCCGGAAGGCCTCCGCGCTGGAGCACGAGCTCGACCACAGCGGCGTCCGCGTCACGCCGGAGGTCGCGGAGCGTGTCCTGGAGCGCCTCGACAATGCCGGCATGCTCGCGTACCGCTTCTTCGAATGGGCGCGGAGGCAGAAGCGCGGCGGGTGCGCTCACACCGTGCGCTCCTTCCACACGGTGGTCGCGTCCCTCGCCAAGATCCGGCAGTACCAGCTCATGTGGGATGTCGTGGGCGTCATGCGCAAGGAGGGTGTGGCCAATGTTGAGACGTTTGGTATCATCATGCGCAAATATGCCCGGGCGCAAAAGTTCGATGAGGCTGTTTACACTTTCAACGTCATGGAGAAGTACAGTGTCGCCCCCAACCTTGCTGCCTTCAACAGCTTGCTCAGCGCGCTGTGTAAATCTAAAAACGTGCGCAAGGCGCAGGAGATCTTTGACAAGATGAATAATCGGTTCATTCCTGATGCCAAGACCTATAGCATCTTGCTTGAGGGCTGGGGGAGAGCACCGAACCTACCAAAAATGCGGGAGGTCTACAGTGAGATGCTTGATGCTGGTTGCCAACCTGACATCGTCACATATGGTATCATGGTTGATGCACTCTGCAAGACAAGGCGAGTTGAGGAGGCTGTTCGTGTTGTGCAGGACATGAGCTCCAGGGGATGCCAACCGACAACCTTCATATACAGTGTCTTAGTGCATACTTATGGAGTTGAGATGAGGATTGAGGATGCTGTCGCAACATTTTTGGATATGGAGAAGGATGGGATTGTGCCTGATGTTGTTGTGTACAACGCGCTCGTCACTGCCTTCTGCAAAGTGAAAAAGTTTGACAATGCCTTTCGAGTCATGGATGACATGGAAGGTCATGGAATCACCCCAAATTCAAGGACCTGGAACATCATCCTAAATAATCTGATTAGCCATGGAAAGGACGATGAGGCATACAGGGTCTTCCGCAGCATGATTAAGCGCTGCCAACCAGATTCTGATACTTATACCATGATGATAAAGATGTTCTGTGAGAATGATAAGATAGAGATGGCACTGAAGGTATGGAGGTACATGGGCTTGAAGCAGTTTCTTCCGAGCATGCACACATTTTCTGTGCTGATCAATGGTCTGTGTGACAAGGGTGAGGTTAGCCAAGCTTGTGTCCTGCTTGAAGATATGATAGAGAAGGGCATTAGCCCTCCTGGTTCGACATTTGGCAAGCTGAGGCAGCTGCTTTTGAAAGAAGGAAGGAAGGATGTGCTTGACTTTCTTGTTGAGAAAATGAAGATCCTCATTCAAGAACCTTTGTTTGATTGATCCTTCACTTCTCCAATGGTACGAATGCTTGCTCCAGTCATCCATTTCGATACACGTGATTAAAATGGGGTTAATGCTCCAAATGCCTGCTCTTATTTATTCATTCGTAAATTGCGATGCTATTTGTTAATCTATATCTGAGTTTCCATTGCTGATATTTTTCAGGGTTCATGCATTTTAATGTGCCACTTCAGCTGTTGGGCATATGCAGTTACTGTTTAGGCTTTATGGATGAATATAAAATTGAAGGATGACAGGTTACCCAGCCAAGCACTGGCCTTGCTATTAACATCTCACTCAATTATTACTATCAAACATCTCATTGCCAAATTGGCAATTTGTTGTATAGGAAGACTCAGACTTGAGTCCTCTAAAAGAGATGAATTACATGTGATCAATGGATCAAGAGGAGCTGTTAGGCTCAAGAATCCTGCAAGAACCGGTGTCAGCCACACATGTCCATGTTCTGAACTCGAGAGCTTCGTGCCAACTTGTTCAGGCACAAGTCAGTACTACCTCGAAATTGGTACTAGTCTGAGCACTTGATCCGTGGAAAAGGGTGTCGCATTGGTCAAGTATTTAAAATGATGAATAGAGTTGCTCGGTTGCTCCTACATGCAGTACAACTAGCTCCATGCTGTCAAAGTTGCTCCTTCCCTTCCAAAATGAGACTTTCAAGAGGGAGGCCAAGAAAATTGCTGAGCTCTAGAAGGCTGTGGATTGCATGTTTGGCGTTCCTGTGCAGATAAGAAAGGTAAACCAAATGAATTGCTAATGCTTTTTTCTGCTGAACTGAAGTTTCCCTGTTACATGGGACAGACTGTATCATGTGCTCTCCTTTTCTTTTGTAAAACCAGTTAGCATTGCCATTTGTAAAGCTAGATAAAAGATAAAGGTGAATAATGTTTTGGTTTTGAACAAGTAGCCGAGTAGGTGTTTTTGATATGGTGTTAGATCTTCAACCACTTGACAGACTTCAGTATAAGATTTGACAGCTTGTGCTTTTTGTCCAGTACGGTTGTACATCACTTGAGCCTTAGGGAAATTTTGCTGTGATTAAATTCAGAGCATTTGAAGATGATGTGATTCAATTCGCAGGATAGGAGAAGCATTTTCCCCCTTAATATGTGTGCAGTCCATCTACTTCAGTTCTGATAAATCAATATCTCTGTGATATTGTGGTCACCGAACTGAAATAATGTGAGAAGACTCATCTAAAAAAATAATTCTGTGATAATGTCATTCTATTGTTTTCTACAAATACACTTTAACAGAAATTAATGGTCAAACTTTCATTTTAGAGATCATTCTAGGGCCCAAAACAAATACAGCATTTTGTTTCTCTTGCGGATGAATTTCACACTTTTTCCTGACGAATTGCAGAATTCTTGTGAAATTCATGTGCATTGGGGGTGTGAACTACCGGTATATCCCCCTCTCCGTGGCTTCTCTGTTCGCGCTGGCTGCGGCTGCGGTGCAGCGGCAGCCAATATTCGCTACAGTTGCCGGCCAATGTTTGGCTACCTGTTCATTTTTAGGGTATTGATTTTATTCTTGCTTAAACTGTTGAGCCATGATAAACAGGAGTATCTTCCTAAGCCATTTACCCATCTATCACTTTGAGGATTTGGGATAATAATTGCAAAGGAGACTGAAACTAGCTGATGAAACAAATCCAGCTGAGCATCCACGAACGTAAATCCAACGTTGATTATGCCGATATCAGCTTGCTGGACAGATGAGGGGCATGCGGGCACGCCTTAGTTTTTTATTGTACTACCCCCTACGTCCAGGTGGTTTTTCGCTTGAACAGGTTTACGACTTACTCCACCTACGTAAGATCTATTATTATATTAATAAAGAAGTGTTAAAAGAAGTTATCACGTTCGCCATGTTAATTAAAAAAAGAGAATAATTTCCACCGTTGGATTTTATGAAGATCTAACGGTTTAGAGATTTTCATGTTAATCTAAAAAAAGAAGGATTTACACCATTAGATTTTACGAAGATGTGACGGTCTAGAGTCAGGCTAACCAAAAATTCCATATCAAATATGACTAATTGATATATATATATATATATTTGAAATTTTAAAATAAAAAATCAGCCTATGTGTGTGTGAGAGAGAGAGGTCTACGCATTAGATATTAGGAAATTTTGAAAATAAGGAAATCAGCATATGAGGGGGCGAAGAGAGAGACCATAAATATTAGCATACCATAGCGGCTGAGATTGACTTTCGATTTTAGACGACAACTAAGAAAAAAGTCATCCGTACTTGACACATACATTGTATTCTAATATACATTGTAGGGAAGAGAGAGAACGGAAAATATGATAATAGCTATTGCCGCATTAGAAAGGACGAAGTATGAGTTGGCAATAATTTTTTAATTTACTCGACCCTAGTAGGTACTCCCTCCGAAATATAAAGCACTGAAGGTTCAAAATTTATAGCCAAATATAAGACATCTTAGCGTATTTTGAAAAGTAATTATTTTTAACCAGATATAAATCAGCAAAATGACAACCAAATAAGTTATTAAATATGGGTACATACGTCATTTCATCATTTTTTTAATCTATCATAAAAATAAAATATCAGGATGCTCTGTGTTACAGGACAGACGGAAGGAGTAAGACTTAACAGGAGCTAGCTAGCTAGCCATACGGTCGATGCATGCAGAAGAAAACTTTTAACAGGGTGCGCAAAGTGATCGATGGGGTTGAGCATGAAAGCCAAGCCAACAAAGCGCGGTCACCAATAGTTTATCGGCGGCAAGAGTGGCGTTATGGGAACTCAAAAATACCAGCATCGTTAGATTATGCGGTATGTGAGGACGGCTTCCGAAGGCTTATATCATTCAACAGTCACGAACGTATCATGGCACCAGGTTACATGCAGGGTTGTTGGGGCGCGCGCGTTCGTTGCTACTGCTTCCAGCGATCGAACATCTCCATATATTGTTATTCTTCCCCCTTTGTCTCCTCTTTCTTCTTCCTTCCAACAACAACTAGAGCACCGGCAACAGAAAGCACAGCAAGGGCAAGTTGTGCCAAGCTACCCCGCCGCCGACGTCCACCACTGCCTGCAGCCGGCGGCTAACTCGCCGCCGTGCCGCTCCGCCTACCAAACGCTGCCACCCTTTCAGCCCCGAACGTCCCCCACTAGCCGACTCTGGTGGTGCCATCGCCGCCCACAATCCGCCACCACCCCGGGCTGCTTGCTGCCTCCGGCCATACTCTTTGAACCTGCCGGTATTGGATCCCCAAATCCTCCCAAACCTAACCCAATTCCAAACCCTAAACCCTAATAACTCCGATTTTTTGCTGGCAACGGAACGAGCTTGGGAGAGAGAGATAGCAGCTGGCGCTGTAAGCTTGAAGACGATGAGGGAGTAGAGTAATGTGTGGAGCAGCAGATGCCACGTCATTCGATGCTATCAGGAGCAGCACACACGCGCGCCGTATAAGAATTTTGGGTTACGTGTCCACTGGATAAGGATAGTAGCAGTGTCAAGTACTAATGAGTACCATGAAAACGGTAGCCAATGTCCGATCAAGGCAGTGAGAAAAAAAATACTATGGCCCAAAGAGAACACGACGAAAAAATAAAGCAAGCTAGGGCCTGTTTAGTTCGCGTGCTGTAAAGGCAAAAAAATACTTTTTGCAAAGAAATCTTACCAATTTGAAATACTAAATGAAGTCTATTTATAAAATTTTTTGCATGGATGGGTTGCAAATCACGAGACGAATCTAATGACGCTAATTAATCCATGATTAAGCAATAATTAGCGGATGGTTACTGTAGCATCACCGTTGCAAATCATGGATTAAGTAGGCTCATTAGATTCGTCTCGCGATTTACAGCCCATCCATGCAAAAAGTTTTGTAAATAGACTTCATTTAGTACTTCAAATTAGTAAGATTTCTTCGAAAATTTTGCGTTTACGGCTTTTTTGCGTTTACGGCCTGGGTACCAAACAGGCCTGCGAGCAATGGCGCCCAAACATTATAAGAAAACACATACAGGTGCGACGTAACTTGGTAATAGAAGATAAGTAGAGCAAACAATTATGGCTACCTTAGAAAATAAATTTGGCAGAAGACAATAGCTAGAGCAGACTTAGCATTGAAAACAAAACTTCGTTTGTTACTGAGATAGCCTTTCATATGTGCATCTGATTAACTTAGCATAATAGGGCAAGATGTTTATAGTAAAATCATCATTGATTTGGTAGACCATAATCGTGACGATGTAGATTCTGCTAAGATAGACGATTCAAAAATTATAATAACCCGATATAAGATATGTAAAAGAAAGAAAATCTGCTCCCAGTGAAACAAATATGGTTCCTCGACTCTACTTTTTGCATAAATCCAATCGATGAAAGATGAAAATTGTAGCATGGCATCAGGCTTAGACTGTCCAGCTTGATCTCACATCATCGAAACATGGTGGGCAACATGGTGCAGTCACAACCTATAACGACACGAGGGTTGAAAGAAAAACAATAAAGCAAAATTTTTATGACCATTGGTGGAAGCAAATTACATAAATAAAGAGCATGGAGAAAAACAGTGGGTTTTCCATGAAGAAATGTAGCTAGATAGCGAAGGAGAACAAATGCAAAATCAGTTATTTCAATCTAGAAAATGATAGCGTTGCTACACTAGCTAAGTGCAACGATTACCATCGTACAAAAGATTAAGAGCATAGCAATGATAGCTCGATGGCACAGTCATTTCTTATTCACGACATATATGATCCCAACCCAGTAGCAAAGCTGAGTATTACCCTAACACAGCCCAGCAAGGTATGGTGATTACCACCAGCTACAACAAGGAGTAGCATTGTCACCAGTGGACGACCGCTATCTTAAAAATTTATGAGAGAAGGAGTGATAGATAATGCATCACGCACAGAGTACCAACGTGGTCTAGAAAGAAGCAACACAAAAGTTGATGTTTGACATGCTCAACCATCCATCAAGCTGCAGGTAGTGTTCGAAATGTGGGAATGACGCGCACCGTTGGGTGTTATTAGGGATGCATCTACAATGACCGCAACATAGCAGGCAAAACTCCTTTAAGAGCAGAAGTAGGAGAGAGGGGACGAGTGCAAAGGAGATGGCTATACCTCGCCAGCTGTAATGTGAATTTGTATACCTCGTGCATGGTTCGTGTTGGGAAAAAGGTGAAGCAATGTATGAAAATATAGAAGTATGTATGGATGGAGCTGTAGCAAAAAGAGATGGGAAACAAAGAAAAGAAAGGAGATTATGTACTGAATCACTCATCTAGATCTCCTTCTAAAAATCTAAGGATAATTTATCATGTATATTAATTAAAACTCTCTAGAAAAAGTTTACATCTCCAGCAAAAGTTTTAAAAATATGTTCATGTCAAAAAGTAAATCTTTATATTACTTTAAGGAAATTGTATGTTTTTGTATAAGGTATTTCCTTTTCTCCTGAATTTTTGTTCCAAAAAGATACACCGTAAAATATGGTTTATGAAAAAAGAAGTATAGATTAGATGAACAAAATTATAGACAATACCTCTATCTAAATTATCTAGAAAATCATTTCTAATAACACCATTAGAAAGCAAACTATTGACATCCAATTTTTTAACTAAGAAATATAAAAGACTAGGTACCCATGCTGTTTGCGAGGGCCACCTTGCTAGTTAGGATAGATTTAAGTGAACAAAGAGGAACTTTGGTTATGAACATCATGGATGCATGATCGTATTATTTTGACTTGTCATTACTCAGTAGCAGCTGTAGGTATGGTCTGTATTGTGTGATGTCCACAGCCGTCCTTGGAGTGCTAACAATAATAACACCGCAGCATTTAAGTATGCCCGTTGCTTAGATTTCAGGCAAAGACGATTGAGCGGCTGGAATAATGGCGCCGCGTCATTGGGGGGTGTTGGGGCGGCCTGGACCATACGAGATCGTTGCCTCCGGACGCCGCGCCTCTGCCTTGCTCGCCGCATTCAATTCCGCGCCGGGAGACGGCGATTGGTTGCCCGGCGGGTGGTGGCAGCGGCAGCGGCCGCGACGGCGGTCCACGCTTGACGGCCTGCCGCCCACCACGGCAGTCGACATGCCCGGCCCGGTTGGCGAGTACGAGTTTACATTGGCGGTCGCCAATATGCCCCAACGGCTAGTCTGATCGTGGGGAAGGCGAACGCCGCGGCAGGGCACAGTGCACGCATCAAACTCCCGGGCCATACTGGATCGAGGAGGTGACTGGTGAGCCCCGCCACTGCTGGAGCTAGTGCCGTGGGCTCCAACTTCTACAAGCATATATTAATATATGGTTCCGTTCGGTATGGTTTAGCTTTTTTCTAAAACACCTCCTTAAGCAGCTCTCCGATGAAGCAGTTTCTCTGATAAAGCTGAAGTCATTTTGAAAAATATTTAACAAAATAGATTCTTCCTGTATTAGCTGGTCGAAGCCACGTTTTGTGGCTCTGCTTCGCCAGTGGAAGCTGAAATGAGCTTTATGGACAGCTTCACACCTAAAGCCGGTCCAAAAATGCTCATTTGGTACAGCTTCGAATGAAGCTCTTCGTGAAGCCATTTAAGAAACTATGCTAAAGGGGGTTGACTTATTTTCTTCCGTTTGGATGTAGATTTTGGAAGGCATGGCATTGAATTGGTTTGAATACCAAATCAGCCATGGTATTGAAATGATTCAAAATCTTTTGTTTGGATGACCATTACATTGCCTTTTAGAATCTAGGGTGCTATCTAATTCGGATTCATGTTTGGATGTACAAAATGATGGAAAAACTCCAGCTTCACCAAGCTCGTCGCGCCGCCCATCCTTCACTGGCGACATTGGCACCGGTGCTACCCGGTGGTCCGCCCCTTCATCTCCACTCCATCCCGCACCCTCCCTTGTTGCGAGGTGCCGTCACGGAGGTGGGGTCGAGGAGGGCCGCTGCCATGGAGAGGAGAGCGGCGGCACCCCTATCAGCAATAGGAGAAGAGAAGGCGGCGGCACTGCATTGGCCATGGTGAAATGAGTTAGATGCAGGCCAAATTCGCCGAGCAGGTCCCAACCAATCCCAAATCGCCGTCGTCCACCACCTCATCACCTCCCTAATCACGCATCTGAGCCACCCCAAGCCCCATCCGAGTTCCCCTGCGACCGGATTTCTACGACGGAGCTCCACTGCGCCATCAATGGAGGGAGATGGAGGGTGGCATGGAAAGAGAGGCGGGGTGCGGGGCTCCACCGCACCATCGAGAGAGAGGAGGACGAGGACGGGGTGGCCGTCGTGGAACTCCGATGGAGGATGCTCGGCGGGCAATCTCGGTGGAGCCGGTCCATGTCGCCGAGCGAGGGAGACGAGAAAAATGGGGGATGCGAGGCAGCATGAGGGAGACGACGGATGCAAGGGTGGGGGCGAATGCAGATGAATACCAAGGGGATGGGGTCCGAATTGAGAGAAGGGGTGCGGTAGTAGGCCCAATACCGCCCAATACCAAACGGTATTGGAGGAGGTTTCTGATTCTAATTCTATGAACACCCAAATAGCCGGTATTGAAGATAACCAATACCAATTTCGAATTCCAAGCTTCAATATCGACATTCAAACGGTATCTTAGTGTCATTCCAAGTTGGTACGATTTCTTCGGAATCCAGACATATATTACACATATACTGTACTACTATGAACCTCCCAACTCACCAAGCCAGAGTCAAATGCCTAACGATGCTTTATTACCTAGATTTGTTATCCCTAGGGAATACACAATTTGGACCGCCAGCCTCACTCCTGGTGGCACGCATTCTTAGATTGATTGAAATGGCGTCACAGACTCACAGTTTGGTCTGCGGCCGTCAAACGCTAGGCACGTCCACACCATGCGTAAGGCACCGGCCGTCGGCGGTCCTCGACCGGAACCACGCCGATCCCATGCCATTTTCACGGCGGCGGCCGCGATGAACGCGCAAGGGGACGAGGAGACCAGCGGGCAGGATCCAGGTCCCGCAGCGTTCACGCGTTTGGATGGCGAGCGAACCGAGAGGCCAGAGGAAATATCCGAGCCCTCCCAGTCCGTGATCCCTTTTATCAACCAGCTCGTTTGCATCCGCCTGTGGCCACGGCACGGAGGCGCGCATGTGAGGCCGCAGCGGCACGGGCATGTGGCCGGTGGTGGAAAGCGAGCACCTGTCCGGCCAGCGCGCCATGGATGCCGGTCGCGACGAGCGGGACGGGCCAGGCCTCTCCCGCTCTCGACGCCCCCGCCCACATGCGCGGCGCTCCACACGGGAGCAGTGATGCCGGGCGGACGTCCTGCTTGTACAGTACTACTAGCACGGAGCAGGTGACGCCGCGCCGGTTGCCCGCTACTCGTCCAGGCAGCCGGGTTTCCATTCCATCAATGGCGCTGACGCGTACGCGGCGCGGAATTCAATGGCCCTGACGGATCGGGAGATTTTTTTTTGCTCCTTTTAGATGATGTTGACTTGTAGCAGGCTCGTTGTACTCGTCCCCTGCACTTGACAATTTGGAGAGAGGGGATCTGTCTTCTTTTGCGTATGGTTCACTCCTGCCCGAATGGTTTGCTAATCTAGGAATCAAGAGCTGCAGTCCACCTAAGACCGACCACCGTCGGCGAGCTGGAGTATCCTATTCTCAGATTCCGCAACTTGGAGGGGGATATGGTGAGTGTCAGTGGGGGTTGAGCAACGTGTTTGGCAGGAAGCACGATCGAATATGAAACAGTGACAAATCGCAGACAGGTCAGCAGAGGCATCGATTTGGAGTATCAGTCGCAGTCGTTTAGAGCAGAGCAGCTAAATACAGTGCGATATTTTTGCTTCATTGCTGCTTCACCACGATCGGGTCAGTTACAGATTACTACACCGGCAGCTTACACACCGGAGCGGCGAAGCAAGCGATGAAGATCGCCACGCTAATCGACTGATACAACACTCCTCGGCGACATCCACCATCTCTCCTCTCGCGTTCGAGAATGGCGCTCGCTCTTTTTGATTCGTTGCCATCTCGCTCGATCTAGGACGTTTTTTTGCTAAGCTGCTACGGCCGCGGTCTAGTTCCATGTCGCCGCGATCGGGCTGGCGACCACGTGGTGGTCGCTGGACCAGACGAGCCGCCCGAACCCGTTGGTGCCCGACGGCTTCGCGGGCGCCGCGAAGCTCACCGTGTAGCTCCGCTTCTCGCCGGCCTTGCTGAAGCTCAGCGTCGACGGCTCCACGGACACCGCCACCGGGGTGCCGCCCGCGGCGGCGCTGGCGGCCACCTTGTACGTGCCGGGCGGGCCCACGTTGGTCACGGTGCGGGTGTGCTTCACCGTGCCGCCGCCGGCCGGGAACGTCACGGCGAAGGACGGGTAGTTGAGGGCGCTCTCCGCGTACGTGCGGTCGGCGGCGCACCCGTCGGAGGACCGCTTCGTCAGCGTCGCGATCTGCATCGGGCCGTATTTGAGGGCGCACAGGAAGTCGACGTAGTCGGCGGTGGTGATGTCGTACACCAGGCCCGGGTCGACGGCCTTGCCGGGGTCCACGTGGCCGGCGCCCACGTCCAGCGGCGTCGCGGGGCGCCCGGTGGCCACGTCCAGGATGCCGTTGCCGTTGGGGTACTCGGTGTACGCCGTCGTCATCAGCGCCGAGCGGATGGCCGCCGGGCTCCACTCCGGGTGCGCCGCGCGGAGCAGCGCCGCGAGGCCGCTCACGTGCGGGCACGACATGGACGTGCCGGAGATGATGTTGAAGCCGACGCGGCGGCTGTCGCCGGCGATCCCCGAGGGGCCGACGGACCCCGACCAGGCCGCGAGAATGTTCACGCCGGGCGCGATGATGTCCGGCTTCAGGACGCTGGGCGTCACGGTGTTCGGCCCCCGCGACGAGAAGGCCGCGACCACGGGAGACGGCTGGATGCCGACCTTGGTGCCGGCGAACACAATGGTGGCCGTCGCCTCCGGATCGGACATGGCGTAGTCCCTGATGGCGTTGCCGGCCTTCTCCCCCACGCCGGAGCCTGGGAGGATATGCGCGTCTGCGACAAGCTCCTCGCCGTTCGCGGCGGTGTTGGCGAGAATCATGCCAGCGCCGCCGGCGTCTTTGACGATGAAGCCCTTCTGGACCCTGGCATTGGTGCCGCGGTCGCAAAGGACGATCTTGCCGGCGACCTTCTCCGGGATGAGGCTGCCGGACATGCAGAGCTGGCCCATACTGCTGTTCGACGCGTTCCCCGCGTAGATCAACGGCACCGGCGTGGTGGGCAATGGCTTGCCGCTGTACAGGGACACGCCGGTGTAGTTCTTGCCGTTGCCGAGCGTAACATAGGCGGGGAAGTCGCGGTCGATGGTCCCCGCGCCCACGGTGGTGATCCACGGCGCGCCGTTCGACAGCGTCGCCGCGCCCGGACCGGCATTGCCAGCCGAGCAGGACACAAAGATCCCCTTCTCCATGGCGCTGAAAGCGCCCACGGCGATGCTGTCGCGGTAGTAGTCCGCGGTGCCGCCGCCGAGGGAGAGGGAGAGCACGTCGACGCCGTCAGTCACCGCGACCTCCATGGCCTTGAGGATGTCGGAGCTGAAGCACCCGCCGACCCAGCACACCTTGTACGTCGCCACGCGCGCGCGGGGCGCCATGCCCTTGGCCGTCCCGGACGCGTACCCGAGCAGGTCCGCGCCCTGGACGGCGCCGCCGGCCGCCGTGCTCGAGGTGTGAGTCCCGTGGCCGTCGTTGTCCCTCGGCGACCGCGACTCCTTGGACGTGTCGACGGGGCCCTTGGCCGCCTCGTAGCCCGTCAGGAAGAACCTCGCGCCGATGAGCTTCTTGTTGCACGCGGAGGCGTTGAAGTCGTTCCCCTTCTCGCACTCGCCCTTCCAGCCCGCCGGCACGGGGCCGAACCCCGTGTCGTCGTAGCTCGGCCTCTCCGGCCACACGCCGGTGTCGAGCACCCCGATGATGACGTCGCTCCCGGTGCTCGACTGCGGGAACAGCGCGTCCGTGCCGTCGAGCCCCAGAAACTCCGGCGTCCGGGTGGTGTGCAGCTCGTACCGCACCTCCGGGTTGACGATGAGGACGCCGGGCTGCGACTCCAGCGCCTCGGCCTCCGCCCGCGTCAGCCGCGCCGAGTAGCCGTGGACGAGCGTGTCGTAGGTGTAGAGCACGGTGGCCGCCTCCGACACCGCCTGCAGTGACGCGGCATACCATTCCCCATGCTCCACGAAATCATTCGGCATGGCCGAGTGGGACATGTGGACGATGTACGTATGCCGGTCGTCTCGCCCGCCGGCGGCCGCCGCCGCCGCCGCCAAGAGGGCCGCGGCGGCCACAGCAAAGATCACGCATCTCTCGCCATGGCGCCACATTGTGAGTGAGCGAGTGAAGGTAAGAGTGGCGATGGCAGTGAGACTGAGGTAGATCGGAGCAGTGGCTTTATAGAATCAGGAACGCGGTGAAGTGATTGCAACAGGACAAAGGGGAACAGATGGACCGGTGCTTCAGCAGCAGCCAGCAACGATCGATCTGACGGGGAGGGCCGGAGGAGGAAGCCAGCAAGGTATGGAACGGGAGGGGTGGTGAACGGAGGGGAGAGAGAGAGAGAGAGAGAGAGAGAGAGAGAGCGGCTGCACATGGCCTGGCCGCTTTTATCTTTTGGCTTGGGCATCACCAACACATGACCGTTCCAGCCAAGGAAGGAGCCAAAGATGCTGCTCGCGAACCGTGAAAGCGTTTACTGGCCCACCGTCCAGCAGTGGTCAAGGGCGGTTGCCGGCCCATCATGTCCGAATTGTTAACTTCCTCCCTGCCCCCGAGCCTCCGGACCAGGTAGAAACGGCATAAACTGATGCCCGGGGTTAGAGAAAAGATCTCGATCTCCGCCGTTCATGGCGGCGATCTTCTTCCGTTTCTCCGGCAACGCCTCCGGATATCCGCGCCGCATGATTTCTTGAAGCTTTTCAGATAGATAAACGATATCTTTAGCGTGGCGATGTCTCGCAATGATGCTGCTGCCGGACGGAGATGATGGCGGCGTGGCGGCGCCTGCCGTGGGCGTCGGAGTGAGCCGTCATCGGCGCGGGTGACGGCACGGATGGCCGCAAGCGAGCTAGAGAACAACGTCTGCGGCCGAACCCATGTTGGATTGTTGTTGCCTAGCGCAACCGCGAGTCCACGATTGCAGAAGCAACCGCTCGTCCGGATCGACCAGGACGAGAGCGGGCGAAAGGCGCTTGCGCTGTGGCCTCGCCGCGTGACGGTTCACACCCGGAACGTGCGCGGCGCGGCGCGCGCCGAACCGGGAATTTCGGAAGCGGCGGTGTGGAAGGGAGGGAGGGAGGAAGAAAGCGGCTGGCTGGCTGGCTCGTAGGCCCGAGGGCCGAGGTCTTGAGGTGGGCCGGCTGCTAATTGGGCTTACGTTCAGTGGGCCCCAAGAGTTCCGTCGACCGTTGAGCTGCCGGGTTGGGGATCCCAAAGTACTAGTAATCTTGCACGTAAAATACTGAAAGCTAGGATTATATTGCAGTAATTACTGAATTGTACCCTCGCTCGTCAATCGTCATACCTTGGACGCTGTCACCGGCGCATTCATTCACGGTGACGTCCCGTTCGCATGTCGGCTGCAGTAACCCATCGACGCGGAATACGCGAGCACGGACTCCCGTACCCGATACCCCGGCCCCGGGGCTCCTTTTCTTTCGGGTGTGAACACGCGCTGCCGCAGTGGTGGCAGTACGAAGGACAGCACGGGTACGCCGCCACGCCGGAGAGCGCGGGGACCACGGCGTCATCCCTTTCGGTTCTGCGCTTCCTGGGGGCCGCCAGCTTTGTTGGGACGCGTACTCGCGTTGCGTCAGATTGGAGTGGCCGAGCGGGGGGACGGCGGCACGGCGCAGAGCCGCCACAGCGGCTGGAGCCCGTGACTGCTCGAGCGTGCAGGTGCAGGCCAGGAGTGGCCCGGGCCGGGGCACGGGGGCAGGCAGGCAGGCAGGGGTCACGCGAGCGGTCAGAGCTCGGGCCCCGATGGGCACGGCCGCCGCTCGCGTATCATCTTTTGCTCATTTCTTTTCTCCGCGCGACGTGGGCAGCGGGCACACGTGCTCTGGTCGGCACAGTTCGTCGCCGAGGGCAGAGCGTGCTCGTACCGTGCGCAAAGCTGCATCGATCATCGCAGGACGTGGATTCTTGTCGCTGCCGGCGGCGAGTGGATATGGCCATCGGCGAAGGAAATCCGGGAGCTTTAGGGCCGTCCACCGGTCCGCGGGAGGATCTGTGGACAAGCGGCGTGATCCACTATACAGTATGCGCAATGCCTTCTCTCAATCTCCTAAATTTCAGAAAACTGATAGTACACAATCAGTTGCTGCCATCTCAATGGGTAAAAAGAAAACGAGAAAACCACCTCATTAAGAAATAGGAAGAAAATATTGCCCTTTCGGCTATTAGCCCATTACTCATTCAGCTTTAGGCCCGGTGGCGACCCAAATATGATGTTGGGCCGGCCCGTGAAGAGAGCTGAGTTAGGAGCAATCATCAGGCGGTGGCATCTGAGGCCTCCACGTCGTCGTCTTCTGTGGGTGTATTCCCTCCCCCTCTCTCCTCTTCGCATCCATCACCGCACTGGAAGGCCGGCCGTTGCATCGGTGTCTACGTCACTCGGGCCCACTCGACAGGAGCGGCAGCTGCAGCGTCAGCGAACTCAATGGCGCTTCGCGCGGCGGAGCTCCGGCGACTCCTGCTCCCCCGCGTCGGCGGCGGCGAGGCGGCCCTCCCTCCTATCGCGTGGCGCGGCCGGTCGGCGAGCACCGCAGCCCCGGCGGACGAGGAGCTCTCCGGGAAGAGCGCCTACGAGGTCCTCGGGGTTGGGGAGACCAGTTCCAACGCCGAGATCAAGGCCTCCTTCCACCGCCTCGCGAAGGAGACCCACCCAGACGTCGCCGCCGCGGCTGGTTCCCGACGGTTCCTTCAGATCCTCGCCGCCTACGAGGTATTTCAACGAAATTTGACTGATAAGCTTTAACCGTAACTCTCGGCATTCTGATTTTACCACAATTCCACTAACCTATTGATTCTGAGTGAAATTACGACTCACCGTGTGATTTCGTTACTGAGGGGGCAACCGATCATAATTGCTTCACCGCTAATTTTGTTGGCCAGCAAGTTAACTCTTAGCTTGCGTGATCTTCAAACAATTTTTCATGAGAAACAGCTTATTAGCAGGCTTGTGTATTGCAGATCCTATCGGATTCACAGAGAAGGGCTCACTACGATAGCTACCTGCGATCGCAGAGGCGAATCGTGCAGAAGCATCCTAGGCCATCTCAATTTGTCTATCCAAGTGGTTCAGGCTCAGGCATTGTGGTACCTAGAGAGAGCAATGTTGTTGAGTGGCTGAAATGGTATAGGCTTACCATTGATGACATCGTTACCAAGAAACGGGTTGCCACTGGCTCAGGTTATTTTGATAGGCTTGAAAGTGAACTGTACACAGCAATCCACGCTGCATACTATGGCCCTGATGTTGAGTCCATGGATGTCCTTCCTGATTGCTTTGAAGCGGAAGAGAGATCTGTGTATGAGACGTCTGAGTTATTGCACCTTGTATCTGGCCGTGATCTGTTTGGTATTGTTAGTGTGGCCGATAGTGTCAAGGAGCTGTCATATGCTTGTCGCGAGAAGCTTACAGAGTCTGGTTTTAGAGCTTCTGGGTTTACTGCAAATGTTCCAAGAAATGCGAATAAAGATCAAGTGTCTATGAATCCGGTTGATACCCACAATAAAGAGATGGGGCATGAAGATGATATTCCTTCATCAGATGCCTTCAAGGATATTGAGTTGCACATATGTGGGAAAGTAGTGGCTACTGCGACTAGGAGCCCCAAGTGCAATTGCATTGACAAATCGGACGTGGATGATCACATTCATGTATATCTTGTTCCAAATGTGGATGCATCTGATTTAATGCAAGAGCATCTTCTCTTAGGCACAATTACTGGGTTAGGCACCACTGGGGAGGAAGGATCTTGCTGTGTCTACGATGATCGTGGCATAAAGACACATGTTATTATGAAACACAGGGCATTGATGGTATGAAGTATGAACACATTTCTCAAATACTTATTATGTCAGGATGGACTAGCTTATGCAAATTGTTATATGTAAAAATTTGCTTATATTATTCAAATGCCCATGTAATATAGAGTGGTGCTTATTGTTATAGAACAGCATATGATGGTGCAACAGTAGTCTTTTCGGCTCATATTTTGTTGAACGTTTGCTGCATCCATATGTTACACAGGTTAAACACATGCACTGGTATCAAGTTGGAAATAAAGTTTCACCCTGTGAATGTCGATGTAGTAGGGCTCGGTTGCCACCTAGCAGGTACAGTTACCTTTCTATGTGCACATTCTTTTCTGTATTTATCAAACCATGAAAATTAGTCTTTCCAAATATGATTGAAATTTTGATGAAGCAATGGTATGAGCACAAGCCTTAAGTACGAAACCTTTAGGTTAGATAAATTAGAAGATCTAATGCAGCCCAACAATAATTTGATGTGTTGCATACGTGATTGGCAAGGACATGGATGTAAAACAACATTTTTTTAAGTCTATCCCTGTATCAAGTGAATACAAAATGACAAATGATCCTAGACTTTCTGGTTAAAGGACCTGAGAGGATGTGCTTCTTGTTGTTGGAAAATTATGTTTACTTGAGTAATAGGCCATCCATTTTTATTAAAGAAAACCAAAGTAGTACTCCGGACAATGAAAAAAAAACTCAAGTTTACCTTGATCTTTAAGGGATACAACAAGTTTTGTATGCAACCAATTACATCTGATGCATAATTCATCTCAATATGAAGAGACTTGTCCAGTACCATTGTGGAAGGTTGTAACGACCAGTCCGGCTCTTATACAGTTCCTCTTTTGCAGGTATTGGCTCTTTGAGCCTCGTTGTTACATGCATGACACTGGTGGGTGGTACATCGAGACATATGGGAGAGACAAGAAAGGGAGGACGATTCCATCTCAGAGACATTGGGATGGTTTCAATGAACATTCTGAAAAGTGAGGTTTACTAGTATTTTACTGTCTCAATTTGGCTTGTCTGGTTGATATCTTTGTGTGCAGTGCAGCTGTGCACAAGGTCCACAGTTTTATCATTAACTCAGATTTTCAATCTGAAATTGCAGGAGATTGCATCCAGCAATGTATCTTGTCGCTCTTGCTTACAGGTCTTTGGATCTTGAAGATGCTCGAAGAAGACAATGGAACATGAGTAACTTCCTGCAATTGCCATTGTCTCACATTCTTCAGTTGTTCAAAAGAATTATTAATGGGGAGAAGAAAGGAGTTGACATGAGAACACCATGAGAATAATTTGTTTGGGAACCATTATCTTGCTTTACCAACTTGCCTGAAGCTGTGGTGTCAGAGTCACCCCTTGTTTCTGTTTCATCCCATCTTTGAAGCAGCTGTTTGTCAGTGTGGCACTGTAGTTTGCTAGGAAATAATGCAGCTTTCTTTAAATGATAACTGAAAGGGCATATTTCTGAGGCTGCTGTAGTGCCGCCCATTGGACATAGAGCATGACGGCAGTATTTGCAGATCGTGCGATGGCATAGCTGAGATTATGATTGTAAGATAGCTAGACATCTCAACATCTTTTAATTCAGTTTATGAAATTTTTTTACCTGGTTTAGGAGTGGCAGGTAACTTTACATAGCTGATGGTATCCACCACTTTGGCCAAATGATAAATTGCACATCTGATATATGCTTGTAAGAATTTAAATTCAAACCTTACTGATCTACAACTTTGTCTGTCATCTAAAAGTTTGTTGTAATTGTGCAGCTTAAGGGAGCGTGAGGAGGTTGTACCTGATAAATTTGGGCACATAGGACATGAAGTTGCCAAGCTGTCTTCCACGTTTTCAGGTAGTGTGCAGTTCAAGTTCAGACTACTTTCATGCTATCTGGTACTTTTCTAAGGGGTGGTTGTTAGTGCGTTACACGATGACTTTGGTAGGGCTTTATCTACTTTGAAAAGTAAGTCATTTTATACCTGCAGCTGTGTCTGTTCTCAGAAAGGTATAGTTTGGAACTGTCCTGCGTGTAGATTGATAATTTGATATGCACATGCCTTGTGTTTTTTCCCTTTTGATGAGTTTACTGCCTATGCTGATCTGTTGTTTATGCCTTTTATGGTGACTCTCTGAATTTAATTTCCAGTTGATGAAATCCTTGCACTCTTTAACTGTCTATATATCTACATTTCCTGGAGCAGGGTTGCAAGTCTGCAACTAAGTCTGTTCGGTCCGTTACCACCTGAATCTGCTCGCCTGCTCTATGCCTCCAACAATGTGTTAGCCATGGCTTTGGGAAACAAGAACATGTCGGATTTCAAATGGTATTTGGTGTGACCTCAGTCCTCACCCATATCGGATTCAAAGTGGTAATTGGCGTGCCGAATGGAACACCTGGACCCCATCCGTGTCCATGTAACACTGGTTGTGTTACCTCCCTTTAGCGATCATTTGGTCTTTTTTCATGCAAATTACAGAAATATAAGATATCAAATCTAGTCATACTGTACTTGAACTCTTATTCCGCTTTTTTTTTATAAGAAACTCTTATTCCGCTTGAGGGTTTGTACTGTCAACTGTTAAACAAGCAAGTACAAGATGCTTGAGCCCACCGTACCTGACCTGTATTAGCTGCAGACACGTGACGTTCTGTAGTTGCGCGCCGCGTCCGTCTTTCGTTTGGTTGGTCCCACACGTCAGTGCGCCGACATCTGACGAGCAAAAAAATTATTCGCTCCATATCAGAGATTCAGACTATTCCCGGAGGAGACGACCCCCGCCTCCTCTCGTGACGCGAGGTCGCGAGCAACCTCTCCTCCCATTGCCGGATCGTCCTCGCCTCCCGATCCCCGACCCATACGCAGACGAGAGGCGGCGAGCACGCGGAATGAAGGGAGGTGGCGTCATCAGGGCCTCCGGCGGAGGCCCCGGCGGCGTGGGACTGATGCGGACGCGACTGCGGCTACCCGTGGTGCTCCTATCCTGCTCCCTCTTCTTCCTCGCCGGCTTCTTCGGCTCGCTCCTCTTCACCCAGGTACGCGGTGGCGAGCATCGGCACACCGCGTTCCGATTTGTCGCTGCCCTGTTGCGCCGCTCCTGATCCGGGCGGGCTGGCTGCGGTGCAGGATCCGGAGGAGGCGGACATGCCGGTGCCGAGGGAGCGGCTGCTGGAGGCGGCGTTGCCCGAGATGCCCTACGGCGAGTCCGGCGAGGCTGCGCCGTCCTTGATCCCATACCAGGTTATGTCTCGCTCCGAACCCGTCCCCGGTTCCCTGCATATAGGTCGCTTGCCCATTGTTTTGCCAGCGTTCGGCGTGATGTCATGACGTGGCGAGGGGGCTTTGGTGCGTGCACGAGTGTTCTTCGCGAATTTTACGGTAGGTGGCGAATGGATTGCTTTTGGCGGTTACATTCCTTCGGCTGGCACAATTGGTCTGTTGGGTGGTTTGTTGTGATATATCACACAATGCCACAATCCACTTGGGGTGAAACACTGAAATTAACTTTTCAGTGTCATTTATTTTCCCGAATTTGGACGGTACCTTGTGTACAATGGTTTTGGTGTGATGCCCTGATAACTAGCATGTGATTGTGGTGCAGTTCGGGGCCTGTTGCATGCATGCAAGTGTCATGGTCTCGTGGGCTTGTTGATGGAATCATGGTTGGCAACTTGGCATTTTGAATTTGGCACGATTGTGCAGGCGTGTGACATAAGAAGAATTTGCAAAAGATGTGGGTATTTAAGAATATTTAAGAATTTTGAGGCACCATCACCAATCCAAATTGTGCATGTGTTTCTGCCATCGTATGGCTAATGTAGGTTCCTGATACTCAGGAAATGTTGTTGCAATAAATGGATGTCGTGTGTTTTAGTTCTGTTGCGTGTCTGATATATTTATGGTTGTACAATTGTGTTGGCGATTGGCTGCATTGAGGTTAATTGTTTTGGGTAAAGAATGGCTATGTTGATTTAATGTTGTGTGAACAACTTACTCAGACACCTTAGATTACTCGCCATTACATAATTTGTGCACCTCACATTTTGCTCATGGATGTATATTCTAGTGCATCTTGTTTGTAGGGTAAGAGTTCAATACTTTTCTAATTTCATGTCTTCTGTTACATTTCACACCATAACCTCACCTTCACCAGAAGTTGTTTTTTCCCCTTTGTTGTTATGTTGGGCTGTTGGCAACCCATGAAAGCTGCTTTATAATGTATTCTGAACTCTTGGGCAGATTTTGAGCTGGCACCCTCGTGCATTGTACTTTCCACAATTTGCGACATCAGAACAGTGTGAAAATATAGTAAAAAATGCGAAGGAAAGACTTGCACCATCAACATTAGCTCTGAGGAAAGGAGAAACTGCAGAGAGTACCAAGGGAATCAGGACAAGGTAACGTTACAGTCAAAGAGTAACTTCAGAAAAGGAATAGCCAAATAGGTTAACCAACTGGTACTCATATATTACTGTGGAGAGATTGTGCAGTAGTTTTTTCGGTGGATTGTACCTCTGCTGCAATGAGCAATGTCATTTGACTCATCTCAGAACTGCCTGTTTTTAGGAGCAAGTCTCGGATAGATGTTTGTGTTGTTTACCTTTCGAGTTTTCATGAACTATATTTTCAGTCTGCTTGGGACCCAATTTATCTTGCACACATAATCATGAAAATAGTTGGACCCTTGGTGGCATCATCTGACTCTCATTGAACTAATAGTGATTCCTTATGCCAAACAGTTCGGGAACATTCCTCAGTGCTAATGAAGACCCAACTGGAACCCTTGCAGAAGTTGAGAAGAAGATTGCAAGGGCTACCATGATACCCAGAAATCATGGGGAGGTACTACATAATATTTGCAATTGTATAGCACATTTTGTGTCTCAATTGTTCCTGGGACAGAGAATTTATATATCTTGGAATCTGCATGTGCCCCTTTCTTTTTTATACTCCTTTTTCTTGAGCAATTTTTTTCTTTTTGCTGATGAGAACCAGCACACTGAGGGACAAACCAACAGATAATTAAGTAAAAGAACAAGATATTGATCTAAAGGGGAAAAAAGGTCCCAAGCTAAAAGCCTAAGTTATAATTGATGTTGATTTTATTATATCTGCTAAGTGCAATCATACTGATATGGAAGATAGAACTAGGACAAGATAAACCAGTTCACCCTCCCTTGGAGGCTCTGAACTATTTAGGGTTTATACTCTTGCTTGACTTCAACTGATACAAGGGTGTCTCTTCTATAAAGGCGTCTAACTTGACGCCTAAGCAAATATCCTAACTGAATCAATCTAACTTATCTCTATCCTAACAAACAATTAATCCAATCCACGCTGCAGTACAATGTGGCCAGTGCACCTCTATCCTATGCCTTCTAATCCCTGTCCCACTACCGTAACACATACTTTGGCTGCTAAAGTAACTACATTGTTCCATCATGGCATGCTGGGTTTCTCTTGAAGCATAACTTTTGCAGCTTTAGTGTTTTCCTGATTTTATCCTGGCATATGGATAGATAGTTGCTTAATACATAATGGAAGTATTATCTTCGACATATGCAAATGTAATTTCAAAAATAATCTTATTGTTTACACCTTAGGATTTAATGGGAAGTTTGTATAGTGTTTGTGGTTTTGGATTTTTGACCTTGCAGTACCCTATGCTACACCTTGTAGTTTGCCCTTCCATGGAAAGATGTTCATATTGATCTGTGGATGTTATATTCTTTTTGTTTTGGATTTTGAACTTGTAGTGCCCTATGGTACACCTTGTCATTTGCCCTTCGATGGAAAGATGTTCATATTGATCTGTTGGTGTTGTATTCTTTTGTGCAACTGTTGAGTTTTGCCCCAATTGAAACCGACACAAATTTTTGGATCATTCAGAAATTACTAGAAAAAGGCATGAAAAATGAGCATTTATAATGTTTCATTGATTGACGTTGCTTTTATGGTACCTTGCAGCCCTTTAATGTCCTGCGGTATGAGATTGGACAAAGGTATGCTTCACATTATGATGCATTTGACCCAGCCCAGTATGGTCCACAAAAAAATCAAAGGGTATGTTGCAGTTATGCTTGCGTTCTGCCAAACTTGAGCATTTATCGTGATGTGCAAATTGAATTTTTACTCTTTAAAGAAGAAAGGCATTAGAAAGTGCTAGCTACTAATAGCATGTCTATTTCCCCCCATGAATCCTACATCTGACATAGCAAATGTTTAAGTACTCTAGTTTTATCTCCTGGGTTTCTATTTGCTTTTGTCTTTGATTTCCCACATTCACAAGCACACTGGATTTTCAGAAATGTGTTAATCTACTTGAATGATGGAGACAAGTGATTTGAGTTAAATTATTTGATTAAACAATATAACTAAGGAACTATTGAAATGTAATTTCTCAGGTGGCGTCTTTCTTGCTTTATCTCACGGATGTCGAAGAAGGGGGAGAAACAATGTTCCCATATGAGGTGAGTGCCAATATAATTTTCTATATATTTTTGGTAGCTGATTATAATGCATCCTGTACTAATTTGCAGAATTGGGAGAATATGAATATAGGCTATGATTATGAAAAGTGCATTGGCCTAAAGGTAAAACCAAGGAAGGGTGATGGACTCTTGTTTTACTCCCTCGCGGTAAATGGCACCATTGACCCGGTATGTGCTAGCCGATCAAGTTGGCCCTCTGCTCCGTTCTCTTTAGTGTAAACCAAGTAGGAAGTCATGTTCATTCTTTTATCTGCACTATACACTAAATTCCTTTCCTTTTCCTTTGCAACACTAAATTATCTGCACAATGAAAATGAATACAGTTAAAAATGCCAGATCTGAACATCAGATAATTCGTGCTGCTAACTTGGGCTTGAACTGCTGTCGCAGACTTCACTTCATGGTAGCTGCCCCGTGATCAAGGGTGAGAAATGGGTCGCCACAAAATGGATTAGAGGCAATATAGTTTAGAGATTGAGAGGCACAAGGGTCAAGACGCCCTCCAAGATAGATCATACGCACATATACTAACCATTTTTGTACTTGTTCAATTGCCGTGGACATTGATGGAGTGGTGAAAAGAAAGTATAACTATTCTGTTTGCATTGTGTCAATATATACTTATAGCGTTACAGCAAATGACATTTCACAATCTCCTTTCGTTTTCCAAGTTTGCACGGTATGTACGAATGTAGTGTGGTGAGGCCAGGCGTAGGCCGTTGGAGTCGCCTCGGACCGTGTCGTGATATATAATAGCTCCCCGCTGGATTGGCATGCCTTCGGCTTCAGGAGCTCAGATCACTCTGGCATCTCTCAATGTAAAATAACGGATTGGACTACAAACTGCAGCACCACTTAGTGCTGATTGAAAAAGTCAGGCTCACTAACCGTCCAGCAATTTAATGACAGAAGGAGAAGGCACTACTACTCTCCCTCCGTTTCAAAATGTAGATCGATTTAGCTTTTTTAGATTCATAGTAAATAAATATGAATATTGCATACACAATATCACACCACAATACAAGCAATATTGTTAAAGCTGTCCTCTTCAATTAGTCTAGACCACACACAATTTATCTCCCGTTACACAAGATTATATGCATGGTGATCCCCAGCTTAAAGATACTATCAATCTCTGCCATCGACGCCCACATGATGCGGCTACTATTTTGCCACTGACATGGAGTCATGCTGCAGATATCTGGAGCAAGATGCTTAGTGAACCTTGTTTCAGCTGACGATGTTCAATAAGGAAGAAGGTTGTGCACCATAGTGGTTTCAGCTCCATTCCAAGGGTGCGCGCCATAATTATTGTGGTCGTGTCCTGCTGTTCTCCGCGGCTCTCACTTGGACGAAGTAGGGATGTGCCTACAAGTATTCATGTGGAGCATTTAAGGCAACAATCCAAGCATAATTTATAACAAATTTATTCTTTTTACAACTTGAAGATACAATATTATTCCTAGAAACCTGAAAGAGATTGAGTATCAAATATCTAGTTTCATGCATGCAAACTGATGTACTTCTCATACTATGTAAATGGCTTCAAGATTACTATGTTAAAATGTCAAAGTACGGAATACTTTGCTGAAAAATGAAAAATATGTGAAGACTGAACACAGATAAAATGTAATGTAATTGCAAGATAAAATAACCGGAAGTTATGCAGCCAGAGAGGAGCATGTTCAATTAATCACTTGTATAATACAAACAGAGCATGAAAATGTTCAACAGGACAGATCTAAATAAGCAAAACTGTTATCTGCGAAGGTAGATTATCTGTCTGACTTACCATAGCTTCACGTGCAGTAAGCCTATCTTGATGATCATAGCGTAGGAGCTTGTCCAGAAAATCTATGGCCTGCAAATATACAAAAAAAAAACATATTAAGCAACAACCACAGTTAGAAACAATAAATTACTAGCGCTTAACAAACCTCAGGTGATACTAGGTGTTGGTTATCAGCATTAATAAACTTTGACCAGGGTTTCCTACTATGCCTGCATATGGTACACATGGAAGGGTTATAATTCATCCAAAATAACAAGGATCCAACATCTCAAAGAACGGCAGTTTACCTTCCAACAAGAGCTTCAAGTTGAGGGTCAAGCTCGATATGATACTTGTTCAAATAAGCATTCAGCCCATCTGTTCCGAGCACCTAAAAATTAATGGGAGGTAGCAGAGTTGGATACTGTGCTGGACAATCTCATACTTATTACTGCATACCAAATAAGCATTAAATAAACAAACATTCGAAGCTATTTTAAACTTTCCTGAGGACTTTTCAGATATTTGAAGTCCTTGTGTACATAAATCGGTGACTTGACATCTATCACCTCAGGCAGATGCTGAGCGCTGCATTATGCATGAGGTACAATATTCCAACATTACAGCTTTCCAATACTAAAATGCTCAAGCAAACCCCAAATAAAAAGATGGCTCTGGTGCATTTTTTCAGAAGATCAATAACATGAAACCAAGGACACAGGAGACCAGTTACAGACTTGCTGTCATCATTGCAGACTGGAGTTAAGTCCAGAGTTTCAAATTGGCCGATTTGGGTACATGCCATTGAGAACAAATAAGGCAAGCTTCATGCTAAGATATAGTGGGAGTCAGTATGATGGTGTAAGGTTTATCTGATACCGGTCTATAACTAAACTCATTTATATTATATTATGCAAGTTGTCCCCCACAAGTTTCATCCTTACAATTATTTCATATAAAGAACATACCAAACACATAACTTTACAAAAACAAGTATGCCATTTATAAAATAAAAACTAGTGAATTATTGTCTCGTCTATTGCTTTAATGTGTAGCAGTTTTGGATACAAAAATACAACTCCTTAAAGAACATCAGCTTCTGCGAAACCAACTATAATTATAAAAGGGAAACAGCAGGGTGTAACATTGATTTCAAGGTAAGAAGTCAATTGCGTAACAGAAAGCTTCTTCGTCCTAATAAAACAATCAAACCACGAATTGGAGAAGCACTTATAATACCAAAAGGTCCAAATACTTTATCCCAGAGACATGTGGGATGAAGAATCAAACTTGCGCTTACCTTTGCAATCTTCACAAGTTGGTCATGATTGTCATGGCCATAGAAGAACGGTTCCTTGCGAAATATCTGCAGCCATCAATCAGGACACATATATAAAAGCTGAGTTATCAGTCACTAACTAATTGCCAATGCCCATTGTGTCCAAGATATAGTATTAACCTATGGAAACCATTTTTATAGCCATACATACCATTCCAGCAAACATGCAACCAAGACTCCACATGTCCAAAGAATAATCATAATCTTGTAAATCAACAAGAAGTTCAGGTCCCTTGAAATACCTGAATCGATGTGATACAAAAAATACGCCCAAGTGAGACGTCAAAGAGAAAGCATGAACTGTTAGTGAAAATTAGATGAGATTTGCTAACTGATATGATGCTACTATAAAAGTATACATAGTAACTATGGCCATTTATGGCATCCACTTGATTTGCTTATATTTCGATAAGATTCATTGATTTTTTTGCTTAAATTTCAGCACTACCAAAACATATAGTGAACGCCAAATCAATTGAATCACTTGTTCATATGCTGCTTACAGACTCAAGAGTCAACAGGAGATTCAACAAAAAAAGCAAAGTGAACATGTCCTGCTCTTAACTTGCAATGTTTACAAAATGCACATGATTAGAAGGATGGAATTCAATATAATTGTGAATATGATAGCATACGTAAACAAGATGTTCGCTCATTTCTTCACCTACCTTGATGCAACACGGACATTATATTCCTTGCCTGGATGATAGAACTCAGCCAAGCCCCAGTCTATCAAGCGAAGTTTTCGAAGCTCATGGTCTATCATTACATTGTGGGGCTTGACATCTCGATGCATAATGCCTTGAGAATGGCAGTAATCTAGAGCCTGGAATTAAAAATTACAGATTGAAATAAGGGCAGACAGGTGGGTGTTGAAAATAAGTGGGTTCACTTCAACATAGGAGGCACATCAGTGCTCTCACTTCATATTTCAAATAAGTGGGTGTTGAAATATAAAAGTGCAAAATATTTTTCTTAAAAAAAGTTCAGTTGGCAACATTAAAAACAAGAAATAATCAACCAGATTACATGAATCCATGCCCATCAATGATTTAATTTTTTACAACAGCACTTCAATAAATATTATGAATTGGTAAAATGGTATTTTCAAAAATCCAAGGGCAGAAACACATACAAGTATCTAACTGAGTAGAGGAAGCATTTCAAGCAATCAGAGTGACATAATCAAACTACGAAATAGTACCAGGAAATTGTGTCTTGTAGGACTTAAGTAAATAAGCAACTAACTGGAAGTATCTATCTTGAACAATATTGTAAGATCTAAAGTGCAATGTGTTAAATATTAATGGCAACCTTGAGTAGCTCGTATATATAGTAACGGATGTCATAATCTGTCAATGTGGGGTACAAAACTTTGAAGTCTGTGTTGTTGACATATTCAAAGATCAAGCTGGGGGTCTTTGAATGCTGATCTCTGACAATATCAAGCAGTTTAATAATGTTTGGACCTCCACAGAGATTCTGAAGTATTTTGATCTCCCTTTTGATCTGCATAAACATATGAAAGGTATGTTAAAAGATACAGCATATATATGACTATTTAGTTAGTAATGCTCGGGCACTCAGCTCCTATCATAAAAGGGGGAACATGGAACAAAAATGTTATGAGAATGGCCAACATATTCCTTTATTACCTTCTTTTTCTTGACAGGCTTAAGGATCTTAATGATGCATTTCTCATTATTGTTAACATTGATGCCTTCAAAGACCTCACTATATTTACCTCTTCCAACTTTCCTGACAACTTCGTAGTCATCCTGCTCACTGGTAAGAGACATCATAATAGTTAGGAAAGCATTATCTCCATATAAATACAAAAAGGTGTAACATACTTCTTTGTGCTTGAGAAATATCAATAAAAAGAAGTAAACAAACCAAAAGGGCAGATTCGAAGGAAAAACTTAGATTTGCATTCAAAAATAGAAAACATGAATTATACTAAAATTGTTGTGATGAAGTACTGAAAACGCAATTGCTTTTTCTCTATAGTCTATAGCTTTCCAAAGAAGAGACAAGACAGAAAGCAAAGTAGCCACAGTTGTTTTTTATCAAGACATCTTGTTAAAAATTCACCGCCGACTAGGAAAACAGCATATTAAAAAAAATAACTGATAACATACTTCAGAAGGTCTGCATCAAGAGAAAAAACTGTGTGCTTTCTCAGGTGTCAGTAAGCAATAAAGTGCATTCCACTAAGTATCAACTACCAACTAAAAACAGCATAGAAAAAAATAACTGACAACATACTTCAGAAGGCCTGCATAAAGAGAAAAAACTGTGTACTTTCGCAGGTGTCACTAAGTAATAAAGTGCATTCCACCAAGTATCAACTACCAACTCGGTGCCATGGCATATATGATTTCCAGTATGGATGGGAAAATGAGCTACATGCCTTTCGTAGTTACATAAGGTGTTGCAGCATAAATTGGATGTGTGGCCATCCTCATAACTCAGATTCTCAATCAGATGAAAAGTTCAGATGTGACTTAATATAAAAGAAAATTGTTTAAACTCAGACAAATACCAAGAAAGATGAGAGTAACATTTAATATACACTAATTTTAATTTTCAAACAAAACGATCTATTTTTAGCTTCATCCTAAGACCGAAATTGAGATCCAACAAAATTTGGCCTCTGTTTCTTTAAACGCTAGGACTTAGTTAAGAAAAGGGTGATCCACTTATACTGGAAGCCACCAAAAGGTTAGCTATGGCAGATCAACAAAAAAGAATTCGATAATAGTAAGACATTACTACAATGACTAAAGGTAATATGCACCTCAACCAACCAGAAAAAATAGCCAAAGGAATTAAATTGTCCTGATAGAGATAAACAATGCACGTTGGTACATGGTCAATAGTGATTAGTGAAAAAATTGGATAAATGATGCAGCTATAAGAAGGTTGGGTATTTTTTAGTCTACAAAAAAAATAAAGGTTCTATTGTGGTATTGCCTCAACATTTGTTGCCATTTCAATCTTCTGCCCCTTCTAAATTTTCATACAGCCCTATCTGTACCCTGCTAAACCAGATAAACAGATCATGCAGCTCAACCATGCCTTGTAGTGAAGAGGAACTCCCCCCTCTGATGCAGACAAACACATGATGAAGTCCAAAAGCAGCCAAGCAGGCCACCCAGTACTAACGATCCCAGCGGCGATACATACGGATCACATGCTCAACCGCGAACGTGCAAGCTGCGTCAAGTGGAATTAGGACGTGACGTGACGTTAGCGCCTTACCCCCATTGGACGGTGAGCGCCTCGTAGTCCCAGTACTCCTTGGGGCGCACGACGTTGATGTCGGCGTAGACCCTCGCCTTCGACATGACGAGCCCGGATCCCGCGGCGACCGAGGCGGCGCGCGGGCGCGGCAGGGCGAGGAAGGAGGACGCGAGCGCAGCGACGACGACGGCCGCGGCGGCGGCGGGCTTGGCGATGCCGGTCGGCAGGCGGTACCAAGGCGGCGCACCGATCATGCGGCGGCCATCGCCGGCGGCGAGGCGTGACGGGCTAGGGTTTCGGCGGGCGGAAGGGGGGAGAGGCGAGGTGGAGGCGGAATCTCTCGTCGGGCTGTGTTTGTTTAATTTAAGTGTGGGGAGATAGAGATGACTGGGTGAGAGGAGGGGGACGGGCGGGCGCTGGAATCTGCTGGCTTTTCGTCGGCGACAGGTAGATTTGTTCGCTGACGTGGGGCCCCCACTTTCCCCTTTCGTGGGCCTTGTTGCTGTGACGCTTTCATACAAGGACGCATCTTCAAGAGTGCCCAAAATTCATTCTAGAAACTGAATTTTGGATAGAACAGGCTCCAACATCCCAAAATCAACTCCTAATATTTATTCTCGCCCAAAACTAGCGGTATCTGGAGTCAAATTCCCGCACGCCCCGCAGTTCTCGTGCACCACACCGACGATTCTGACTCTGCAACTGCCGGTCCTAGCCGCCCAAGGCCCAAAGCAGGCGAGTATCCGTTCAGTTCATTTGTCTTCTTTTCTTTATTTGCAGTAATCAAATGGATTTAATTGATTAGTACAGATTGCAGCTCCTCTGCAAGGAAGCCCCGCCTACAATGGCATGTCATATTTTGCATGTCGATTTATCGCGACGGTGAGTAGCAATCGGAGTCGGAGACGAAAGAATGTGGGACGATAAAGAAGCACAAGCAAGAGAAGAAAAGGAAGCCCATCAGTGAACTGAACATACGAGGAGTTGGCGTGCAGCAATGTTTCACATGCTTTGATCTGTATGTGATGAAGCTTTCAGGGTACACAGGTTTGGATCAGCCATTCGATTAACATCACACTGAAATTTGCAGCACACAAGGTCCAATTGTTTTTACCGAATTCTCTTGCATTCTCGCCGCCTTGTATTGTTGACTGTCGTCAACAAGACCAGAAGCACTTGCAGTAAGGTAGTCACACTCGTAGCTTAATCTGAAAAGCAAGTCCCTACAGTCTCCTTACGTTTTGGAAAGTGTCTCCTACATCCTCCTGAACGACTAGTCAATTATTGATTTCTAGACTTGATCTGACCACGCAGCATTCAACTGAAGAACAGTATCAAGTCAACACCCTGACACTAGGCGCAGCAATCAACACATGCGTTCTTTGATTCCCCTCTCGTAGCGTCATGCCATCTTGAGGCTGAGCCAGTGGAACAGCAGCGGCGGCGGCGCCTGCATCCCGACGCCGTCCTCCACCGCCTGCACCACGTCCAGCCCGGCGCCCGGCCTCCTCTTTTGGTGGTACGGCGTGCCGCGCGCCTGGCGCCACTCGCGGGCGGAGGCGGTGAGCACGTCGGATTCCGTCGACGACGACGAGAGGCTCTCCCCGCCGGACGGGTACTCGCCGTACCTCTTCTTGGCCCCGCCGCCGCCCACGGCCAGCGTGAGCTCCAGCTCCGCGTCGTCGTCGGTCTCCTCCTCCGCCTCGTCGTCGTCCTCCTCCTCCGCGCTCCGCACGTACTCGACGGCCGGCGCCACAACGTCGAAGCTGAGCGCCGTGCGGGGCGTTGGTGTCGTTACTGCTACGTAGCCGCCAGGACCGCGAGCGGCGTAGCGGTGCTCGTAGGCGCACATGCCGAGCGCGCCTCTGCTGTGCTCGGTGGAGCCGCCGTTCGGGGAGGTCGACAGGTTCCTCTGGCTCTTGAGCTCCCTCTTGAGGTCTCGCATCAGAAGTTTCTGGATCCTGTATAAGCGATGGAGCTCGTGAACCTGCAACGTTAGGGGACAAGATGTTGATCAGTGCATTGTCCTCAATAAGCAAATTGGAAAGCTCGAGAGAATGAAGCCTTTGTGCTTACTTGCTGTCTGAAAGTCTGTTCGTGCTTCAGCATGGCCATCTTCAGCGTATCTTTGTCGCAGTGCCTGAATACTTGCTCCATGGGCATTGTGGAATTGTGCGCTTCTACTCTATCTCTCTCTTCCAACCTGAACCGAATTCAGACAAGAAGTGAGTACTGTGCAACTGTAAGAATGAAAGCCTTTGAACTGAGTGCAGCACTACATGCAGAGGAAAGAAAGTAAGGTCGACGGAGAGAAAAACTGAACAGCAGTCTAAGGCTACAATATGTCTGATAGCTTTCTGAAAATAGAAGACTGAAAGAGGTGTGATTGTTATCAGAATGTCTTGATCCAAAATATGCTTACTACAAATGAGAAGGCTAGGTAAGCCTGAAAAGGGATAAAAACATCATGCCAAACTCAACTCCTAAGCTTAAAAATGATTGAACAGGGCATTGAAAATTGATGAGCAAATCAGAAAGGAATCCAAAGGAAGGAGCTTATTCCTCACCCAGCGTAACTGCTTGATGTCAGAGAAGTGACTCACTAACTGTATCCTACTGAGCTCTAACTACTCCTTGGCTCTTGCCACTCTCAGTTCCTGATCATTGTATGGCTCCAAAGCCCACAGGCTTTCCCTTTTATACACATCCATCTCCACTCCGCAAGCAGAGCAAGAGAGCATGCAGCTCATCCTCCTCCCTCTCTCTGAACTCTCTGAAGAAAAAAAGCAGCAGGGGACAAGACACGAATGATGTAAGATTCCTTTCACAGTGGCCGTATTTTTAACTAGGCATGCCGAACGATAAAAGCACACATCACTGTGGCCCCTGTTCTTCCTGCAGCGGTTCAGGAACAAGAGGGAAACAGGCTGCGGGTTAAGAAATGGGCCACCACCTAAATTACATGCGCCTTTGCGTAATCATTCGGCTGTAATAGAAAATTACTGTAAAGGTGTTTGCGGTAAAAAGCGTGATGAATGCAAGCTTTTGGAGCCGGATGTACGGTGAAGATAAGCTTTTGGACGACAGCAATACGTCAGTGGACCTCTATTCTTTCAATGTGTATACAACAAGGCGTCAACAAAAGCTTTAAATCATTTACACCGGACAGTCCTTTTCTCTATCGCCGCACCTGTTTTTCATTTCGAAGTTAGGGTTTGGTAGGTACAGCAGGGGGAAGCTCCAATGTACACTATTATGATCCAAGTGACAGAACAAAGAGGTTTTTTACTGCCATGCTCTTTCAGCTCGAAGCTGTTAATATGTCAAACCCAGATCGTTGGATGCTTTGTGTTAATAAGACATATGGGGCCAGGGCATGACGTGCAGCATTAGCCAAGGCCCAAGTGATCAAGATTTTCTTCTCAGTGCACGCCAATTGACTCTAATTTGACTGCTTTTAGTGTGAGAAGACCATGATGGTGCAAGAAGCAGTCCAGGAACATTTTGATACCCTTCATGGTGTACAAATTCCTCATGGATCGGAGGGCGGGGGCATGGACCATTCAGTGTTCATCACCATGCATGATTCGGATCAAGGACCGGGACTCTCTGGTCAGAGCTCCATGGGGGACCCGGGCAGGCAAGGTGGTCCAGCGGCCATTGCCGTTCCACCTGTTCCTCCATCCTCCTCCCCTCCTCAGACATGAGGTATGCCCCTACCCTAATTGCCCTAGCAAAGCTTGTAATCTAGTGTTTTTTAGATGCTAATGATCTAGCGTGTTAGCAGAAGAAAAAGGGTGCTGAACCAGACAAATTGTGTGTTAAAAAGGACTAACACACAGCATGCAAAAGCGCCTTTCCCATTTGAAGCCACCAGTCCATCATGTCACTCACTCCACGGTCACGCAGGGTGCCTAGAGGAGGTAGCCATGCCCAAGTGCGGTTCCAAGAAAAGATGAGCTGAAAGGGCAGCACCATGTTAGAGTTTGCGAATTGAAGCAAGTAAACAATGCCCGAGATGAGTATTGAGTAGTGATCACTCCTGCAGTGTTTTAATCTGTAGCAACTAGCTAGCAAGCAGGCTTCACCCAGTTGGCTAGTAGTGCGACGGCCACCTGCAGAAAGTTGCAAGCATATGTTTAATAATGCTATAGCTTAACAGATGCATAGCTTAAAACGATAGATTAACAGAACAAACCTTGCTTATGTCAGTTCACTTCTGGAGCGCAGAGAGCAGTGTTGTGTTAGAAATGGTCTTTTCAGCCAGCGGCGCTGTGGAGCGTGGGGAACGGGGTGTGGAAGAACGGAGGCCGAGGCGGCCGACAGCCGCGCACGCGCTGCTGCGGAAGGAGCAGCAGCCGGGCCAGGTGGCGGGGCCCGCTGCATCGTCGGGCCCACATGGTATCAGTCCACCGGCCCATGGGCCCGGTCGTCCTGGGCCAGAGCAGATTCTCAGTGATGTCTTGGCGTGGTGCTAATTCTTGCGGCTTTCCTGATACTGATCGTATAGTTCATCTCCACAAATTCTTCTACGCTCCTTACAGGTAATCACGTCATAGATACATCGTCTACAAAAACTATATCTTGATGATAAAATTATTGTATGGCAATAAAATCGTAGATAAAAATAAATACACATATTATGAAGAAAAACTGAACTTATTTAGCTTGAGTTATAAGATGAACAAGCATGCACTGCACGTTGATCTCAACAATTTTCTAGCATTATCCACTACAGCTACTCTCGTAGAGGATCCATCATGGCGACAAGCATTGACTGGAAAAAACCCTGCGGAAAGGAAAATGGAAGGTTGACAAGCTTAAAGAAGGTGATCAAAAGGAGCAAAACGGCAGAAAGTTTGTGGAAAGGGGTGAAAGCCGCTGTCATCCGTGTCCTCCTTTCGCCGTAACAGCTCTTTGAGAGGAAACAAGTCATCACTTTGGCATGTAATAGCCGGGCGCGAAAGGCTCCCTCTCTTTTATACGTGCTAGCTGCCTCGCTCATGAATTCAGTGCGCATCATTGCGCCGTTCATCACGCACAAACTTGCACACAACTACGTACGACTACAAAGATAGAAGTCTAGAACAAAACTATCATCAGTTCATCACGCATCTGATAGTACGAAACTAGTACATGACGGTTCTCCTATCATGTACAGTAGTTCGCATGTAGCTGTCCTTCCGTGCTATTGCATCTGAATATCTGATAGAACAAAACATACAGAGATATGCATGCAGTTCTACGTATTTTCATCACGCACAAACCTTGCACACAACTACATGCCTTGGAAAAATCCAGCAACAGTACGCATCTGATACCTTGGCAAAACTAAAATGGCAGGAATGATGATGGTGAAGCATGCTTGGCAGCAATCCAGGAGCTAAGCCTAGCCACTCAAATTCAGTGCTGAACTTTCCCCAAAAGCGCATCGGTTCCAGTAACTTAACTTGCTCGGCTCCGTTAAACAAGTCGCCAAGCGAGGCCCTCCACGCGTTCCCGTTCCGTGAGCAGCGCCTGACCTCATCATGCCTTGCAAAACCATAACATTCCGCTCGTGCCTTGCGCCAAGGCTATCATGCTCGTGCCGTTAGGGATCATCATGAGGATGGGTCAGGGGCCAGGGCGAGGATAATAATTTCTTAATTACCGACATGTCCTTCTTTAGTGCGAAACCTGACGGCATGATGCTACACACCGGCAGGCTTCTTTCGGTTCCCCCCTGCTGCCCTTGTTGCAGAAGTTATTTGAAGAACAAGTCCCTGTTCATGCATAGCACGAGGAAAAAACTATTGATGTTTTTCATTTCCGCATTTTCAGAAAATGAGCCGTGAGCTCCGATGTTCACCAATCACCAGAGAAGGGAGTGAGCACCAAGCACAGACTCAAATTCGGTTGAGCAGGAGGAGGTCAAACAGCCTCCCCATCATAAGAAATCAGCCTGCTATCTCTTTTTCCTCCTCACACTTGTGTTGTTTCCTTTCTTTTAAGTAAAGCACATCAAGAGCTGCTTTCTTGACCTCAGAATGTTCCTTAAAGCAGCCACACTCATCGGATAAACAGAGAAAATAAAAGATAAAGTTATGTTGCTGCAGTATGTGTTCCTGCTGGAGATGAAAACCAAATAAATCAACCATGGATAGGAAAAACCCTGGACAAACACTGCCATTTTATCAAACTGGGTACCATGGCAAACAAACAGCAGTCTGGTCAAAAAAACGAAAGCACATTTCAGGCCTGCCCATACACATGATCTACATGGACAATCATGCTCAAGCAGTGTTCAAAAGAAGTAAAGAACACCCACCCACACACACACATTCCACAGACCAGCATAAAAGTTACCCAGCCAGCAAAAGCGCCACGGAACATGCGTCTTGTAGCCGTCGGCCCCTCACAAAGCGCAGCGCCGGATGATCGATCGATGCAGAGGGTGGCCGGGCAGGACCGACCGGTGTCGATGAGGCATTCGACCACTTTTGATCAGGGAAAGAGACGGCCTCACGGCCCACAGGCAGCTGTTCACGCATGGGCCCCTGTGCTGTTAGCCTTTGCCTCTGGCCTGGGAGGAAGCTGGGACATGGAACCCAAAAAGCCTAGGCACTTCGATCTTGACATCACAAAGACATGGCTGGTCTGGTCATCTGTTGGCCTTCGGGATATCCGATCCATGCTGGCCATCAGGCCATGCACATGCCAAGTTATCAAGTTGTGAAATGGAGAACAGGAGAATTGAAGGGTCCTTCTGTTTATGAGCAAGAAGTTCATGATCGACATCTGCAATAGTAATGTGATGAAAAGGACTGCACGCTGTATCTGAAGTGTCATGAATATATATGCTAGTTCTGCATCATTTCGAGATGGCTTGGCTAAATGTGGTTCAACCTGTGCATTTGTTTTTGAAATACAAATTCAGGCGGTGATTCAGGAATGCAGTTATTCGTTCTAGAAAACCCATTCTTCAGACAACTACATTCAGTTCAGAATGTCAATGCTGTAACTAAAAGAATGAAAGAATGAGGAAACTAGTGAGATCTTTGCCCGGCTAAATGTGGTTCAACCTGTGCATTTGTTTTTGAAATACAAATTCAGATGGTGATTCAGGAATGCAGTTATTCGTTCTAGAAAACCCATTCTTCTGACAACTACATTCAGTTCAGAATGTCAATGCTGTAACTAAACGATTGAAAGAATGAGGAAACTAGTGAGATCTTTGCCTTAATAGAAGTGAAGGTAAAACTTGTACGTTTTCATATGTGAATTGGTAAAACCTAGTGTATGCATGTCAAACAGTTCGTCATCAAGCAAAGTGGAAATGGTTCTTGGCGAGTTTCACTGGCAATTGCCAGATGGGACTTAGGTCTTAGCTTGACAAACATGTAACTGGGCTTTATTGGATTGACCGGGCCAGATTACTAATTTGGACTTTGGGTTCATGCTTGATTAACTTGACCACCAAGTTTGTCTTGGACTTTAACAAAAGCCAAGAACTGGTGCTTTGAAACTGCTCACTCGGGACGTTGAATACTTGAATAGACGATGATGCATGACAGCTTGCCTAAAAAAATACCCAGAAAAATTTGATGATTTCTCAAGTCGCCTTGCAATCATCTCGTGGAGCCCTAGCTGCTTGTCAACTGGCCGATTTGATTTGAATTGTTTAACGGAGTGGTTGATTTGATTGAGTCAGAGGATCGTTGTTCATGGATCACGCGTGGCGCGCCATCGATGTTGTGCAGCTGGTAAGAAATTCAAATTCTTAGTTTTCATGTGGAACATAATAGTAGGAATACCCTCATCTTATGGTTGATTACAATACTTAACAGCACGGAGGGTTTTAGCCTTTTAGGATGTGATCATCAAACTTGAGGCTATAAATTAGAACCGACTGTTAGGATTGTTCTCGTCCGACTCAGTCCAACGATCGAGTCGGAGTCCTTGATCGTGCCCTGATCGGGGGCGCCCAACCGAGATGTGGTTGGTGGCCCCCCGTCGTGCGGCGCTATATAGAGGAGGTGGGGGCCGCGGGGCACGCATGCCAAGGTTCGTCGTGCCTCAAAATCCCACCGACAAAACCCTAACCGACCTGCTAGGGAGCACTGAAGCGGCGGGAAGCTCACCACCGTCTGCACCACGCCGCCACCATCTGCACCGCGCCGCCACCGTCATTGTGACACTCAGGTATTTAGCATTGTCACACCCTAGATTTTAGCACGAAGTTGTGTGCAAAATGTGGTAAAAGTGTGTTGAAAAATTTAAATGCTAAGGGAAAAGGGTTGTTTATATAATTATATTTTAATAGAGGTCCTTTAGTGTTAAATGGGTAAGCATGGAGGGTAGAATTTAAATGTATGAGGGTTGCTTTGCAAAAGTTAAAAACTTGTGTTTAAATCGCAAATGTAGGTGAAACTACACATAGGATATATATGTAGTGTAGTTTTAAAATAGGATTTATGTAAAGTTTGGAAATCTTGTTAAGTTTCAAATTAATTACACATCCTTAGCTCTTCTGCAAATGAACCTTAAAGAAAAGTTGTAGATTTTGGAAAACCATACACTTTTGCTTTTGGGCCCATCTCAATTTGAGCACTGGTTTGAAAGTTACCCCAGCATTACAGTGGGGTCCCTGCACTTTTGAGTTTTTGCAATCTGCCCTCGTCTTCTTCCTCGAGTCCCCGATCTCCTCTGTTTCTGCCGCGCGCGCGTGATCCACCGCCGCCGGTCGCTTCCCGAGCCGCTGCAGGCCTGCGCCGCCCTCCCCTCGCCCACGTGTCGCCTTGCTACCTCTTCCACCGCCCGCGCCGCATCCGCTGTTCCCCCTTCGTCCTGCCACGTCGGGCCGCCGGTCCCGAGCGATCGCCACGCACCCGAAGGGCACGCCGGCGCCGCCCGCCAACCTGAGCCCGGCCCCGTGACTGCTCTCCCTCTTCCTCTCTTCTACGAAGCAGTGCACTCCTATAAAGCTTGACCCGAACCACTTCTCCTCGCTTGTTTTCCTCTTCTTCCCCCTCGCGACCACCGAGCCAGCCGCCGCACTCCTCACCGGATTCCTCCACGGCTGATCCACCCCGCCCAAATTCCAGTCGTCCAACGCTCCCTCACCTCCTCCGCTAGCTCACCGACATGCTCTGGTCGAGCTTCCGGCCTCCCCTAGCCGGAATTGTCCCGACCCCGTGCCACCCCTCGCCGGAGACGCCCGAGGACCGCCTCACTGTCGACAACGTTCTTCCGCCACATCCTCGGCCATTTTGGGTACGGGAATCGCCCCATTACCTCCCCCTGGTGCTCTTGTGCGCCTTAGTTGACCGTGTTCGCCGGCCCCTCGCCGGGAACGCCAGCACGACGTCGCGCCCGCCGCCCCTCCTCGCCGCCGGCTGTGTTCCGCCTCTGCCCATCGAGCACCACCCCCTCCAACCAGCTCCCCATGTCCCATAGACCATGCTGAGCGAGTCCCTCCCCGGCGGTGACCTCGCCGCCGGTGGGAACGTGCCGGAGCAGACCGGCCGGCTGCCGTCGGGGGCCGCAGGGGCACATATGCGAAGGTTTTTACTGTTCTAGGGACCCAGGTGCAAAAGACTAAGGACCCCCTCTAATGGTTTTGTTATTTTATGTGGGCAAGCTGCTGCCTTGTAAAATTCGTAGAAAATTGTAGGAAACTCTAAAAATTATCAAACCGGTTTTGTTAGAAACTAGAATTCAAGATCTACAACTTTTATTAATAAAGTTTGGTTTTGAAACTAAATACTTTTGAATCTATTTTAAATCTAAGTAAAAGGGGTATTTCATGCATAACTCTTGCATACAAGCTTAACTTCTTATGACTTTTGGTAGGTAGCATCTTTAGGTCATGTGTGAGCTTGTGTAAAAGTTTCAAGCTTAGTACTGTTTTGTAGTTTAAGTTCTTTTGAACTTGTGCAAATCAAATTTAAAGTAGTTTGAATTTATTTAAACATGATCCTGTAGTTTAATTGTTTAGATCTTTTTATCATAACCTAAATTGCTGATAATTATCTCATAATTAAATTTCCTAAGAATTTATAGTTTTATTTACTCAGGATTTGAATTTAAACTTGAAGTTTGAGTTTAAATTCAAATGTGTTAGTTTCTGTTTTCAGAAAATTATGAAAAATTCACAATAAATTTATTTATTGAAAATAAGCTTAACTATAAAGACACAAGGTTAGAACCTTTATAGTTTTAAAATTAAAAATCCAATTTGATAACTTAATTCAATAAAATAGGATAATTGGATTAAAATAACCATAATGTGTTTACATTGAAACCCCCTTGCTTCGTGAGTTTATATTGATTAATTTGTTGGATTGCAACTTTATCGTGAAATAAAATATTTAACTCAAGCACCATCTCACTTAAATCATTGCATACCATGTAGAATCGACGACGCTCGACGACGGAGACTACGAGCTAGTCCTGGAACAAGACAAAGGGTTTTCTGAAGGCTCGACAAACGTCGCTGAGAATCTAACTGAAACCCCGAACTCAAAGTTCGGAATTCTCTGACACTCCTGCCCCCAACCCCACTCAAGAAGGCAAGCCCTGATGCATACCCCAATATTTCAATTTATTACCATTTCATTTATATATTATATATCTTGCATTACGTTTAGGAGTTGAAATGAAACCCTAGTTGCTTAATTCCTAGAAATCCAATGTATTGTACCCGAGTCCTTATCGCATAGACGCTCTGCTAAATAGGACCGGTAAAAGTCGAGTGATTTCCTGTCACTCGCGCGATATAGGAGCTGCATGTTTACTATTCTGCAATCACTATAAGGATAATGGACAGGGTCATGTGCAGTAACATGACCTGGAGGTTTACCCTGTCTGTTTTGATAAAAATTGTTAAGATCACAGTGTGTGGTAGTGGTGGCTAAGCGTTTGAAAGTACTAGCCACATGCCGCGAAATATGGTAAAGCGGCAAGCCTAGTAACCGATCGGCCCGGCAAGTGGACATACCTCCCACCACTCGCAATTTGGTTTTTCTCACGCACCGACGTGCGGGAGTGCGTTCCGCACTGCGGATAGGAGTACGGTCATGTAGTCACGCTACAGACGTATGTCCTACACAATTGGTGTGCGAACGGTCCTACAGTCGCTTTGTGGTGGCCATGTTCCACAACCCGGAATGAAAGGCAAACGGTTGCTTCGGAATGACCTGTTGGTGTTCCAAGCGTGTGAGTTAGGTTTACCTTGCAAGGTTGAAACTCGATTCAGAATCGTCCGTCTCTCGCGGAAATTGAGACTGCTTATTACTTCTGCCACATAGAGTAAGAACTGTAACTATTGCTGGAATAATCCTGATGAATGCTAATCTCTACCTTACTTGCTTAGTATAGGTGCTTACCTAGAATGGATAATCAACTAGAATCTTGAAAGCTAAAATTGGAAAATAGATCATACTCTTTGTTGCTTTTCAGGTAAAATTAAACCCAGAACTTTTCAATGCCTTCATGAGTCTAGTTACCTGGCTAAGTATACCACGAAGCGGGTAAGCCTTGCTGAGTATTAGAATACTCAGACTTGTTATTCTATCTTTCAGGTATGACCTTCGAGAACCCCACGGACAGTCCTACATGGCCATCTTCTGTTCCGTATGGCTGGTCCGTGGAGTGAAATCCGTCCCCGGCTGGCAGTGACCCTCGTGAGTGATACCAAGCTTTGGGCTGAGTACGGTGTCAACGTTCGCGACGTGCGTAGTCGCGTGTTTATGTTCCTTCCGCTGTGAACTTGGACAAGCTGAGTAGTTTGTCATGTTAAACACTGTTTGTATAAATTTACATTAAGTTTGAAAAAGGTTGGTAATAATATTTTTATTTCTGTAAATTGAAAGCTAATGAGTTGTGCTATGATTGTAAACTCGCCTTCGTGCGAGGTAAACCTGCATCAATCCTGTTGAACCGTAGTTGTATCGGGCGGAGATCCGACAGACCAATGGGTTGTTCCGTTTGAAGTGCGTTGAGTTATTATCGGCTGTATAGCGATGACTAACGCACTTGATCCGGAATAATTCAGGTGGTTGTGCCACAGTCATCCACGACCGCGCCGCCATCTCTATGCTCTCGACGCCAGCGTCCTCGACCACCGACATCGCTCCCGCCTCCACAACACCGACACCATCACCATGACGAGCTCCTCCACCAAGCCTGATGGTTATTCAGTCTCTCTCTCCCTCTACCTCTCTCTGCTGGTGTAACCTAGGCCTAAACCTTATTGTTTATCTCACTAATAATGCAAGAACCCTCTTGATCTACTCCTAGAGGTCCTGTTTAAGCTAACAATGGTATCAGACACCTAGATCCAGCGAGTAGATCTAGTTTTGGGGTAGAAAAGAAAGAAGAAGGAGGTGATTTCGATTCGAATTGGAAGAAGAAATTGAAGAAAAACAGACCCTAACCCTAACCCTAGCAAAATACAAGAAATGGCGGGATCTACCTCCTGCCGCAACCACCGCCGACCGTCGCCTCGATGCCGCACGGGAAGAAGTAGCTACAGCCGGCAGTCACCTCGTTGGCGCGCGGGAAGAAGACCTGAGCCGCCGCTCGATGGCGCGCAGGCTCAGGGCACCGTTGCGAACCCGCTCGATGGCGGCGCGCTCTCCCTCACGGGGAACGCGCACGCTGGCGAGGGGACCCGCGGCGGCACCACTATCCCCTCCAGCCGCCATGGGCGGCCACCACTCGTCTTGGCTGTCACGAGCTGAGCAAGAGAAATGGGAGGAGGAAATGAGAGCTAGGGCTCCCCGGGGGAGCTAGCCGCCACCGATTTTGATTTGGCGAGACGCGCGGGCAGCCGTCCGATCAGATGGACGGCTCCCGTTAGGCAGGCTGGCTTCCTGCCCAGGCGGGGAAGAGGACGCGCCGTGGTGGGCTGCTTCGCCAGCCTAGGCCCAGGTTGCGGCTTGGGACGCGGGTGCGCCACACGCGCGAGCTGAGCCGAGCCGCTGCGCTTGGGTCGGGCCGGGCAATTTTGGGCCGAGTTTTGCAAAATGAGAGTTTTGAATACATTTTTCCATTTTCAGAAGAATTTTTGATGGGTTTTATGACTATTTTTAATCTCTAATTTATTTGCACCAACGTGATATTTTTTAGAGAGTAGATGAGTATATAAAAGTGCTTCTGAAAATATATGTTTATTATGTTTAATGTTTGTGTTTATCTTCTAATTAAATTAGAACCAACGGGACAATTTAATTGGAAGAGTAGTTAAATTTTTAAGTTTATTATGATATTGTTATTTTTCTGACCAAAGTTAATAATATCAATATTATAATATTTTATTCATGAGTTTTTCCATGCATTAGTTTTATTTCTGTCCAATGGTGATGTAGAACTAATGTAAGCAGTAAATATTGTATGTTTTAATTTTGACCAATGTTAAATTAAAGCATGCAAGTGTTATTATTATTAAATATCCTCAATCCTTTTTTGAATTGTTGTTTCCAGGTTACAACCTAATATCATTTATCTCGTCTATCAAGCCCCTCAATGGAGGGAACTATGGCTCATGGAGAGAGAAGCTTGAGATGACACTTGTGCTGTCCGAGAATAATCTAGCACTAACCTCACCCTGTCCCACTAAACCTGCGGACTTGGTGAGGGGAGAAAATGAGATCGAGGTAGCATGGACCGCTCGATAGCGTGAACATGCACCGCTAGTAATGAAATATGACCTTGATAAGGCAAAATGGGATCAGTCAAACCGCAAGTGCTTGATGGTGATTAAGAGCTATATTGTGGAGGCAATAAGGGGAGCCATTCTAGAAAGTACCACTGCCATTGAGTATCTCAGAAAGGCGGAGAGTCAGTTTACTGGTTCTTCAAAGACTTATGCAAGCACTCTCATTTGACAAAGGCTTATGCAAGCACTCTCATTAAGAGGTTAGTCACTAAGAAATACAATGGTGGAGAGATAAGAGAGCACATATTTAGGATAAGCAACATAGCATTCAAGCTTAAGCCTATGAACATGGAGCTCCCAATTGAATTCCTAGTTCACTTGGTTTTTTTCCTTGCCTAGAGAATATGATTATTTTGAAATTAATTACAACTTACACCCAGAGAAATGGGATATTGAGAAGCTTATTGCCATGTATGTGCAAGAAGAAGAACGGCTTAAGGGCTCACATGGTGATTCCATCAACTATGTGAAGCAAGACAAGAAGAGAAGCTACCATGACAAGAATGCTAAACCACCGGGGAAAGAAAATAGGCTCTTCTTCTAAGTTATATGGAAAGATCCCACAAAATGTTCACCATCCAAGATAGGGCAACGAAGAAGTAGTGGGCAGGGACCGATGCAGATGGTGCAGGAAGATTGGACACTACCAGAAGGACTATCCGAAGTTCCTGAAGCATCTGAATAGAAAGGATGAGGACATTATTAAATTCGTAGATGAGTTTTGTATTTAAGTTATGCAAAATCTACTTGATGAATTGATTCAGGTACAACTGTTCATGTTGCCAATTCCTTATAGGGATTCTGTACGAGGAGGGCCCTGCAAAGAGGAGAAAGAAGGCTTAGAGTCACCAACGGCGTCGAGGCTGAAGTTGAAACGATAGGAGAACTCCCACTAGAATCGAATAATAGCTTCATTCTTCATTTGCACAATGTGCTCTATGTACCCTCTGAGTAGAAACTTGATTTCAGTCTCATGCTTAGCAGATGATGGATTTGATTACTATTTTGGCAAAGAACAATGTTTGGTTAAGTCTAATGATAAGTGTGTTGGTCTTGTCTTCCAACAAGATAAGCTATATATGTTATCTATGCATGAGAATGCAAATGTTTATGCAATGAAGAAAAGAATGAGTCTTCCTCAACTACGAATGTACAAACCAAGTGCAAACGATGCGATAACGAAACATCAGCAAAATTATGGCATTATCGTTTAGACCATATTTCGAGGGAGGGAATTGAACGATTAATCAAAGAGGATATTCTGCATCCTCTAGATTTTTCAGATATGGAATATTGCATCGATTGCATTAAAGGAAAGTATGTTAAACAAATTAAGAAAGGAGCCAAACGAAGTGCAGGGATTTTAGAAATAATACACATAGATATTTGTGGTCCATTTTCCGTAAAGATTGTGGACGGTTATGATTCATTCATAATGTTTACAGATGATTATTCGCGTTATGGCTACATTTATCCAATTAAAGAACAATCGGAAGTGTTGGATAAGTTTAAGATATTCAAAGCTGAAGTAGAAAATCAGCATAGTTTAAAGATTAAGATAGTAAGATCCGACCGTGGGTGGGAGTACTGCGGTCGACATACCCCATATGGTCAAGTTTCTGGACCTTTTGCAAGATTCTTACAGAAAAATGGAATAATCGCTCAGTACTCTACACCGGACGAGCCTCAACAGAACAAAGTATGATAAGCTACTCCACTTTACCGATAAGTTTGTGGATGGAGGCACTAAAAATTGCCGCTCACATTCTTAATCGAGTATAAACAAGTTGGTTCCAAAAACACCAAGTTGGTGGATGGAGGCACTAAAAATCGCCGCTCACATTCTTAATCGAGTACAAGCAAATCGGTGCCAAAAATACCGTATGAGTTATGGATAGGAAGAAAATCCACATTAAATTATTTACATGTGTGGGGCTGTCCAGCTGAGGCAAAAGTATTTAACCCAAACAAACATTGGGAAGGTAGATCCCAAGATAGTTAGTTGCCATTTTATTGGCTATCCAGATAAGTCAAAAGGTTATCGATTATGTTGTCCTGATAGAAATTCGTAGAAATGAGACACACTGTCTTCTTGGAGGACGAGATTGTCAGGGGGAGCATGGTAGCACGAGAAATTAGTCTTGAGGAGAAGCGGGTGCATGCACACACTTCGATGATTCAGAAACTATTCTTCTCGATACCTGCTATTGCTGCATCGACGGTACATGACACTGCGGTGACAACACCTGTTGTTAGTTCTCCCGTGGCAAAATAAGGAACCTGTTGTTTAGGATCCTATATAACCCGTTATCGAGGATGAGCAAGAGCTACAACAACCACAGGTAAAAGAGGTGTCAATTAACGAAAGCCCAAAGAGGTCTCAAAGAACTAGAAAACCAACTATCTATAAAGACTACAAAGTCTATGTTAGCGAAGAAATTCAAATGGAAGATGATTCCACCATATTTGAAAAAGCCATGAGAAGCGCTCACTCGTCGAATTGGCTTGAGGCCATGCAAGATGAGATGAAATCAATGAGTACCAATAAAGTTTGGGACTTAAAAAAATTCCTAAAGAAGCCAAGATAGTAGACTGTAAATGGGTCTACAAAATAAGATGTGACTCAAGAGGGAATGTAGAAAGATATAAAGTGCGAGTCGTGGCGAAAGGCTTCACGCAAAGAGAAGAAATATATTATAATGAGATATTTTCTCCAGTCTTATGCAAGGATTCTTGTAGAATCATAATGACATTGGTGGCACACTATGATTTAGAATTACATCAGATGGATACGAAGATGGCACTCTTTAATGGGGATTTCTATGAAAATATTTACATGGCACAACCTAAAGATTTTGTCGTGGAAGAAAAAGAGCGTATGGGATACCGTCTGAAGAAATCCATTTATGGATTGAAACAAGTCTCTAGACAGTGGTATTTAAAGTTTGATAAAATAATAAGAAAGTTTGGTTTAAAGAGAACGAAGAGGACAATTGCATTTATAAAAAGTTTAAGAATGAGAAATTTATTTTCCTAATCCTATATGTGGATGACATCTTACTCGCCAGTAGTGATGTTAATCTGCTGTTGGAGACGAAGAAGTTCTTGTCCTCAAATTTTGATATGAAAGATGTCGGTGAAGCTTCATTCGTATCAGGAATAGAAATTCTTCGAGGTAAAAGAAATGGGGTATTAGAATTATCGTAGAAGGCATACTTAGAAAAGATTCTAAAAAAATATAGTATGTACGCGAGCAAGCCAACACCTGCTTTATAGTTAAGGGCGATAGTTTTGGAAAATTCCAATATCCCAGGAATCAGTATGAGATCTATCAAATGAAAGCGGTTCCATATGCTTCAACTATCTTACAGTATGCTCATGTAAGCTTACAGTATGCTCAAGTATGTACGCGCCTTGACTTAGCATTTGTTATCGGGATACTTAGCAGATATCAGAATAATCCAGAAATAGAACACAGGAGAATGGTAAGAAATGCTCTATGCTAAGTGCAAGGCATAAAAGGTCTCACGATAAGGTACAGAAGATCTGATTCCTTAAAGATGGAAGGGTTCTCAGATTCAGATTTTGCGGAAGACGTAGATGATAGAAAATCTACATCAAATTATGTGTTCACTCTCGCAGAAGGAGCAATATCCTAAAAAATCTCTAAGCAAACCGTCACTGCATCATTGACGATATGACGATGTATGCTGAGTTTTTAGCTTGTTATGAAGCCACAGGACATGTAAAATGGTTAAAAAAATTTGTACCCGGATTGAAAGTGGTAGACACCATTCAAAGACCTCTTAAAATATACTGTGATAATGAGCCAGTAGTATTTTATGCTCACAGCAACAAGTCAAGTGGTGCTGCCAAACATATTGATATAAAGTTTTATGTTGTAAAAGAGAGAATCTACAACCATATGAGCATGTAAGAATAAAGAAAATACTTGCGGATCCACTCACAAAATTTTTACCACCTAATGTGTTCAGAGAACACTTAGCCGGTATGGGTTTATAGGAAAACCTATGATTCCTGGATAGTAAGGGTCTAGTTGAGAAGCTGTTTCAAAATAGAAAGGTGTATTGTGGCTATTAATCTATTGTATTAACTGTTATGCCGAGGCATGCTCTATACACCTATCTGTAATAAAATGGATTGAGTTAAGAATGTAACAAGTAAGTAAGATGAGATCAAGGGGGAGAATGTTAGGATTGATCTCGTCCGACTCGGTTGTGATCGAGTCGGAGTCCTTAATCGCGTCCTGATCGGGGCACCCAACCGAGATGTGGTTGGTGGACCTCCATTGCGCAGCGCTATATAGAGGAGGTGAGGGCTGCGGGAGCACGTATGCCAAGGTTCGTTGTGCCCCAAAACCCTAATAACAAAATCCTAACCGATCTGCCGGGAGCGCTGAAGTGGAGGAAGCTCACCACCGTCTGCACCGCGCCACCGTCATCATCCACGACCACGCCGCCACCTCTGACGCGGCGTCCTCGACCACCGATATCGCTCCCGCCTCCACAACACTAACACCGTCGCCATGGCGAGCTCCTCCACCAAGTCCAATGATTATTCATCCTCTCTCTCTCCCTCTGCCTCTATTTGTTGGTGTAACTTAGGCCTAAACCTTGTTGTTTATGTCACTAATAATGCAACCCTCTTGATCTACTTCTACAGGTCCTGTTTAAGCTAACACCGACACGTAGCTTGAGACTTGAGTGTTCAGTCATAAAATTCGAGTTGGCATAGCTCCGTTGGTCAGATAATTGCACGCAAACCTGGCTTCCTAGCATGGAACCGTCTACCATTCATCCAACACAAAAAACGTGATGCATGGTTCAACGAAGTTGTCTTTGAAGTTTTAAACTACTACGGTTTATTGATGTCTGAAGAGGTAATGTGCTGACATATTTATTTAAGACATCTGCAAGGAAGCTTCTCGTTAATAATCAAATGATGCAAGGAGTAACGTAGACTAAACAAGAAATGCTTTTCTTTTTGGAACAAAACAAGAAGTGCTGATATGAGACAACAACAGCATATTATGCTACCTAGCATAGATGAAAAGGACATACCTTTAGACTTAGACAAAAACCAGGCAAAGTATTAGGCTTACGAAATCTGAACTTTACAGATAACTTACGAAAACAGAGCTTCGATCTACTTAACCCGTGTGGTGCAAACCATCTACAGTATGCTAGTCGACGATAAGGAAAGAAAGCCTTCTTGAACCATGGTAGATCATCAACCAGAGGTTCTGGTTGCAGTAAAAACGGCAATGTTTTCAGTTAGTTCAGCATCGCATTTTGACTCGAAACAGTGAGAACCGTCAGCAGATTCTAGCAAGCACTTGCCCTAGAAGCATCTTAGCCAGAGACTTACACTTCATTCCTTACAGAATAAGGTAACTCGTCAGTTTATCGCGTGATATTCATATTCCACGCATGACCTCAGCACCAAGATCGGCAGCATTATTCAACCATGCATGTCCCATTCAAGAAAAAACTCCATTTTAGATTTTTGACGCATCAAAGAATCAGCCCAAAGAGAGTTCAAAGCACACGAGTGGATACAATACTGAAGGGCCATGACATAGCTCTCCGTTGTGTCAGGAATGTCAACTCTTCTCGGTTTCGTGCACTGTTCGTCAGAGTCTTTTATTTCACGCTTGACACTTCACCACTTCGCATCCTTGGAACACCGCATGATATATACCCACCAATTTTGCATCACCTGGACATAGCCAGAGCACGAGCAAAGTAAAAGGCAACCAAGATGGCCAGGCCGTCGCCGTCGCCGTCGCTGCTCGTCCTCGCGGCCGTCGCCGCCGCCGTCTGCCTCGCGCAGCCCGGCGCGGCGGACCTGAAGGTGGGCTACTACGCGAGCACCTGCCCCAACGTGGAGGCCATCGTGCGCGGCGTGGTGCAGCAGAAGATGCAGGCCACCATCCGGACCATCGGCTCCACCATCCGCCTCTTCTTCCACGACTGCTTCGTCGAGGTCCAGATCGATTTTTTCAGTTGAAACTGTAGATCGGGCGCGCCACGTAGCTAGTAGGAAGCTAAGCAGAACGGTCGATACTACGCGCGCAGGGTTGCGACGGCTCGGTGCTGATCGAGTCGACGCCGGGCAACCAGGCCGAGAAGGACGCCTCCGACAACAAGTCCCTGGCGTTCGAAGGCTTCGACACGGTGCGGAGCGCCAAGGCCGCCGTGGAGGCCGCCTGCCCCGACACCGTCTCCTGCGCCGACGTGCTTGCCCTCGCCACCCGTGACGCGATCGCCATGGTACGCGCGCGCTATATCTGAGGAGACACCATGGCACGACACTAGTTTGCAGTAACTAACTTTCGCGCCCTTCTCGTGCATGCAGAGTGGCGGACCCTTCTTCCCAATGGAGCTGGGCAGGCTGGACGGGCTGAGCTCCACGGCCAGCAGCGTGCCCGGCCAGCTGCCCGAGCCGAACCAGACCATGGACCAGCTGCTCGCGGTCTTCAAGGCGCACGGGCTCAACATGTCGGACCTCGTCGCGCTCTCGGCGGCGCACAGCGTGGGGCTGGCGCACTGCAGCAAGTTCTCGGACCGGCTGTACAAGCACCGGCCGGGGAAGCCGACGGACCCGACGCTGAACCCCAAGTACGCGCGGTTCCTGGAGAGCAAGTGCCCCGACGGCGGGCCGGACAACCTGGTGCTCATGGACCAGGCCTCGCCGGCGGAGCTGGACAACCAGTACTACCGGAACCTGCAGGACGGCGGCGGGCTGCTGGGCTCCGACGAGCTGCTCTACACCGACAACCGGACGCGCCCCATGGTGGACGCGCTGGCCAACAGCACCGCCGCCTTCTACAAGGCCTTCGCCGACGCCATCGTCAGGCTCGGCCGCGTCGGGGTCAAGTCCGGCAGGCGGGGCAACATCCGCAAGCAGTGCGACGTGTTCAACTGAAAGGAAAATCCGGGGTGAGCAGCGGCGCATGTGTCATGCCATCATGTGTGTGCACACGGAATTGCGTGTACATTTATTTGTTGACATGCGTGTCGGGGGCGCAGAGGGAAATTAAAATTCGGTTGGGGTTGTTTCCGGTAATGTGTCTGTACATACACACATCTCTCTTGTTTGATTCGTTGCATGCGTTGGTTGTTGAAAGTGTATGCAGTGCACACAAGATGTTCTTCCGCAAATGTACACAGTGACGAGTTAATAAAACGTTCTCCAGAATAATAATTATTGGATTGGGCATAAAGCTGTCATATCGCGTCCATTTTTTTAATTTTTAGTGTGCCAACTGAATTACCCGAAACTTGCAGCAAACAGCTATAGTTTTTCGGTATGCAACTGCTAGAGTAAAATACTTGAGCAGTTTCCTGATGAAACGATGACCATTGCTATCAAAAAAAAAAGGAAAGGAAGCGATGATCGAAGTCTCAAAAGACTCGAACATTCCTCTTGCGAAATCTATCGCGTGCTGAACCTTCCATCTTCCTGCAGAGGGACTATTGGTGGGGATTTGAATTTGTCAATCTTATGATCAATTATTGTGCTGGAGGTCGATGTCAAACACGGTATTTCGTCGTGATAAGTAAAGCCCGAAAGTGAAAGGGGCGTGAAAACTTACCCTGCGTACAAATTTTTACTGAACACTTGCCGGTGTCGCCTTCCGTACAGCCAGCAACAAGTTGTGCCGGGAGTTTTCTTTTCGAAGTCCACCTCCTCTGAAGCGCTCGTTCAAGTCCAAACCAAAACCCGCCTCGCCGCCGCCGCCGCCGGGCTCGTTCCTTCAGGACACGCGGAGCCGCCGCGCCAGATACCTTCGCGCGGGCACCGCACCAATGGACAAGACCTGCGAGATCCATACAAATGGCGCACGCGCGCGTCGCAGAAAAGGCCAGCGGGGAGAGCAGAGCCTTGCGGTGCCGTGGCAGACCTGGCGCTCCGACCGGGCACCGGGGCACGGCAAGGAGAAAGAACCCCGGAGCCGCCCATGGGGTGCCTGCCTGGCTGGCTGCTTGGTAGGGACCCTGCAACTACCCGGGGAAATTGACAGCTGAACCGAAAGCATCAGAGTCGCCGCTCGCTCCGTTTTATTGTTTACCTTATCTCGTGCCGCGTCGGCCGTTGGATAACTTCCCAGGTGATGTCGGCCCGCATCGCGTAACGATCAGCGCTCGTGATGTGTGATCCGGTTGAGCAACTTGAGCTTGCTGTACGAGCACGATACAGCTGATGAGCTGATCCTGATGGGCGCTCGTGTTCTCTTTTTTTTTCCCCCTTTTTGGCGAGGAATGCCTGTATGTTCGACTGTTCGTGATTATGACTGGCGTCGAAAAGAAAAGGCCCGGATTAGAGTTTAGTCAGCTTTTGGGTTTTTGCTTGGGTTACCTGGCCCGCGTGTCATACCATGGGCCAGCCCATTTATGGTGCAACATTTCCGGCCCATTTCCAACAGTTTTTTCCATGCCCGTACGGGTCCTAGGCTCTCGCTGCTGCTCACGCCCATGTTTCTTGCAGCATCACTAGGCTCTACTGTAAGCCGTGGCCCATGGGCGTGACCAGCAGCTAGGAATCAGAGGGCGGCGTGTCCTCGACATGGGAGGACGACCAGGAACGGCGGCTCAGGTAGTCAGGTGGTTATGCGGCGTGGCACTGCCATTATCTGCCGCCCTAATCGCCACCGAAGATAATCCACCGATGGAGAAAGACAGCGACCGCAGGTGCAGCGGTAGGATTAGCATCAACCTTAACCAACAAGCCGGCGATTGCCGTTGGGACCTTGGCTTGGGGGGGATCAGTCCAGTGGATGCTAACATCACCGCCAACGTTCAAAAACACCCGTCATTTTCCTCTCCGACCGTTGCACTGGAACCAGCCTCAGTAGACAAGTAGTGCGCGCAGCTGCCAATCACAACGGATCGAGAAGGAAGCAGGAAGCAGTCTAGCTAGCTGACGCAGCAGCCATGTTGTTCTGGAAAAAAGAGGGGGCGCTGATGCTAGGATCCAAGCAAGGCGCCCAGAAGTGGCGCGATGGCGGCTGCTAGGGGCTACCGTCGGAAGGTTGAAGAAGCAACGGAACTCTTTTCCAGGCAGGTGCTGCTTTTTGGCTGCGAAGCGCTAGCTGCGATGGGGCACACCAATTATGCGCACACCTTTCGGTTCTGGCCGTCTAGCTAGTAATGGCCGGCTCCGGATGCCTCCAATCATGGAAAACCTGCCCCGGGATGCAGGCCGGACGCCTCGCCTTGCTTGGCCGCATCCGACTTTCCAGAGGGGCGGAAGCTCTTATCTGATTCTGCAACCTGTGCAAGAGTCACCACGGCATCCGCTAACGAACGTGCACGGAACCGCTGGTGGCGCCCATACGCCGCGTGATACATGTGCAATCTTGGCGTGCAATGTATTACCGTGTAAGAGTGATGGGAGTGGCACACTGATCCTATCTATAGTGAGTAGTGACATCGTTTTCAGTTCGTTCGAGTTGGGTCAAGTTGTGTTTAGGTTTCCCGTAGCCGGAGCGCGCATTACGGCCAGTGCACTCAACAAGGTATGCTTCTGGTCTTACAGTACCACTCGACCACATCAGAACCTCAAAACACATTCTGCTCTGGTTTAAAAAAGTTTTTTTTTAAAAAAAACGCATCGTTCCAGCAAGGGGGCGAACATTTTTAACTACCCTGCTGGTTGCTCCTCTCATGTGATCCCTGCGATTCTCTGAAGAAAGCGTGAGCTGCTACCTACCACTTGCTACTGCCAATTACGGCATTGTTACTCGTGCCTCTGGCGGTCACGGCGGCTGCAGAACGCGAACCCTGTCGTGAGCACGCAGCATGTAGTTCCAGGCGCGCACCAACCGCGCCATGTGGAGGTTGCGTTCGCACCACATGTTCGCCGCGCGGCCGGCCAGCTAGCCATACCGCATCCGCCCACGGGCCGCGAGCCGCCGCGCGCCGGGCGGATAGAGGTAGACAGGCGCATGTGTCCCCGTGGGCGCCGCTTCTAGATCCCCCGCTCCTCGCCATCCACCGCCGCGCACGGATCTCGGCGCCCCCCGCTGGCCGTCCGATCGCGTACGTCCGGCAAGCCGCCGCCGCGCGTATTAACTCTCGCAGTCTCGCTGACTGACTCCCAAGGTACGGCTGGCTCCCCCCACTCCGAGGAGACTTGGCTTCTACTGCATCGCAGGCGCGCACCACTTCGCTCGCTCGCTCGATCATAACCTCACCGGTCACCACCAGCAGCCGCAGCCCAACGCTCGACAGCGCCATCATCACTCGCAGTACCCCAAGCCGCGCGCGCCGCTGCCTGCTGGTGTGGTGTCATAAGCCGCCGCGCGAGAGTGCGAGACGCCCGGCGCTGGACAAGGGGGCGAGTGAGCGCTGCGTGCGGAGCCGGTGGGAGGCGCGGGGAGCGGAGGACAGGAGAGAGACAGCGCGCGTCATGGGCGCCGGGATCAGGATCCTGGCGGCGTTCCTGGCGGCGCTCGCGGCCGCCGCCGGCGTGGCGGCGCAGCTGCGGCAGGACTACTACACCGCGGTTTGCCCGGACCTGGAGAGCATCGTGCGCGACGCCGTGTCCAAGAAGGTCCAGGACCAGCCCGTCGCCGTCGGCGCTACCATCCGCCTCTTCTTCCACGACTGCTTCGTCGAGGTCCGTCCGCTCCCCCTCCCTCCATCGCTTGCAGCAAAGAGATTTTCCTTTTCTTCTCCAAAGATTTCGGTTCGAGCGAGCGGCCCAGGGAACCTGGACGGCGCCGCATGTGCGCTTAATTGCTCGCCATGTGATGGAGACTGTGATCCCCCAGGGATGCGACGCGTCCGTGATCCTGGTGTCGACGGGGAACAGCACGGCGGAGAAGGACCACCCGAACAACCTCTCCCTCGCCGGCGACGGCTTCGACACGGTCATCAAGGCCAAGGCGGCCGTCGACGCCGTGCCGGCGTGCACGAACCAGGTGTCGTGCGCGGACATCCTCGCCCTCGCCACCCGGGACGTCATTGCCCTGGTACGTCGTGGAACCAATGCCGCTGCCGCAGGAACCGAACCTTTCCGCCGCCCCAAATCTACACCTGCAAAGGCCCCGAGCTTTTGAGGATTCCTCTGCGTAAAGCGCACAGCTTTCTGGGCATTATTTGCGGTTCGCGTGCGTAACGCTCTCGATCCGTGCAGGCTGGCGGGCCGTCGTACGCGGTGGAGCTCGGGAGGCTGGACGGGCTGGTCTCGCTGTCGACCAACGTCGACGGGAAGCTGCCGCCGCCGTCGTTCGACCTGGACCAGCTGACGACGCTGTTCGCCGCCAACAACCTGTCGCAGGCCGACATGATCGCTCTATCTGGTAAGCAAATTATTATTACCACTACCACCCCAACAACTAAATTACTGTTGCTCCAGCGCCTTTCTTCTTTCATAAAGAAAATAGTATTTACTCCAACCGCTGTACTAGCCGTAGTGAAGTGCACAGACAGATTTCCATGTGCTCTGTTCTGCTCCATGTCTTTCTAGTCAAGCAAAGGGTCCAAGCCCAACTCCCCCCTAGTCCGCAATCAATTGTGTGGGCTCGAGAGATCCGTAGCACAATTGAAAAATGCATTAACATCTTATCCCTAGGTTAGAACAACAGAGATGACCAGACCAGTTGATCATCACAGTAAACGAAGGGTGTTAGTGTTAGGAGTGTGCTGCACACTTGCACTGTAGCTGGTCGACAGATCTGAAAGTGGTCAACTGTGGCGACTAGCTGTCATGCCGGTTGCCGCTGGATTGATTGGTAGCCTTGCTTGCACGTGAAAGAAAGGTCAGCATGGCATTATTGTACTCCATGTACATCCTTCTAGTCCTCCACAGCCCGCCCATGATCATCCAACCCAGACCGTTTGCGACTCGGGGAGCGTCCACCTCCATAATTTCGGCCCACGCATTGAGGCACGACGGGCCTGCCTGCCAAATGAGCTGTCGAAACTCGAAAACTAAAAAAAAAAAATACTCATGGGATCAGTGTCACGTAGCAGCAGCAGCATCGTGCAGGACACATTTTTGAATGGGCTGTGCGTCAGGTCCTACGTGTACTACAAGATCATCCCACTCACAGAATTTTTCTGCGTCGTCAAAAACAAAGAGAGAAAAAATTTCTGAGAAATAGAGAGAACTTTTTTTATAATATTTTGTACAAGAATTTGTGTGCTCCAAACAGGGCAGGGGCAATGGGACAGAGATCTCCCAGTATAATAACGTGCCGTCTCCCTCTGGTGCGTTGCAGCGGCGCACACGGTGGGGTTCGCGCACTGCAGCACGTTCGCGGAACGGATCCAGCCGGCGTCGGTGGACCCGACGATGAACGCCACGTACGCGGCGGACCTGCAGGCGGCGTGCCCGGCGGGGGTGGACCCCAACATCGCGCTGCAGCTGGACCCCGTCACCCCGCAGGCCTTCGACAACCAGTACTTCGTCAACCTGGTCAATGGCCGGGGGCTCTTCACCTCCGACCAGGTGCTCTACTCCGACGCCCGCTCGCAGCCCACCGTCGTGGCGTGGGCGCAGAACGCCACCGACTTCGAGCAGGCCTTCGTCGACGCCATGACCAGGCTCGGCCGCGTCGGCGTCAAGACCGACCCCTCGCAGGGGAACATCCGCCGGGACTGCGCCTTCCTCAACTGATCTGATGACTGATCTCGTGATCCGTCTCTGAAACTCTGAATGAAAAAAGCTGCAATGCAACATAACGAGGGGCTGGTTGTCTCAAAGTGTTCATATAGAATCTAGAGTAAAATTTCATCACAACTTAAGGTTAATGCTAAGAAGATTGTTTGATTCAGTGGTTGATAGTGGCACTTGGTAGGGCAAATGCATTCGTTTTCTTCTCTCTTTTTTTTGTTCAGTTCCGGAGTAAGATTTGTTGAGCTGTTTCTTCTTCTTCTTCTGTATGTGTGTGGATGTTAGGCTTTGGCTCATGAATGAAGAGCCTTTTTGTAGTTTTATGCTTTTTTTATCCCAAAACAACCTTGTTCTTCTCAAGCATTCAAGCAATAGCACTCCTTGGGTGCGAGGCAGAATGAAGGTGAGAATGCGTGTATGCTTCATCCAGACAGGCGATAGCTATAGCAGAACAGCTATTCTTGTGATGGATCCATCAGGCGCGCATAATTGTGTGGAAATGACTCTCTTGTGGCGTTCTTCCAGCACGGCTGCACAAGTGCACAGGGGTGCTGCATACAAAAACACAAGCCATATTCAACTCCAAGAAATCTGAGCTGCAAAAAACGCGGAAAGCAAATGCATTTTTTCTGGACAAAACACGGACGGCGGCGGTGAAACTATCGCATCAATCACCATTAGCCCGCTAGATAAAGACAACAACGTTCTCAATCAACTGATCTTTCAGTTTCATCGAAAGCATCTCTACCAGGTCAAGAATCACGAGGATATATGCCAGGGCAGTAGTGGGATCCTTTTTGTCATCAGCTGTACAAGAAATTACTATCCTAATCTTTCTTTCTCGAAAAGAAAACTATCCTACAATGACATCCATCGACATGACATCCATGATCAACACCATAGGCCAGGAATTGCAGAGCATGGATAAGGCTAGAGGGCCGTCGTCACAAACAAAAGGCGACGAAAAGAAGATCAAAAGGGCCGGAAAGGAACAGAAAAGAAAAAGATTCCTTCACTTCAGTGGGCACCCCAACAATCTGCAGAAATTGATTTATTGTCCACGCAAAGCCGATCGTCAGCACCAATCTGCACCCGTAATCCAGGTGCCTTTAAGCAGGCTGCCTACCAGCAGCAGGCTATCAGCAGCCCTATTATTCCCTTGATGACACCAGAAATGGTTTACTGGTAGGCACTCCAATTTCCAGTGATCAGAAAAGGTTCAAGGTGAGGGCAGCACCACTACTAGCATCCATTGGTAAGCATTCACCCCGAGGAAGCCAGCTTGTATTTGGTCAGTGGCGGCATCTGAATGTCCAGGCAGGATGCCAAAAGGCCTCACGCATACGTGGTACGTAGACGTTCAGATACATGGGAATCTTCCCTCAGATCAGCTCGAGGGCGATGCGGTAGGATAAAGTTTAGCCCGGCATATCAAACGAGAATCTTGCTATTAGAAGTATTAAATAAAATATGTTTATAAACTTTTTACACAGATGGGTGCTAATTCGCGAGACAAACTTAATGAGCCTAATTAATCCATAATTTGCCACAGTGATGCTGCAGTATCATCCGCTAATCATGGACTAATATACCTTATTAGATTCGTCTCGCGAATTAGCCCTGAGGTTCTGCAATTAGTTTTGTAATTAGACTTTATTTAATACTTCTAAATGATAAGATTCTATTTAACGTGATAGGTCTAAACTTTAGACACTAGGAAACGAACACACACTAAATTATCTTTCGTGACTGGACGCACTAGCATGAACGATGGATTCCATCGCTAAAATGGGAGAAAAAAAGACACGCGAAAGATACGAACCTGACAGGACACCTCTTGTCATCTTGTTGGCACCCATCTGAAGGAGTGAAGGTGTGAACCTGACCAATCAGCGTCGTCAAAGACTGGGTTCAGATCACTATTGACAGTAGGGCTCTGACCAACAAGGACGAGCCGGTGGGAGTCCAATTTGACTAGTGGGGTATGACTGTTCACACACGCAGCAGCACGCGTGACGCGACGCGGACAGGGCGCGTCCAAGGCGGGCTCACCTCGGCGCCGTGCGTGCACGCGCAACTGGCCAGCGGCTTTTTTACCCTGAGGCCCAGGGAGGCGCAACAGACCCGGCAACTGCGAGTCGGCCGGCGAGGTGAGTGACAGCCGGCGCCGCGGTGCATGCACGACGCCGGTCACACACACGGCTACAGCGCCATGTATTCACATCGGGGGCGGGATGGCGACGGCTGAGGGCGACGCACTCGGCGCCACTGGCCAAGTGATCCGCCGCGGAAGCGACGGCGCTACGCACTCACGGGAAAGGGTCGTGATGATGATGAGTAGCCGGTACGACTCCGCTGCAAGGTGCCAAGTTAAGGGCAACAGAGAGCTTTGTAGCAAGGCACCTGAGGTATATCCAGCAGAGATACCAACAGCTGCATGAGGCGCTTCAAGTGTCCTGTTGCAAATCAGTTCTCTTCTTGGAGACAAGACAAGGTGAAGATACATGCTGGTAGATCGTACATGCCACTAGGTACATCGTCAGAAAAGTGTTAGCCGTTACATGAGTGTGAGTTAGCTTGGGCGCCCAGAACTACTGGCTAGTCATGATCGATGAGACAATTAGCAAGGAATCAGCCGATGAAGAGCAAGGGGGGTTTGTACTGGTCATGTCACCATCTCAGCAAGTCGGCCGATGCAACCATTCATTGGGAACGCATCATGCTCCATCCATCTTCCATTTCTGTCGGGATCCTCGATCGCGCTCGCCGCTCGCTCATCGATCGTGCAGTGGGTGCGGGTGCGGCCGTACGAAAAGGTGAACGGCGATGGAATGAAAGCGAGCAGACGCTGGAGTCTGATGAGACATCATGATGTTGGAGCATGAGTTGGCGCCGATGCAAGCTGACCACTATAACAAACAAAGGCAAACCGGAGGCTTCGAATAATTTCCACGGAGAAACGCAAAATTTATGTTCTGGGGAAATCCATTTCGACAAGAGTACTTTTTTTGCGGGTATTCGACAAGAGTACTTACACAGATTAAACATGTTTTCCATCAAGGGCCCGCAGGTGAGATTATTTTATAGGTTCACTCTAGTGGGGGCGAAAGCTAAATAAAAATTAAGTGTGAAAAAGCACTGTTCCAATCATTTTTCAGATTTTCAATTAGGTCCATGAACTTTTGGAATGAGGATATCAGTCCTTGAACTTTTTAGGGCAAAGAATGCAAAAATACCTACAAGTCCGGAAGGGTTTCATACACCACTTGCATCTCAATTCCTTATAATCTAACTCCTGCAAATTTATGTGTTTTTATATAAAACTAGTAAAATAGCCCGCGCTAATAGCGCATGTAGCTAGTTTTTTTTAATTCTTTAAGGTTCTTTATCTTAACAAAAGAGATGTATTAGTTATTTCATTTACCTCTCGTTCGCTCTCGTTAAATACCACCTGCAGTTTTCTATATATAGAAGTTCATATCAATCATCGATTTTTAAGTTGCTTTGTTCTATAGTACATTTGCATATTTAATATTTAAACTTGCAAAATATAAATTTGAGGATTGAACTTAATATTGGGTCACCTTGAATAGATGTTGGACGTTAATTTGTGCCTTGTAATATTTTGATTATTATTTAGTGAAAGAATCTCTAGTCTAATTTGATTATTATTTAGTGAAAGAACTTGTTAGAAATACATGAGTAGCATCTAGCAACCTAGATCTGACTCATTGTGGGAGAAAATTAAAAATAATTATGGATTAAACAAAAAGTTATAATTAAAAATAGCGTTGGGCCTCCTTGCTAACTTTGGTCAAAAAATATTATATTTATTTATTTTCACTTGTCCATAGAAAATTTATATATATGCTATATTAATTTATATACATATGTTTTAAAAAAATCAGCCGAACCCATTGGTATTTTTTCCCACTTTGGTTACTATACATTTTCTATTTACTTTTAGCCTATTTGACTAACTACATAAATTGGTCCACTTTAGAATTTTTCCAACTCGGTGATATATAGTTCCAGGCATGTATTTGTTGTTGTTTCTAACTCTTTTTTTTTTGCTTCCATTTTCTTGAGCTATTTCGGCCGATTTCTCCATCTTCCATTTTTTCCTCCACACATTTGATATCAATTAGTGTGTTTCACATTCGATGCATCTAATGGAGAAGTTAGTTTGACTCAATTATTGAGTTTAGATTGTGCCTCAAAACTTGATGTTTCTTTTGAGAGAAGAGGACTATAACAATGACTGTTTGAATCATTTGTTGTGTATTGAAGGCTATCAACTTAGAACTAGTGTGCCAAGGCTCCAGCTATGACTGAAAAAGGTTGCTAGAACGATTTCTCCTATTTTTTCATGAATACATGGAAAGATGTCAAATGTCCAATACACCCCTAGCTATATGACTCGTTGTACAAATAAATTTTATTATTTTCCTACAATTTATAATATGATTTTATAATAATGTAGTTTCATATGAAATAACATAATAATGAATATAATTATAGAATAAACCAATAATTTATCTTTTCTCCTTTTCTTTTTCCCCTCACTTTTGTCATTTTTCCTACCTTTATTTTCTCCTCTCTTTTTCTACCTTATCTGTTCAACTTTGCTTTTTATCCTTTCCCCAGCAAGTTATGTGTAGGTTATGAAATATTTAATATATGGTGTAAGCCAAGACACTGTATCTGCTACATAGGGAAACGTGGATTCTTAAATGCGGACTCTGTATTTGCTACCCCACACAAGTTATGTATAGATTATGGAATATTTAATACATGGTGTAAGCCAAGACACTATATTTGCTACATATGGAAACGTGGATTCTTATATCATGCGAACTCTGTGTTTTCTATGGACTCTGTTATAGCTTTAGCCTTAATTGGATACGAACTCTAGGTAGTTTAGAATATTGCATCTTCATTATTGAATTCTATATGGACTTTTCTAGTTAGTTTAGACCGATAGATCATCATAAAATCCAACGGTGGAAATCTTTCTCTTTTTTAGATTAATGTGGAAATTTTTAGATGCTCTCGGTGAATGTATCGCCTTCTTTTAACACTCATTTATTAATATAATAGATAGATACAATAAGCAAGGAGGAGAAGCCATAGCTCGAAGTGTTAACCAAATTGGAAGGTGAAAATTGAATCTAATTAAAAAAAGATAAGTGCTCAGACCATGACAATATTTTGGAGAACAATATCTACGACTAATAAACCTGAAGTAATTTTGTAGTCTCCACCGCAAATCTTTTATTATTCCTTATAGGCATCAATTCATCTCTCACTAAAATACGAGCCTCGCCTTGTCACTTGTTCATGACGAAAGTTACCGATTTCTCAAAAGCCCAATGGCATGTGACCGATCAATCATCAACTAGTCACAGGTATTCCTAGTCCTAGCTGAAAATTCACCTCACCTGCCTCATTTCGATCGGGATAAAAAAGATCTACACCTATGTGTTAACAATCCGTGGTGACGGATGAGTGGCACTTCTGTAGTCGTGCATGACATTGGTTCCCACGCCAGACCGTTGACTTCGATCACAGTCCCCGTCACCCACCAGAAAGCATGCGCTGGAGTAAACATCGGAACGTGATCGATCACACGCCGCCGGTTTCACGGCCTCGCTCCACCTCCGCCGGCGCCCGGGCGGATGAAAAGGCAAAATTGGGAACCAAAGCCTGCCTGACCTCGCCCCCCTTTTTCCGATTTTCCGCCGAGCAGTTACCAGCTCACGGCGCCCCGGCCGTCGGATCGCTCACGCGGCAGCCCGTCGGGCGCCAGGATCGCAGGGGAACCCGCGCGGAAGCCGCGCGAGCCGGGGACAGCGACACCTGGTGCGCGGCCGCGGGACAGCGACCAACCCGAGCCGCTCGCGCGTCCAAATCGGACGACAGCGCCGCGCCGACGGGCCCGGGGCCGGATCGCACGCGCATCTCCCTTGTCTCCCCCCACTCCCTCCCCCTCTCCCCCGCGCCGCTACCGCCTCGGCTATAAAAGGTCGCGGCCACGACCGAGCTGGCCACGGCTCAAGCTCGATTGGCAAGGCAGCAGCTGACAGGAGTAGGAGTTGGTTTCTTCCGCTTCAGGGCATCTCGAATTCCCGATCTGTTGCAGCGGAGGCAGCGAGTGACAGGGGATTCGCCGGGAATAGAGTGACTTGGGATCATTCAGCGGAGGGGAAGAAAGCCGGAGATCGGGGAAGATGTGCATGGACAGAGCCGCCGTGCCGGTGAAGAGGGTCTGGCTCGGCCTCGTTGCGCGCCTCGGCCTCCGACGAAAGACCGGTACGTTACCTGCCGCTTCGAACTCGATCCCTGGACACCCTCCGATCTAGTTCTCAGCCGCCGCCGTGGCGGCGTGTGGCGCCGTCGCTGCTGTTCTTTCTATATACTTTCATCGAGCTTGTTTTCTGATCGACGGATGGGTTGATGAATGCAGGCCTGAGGAAGCTGAGGAAGGAGGTGCGGACGTGCGAGTACCGCGACGTGCACGTCATGTGGGAGATGCTCAGGACGACGGACGGGCCGGTGCCGCTGGCCGAGAAGGAGGCCGCCGCAGCCGCGGCTGTGGCGGCGGCCACCAGCGCCAGGAAGAAGAAGAACGCGTGGAGGCGGTTCATCTACTACTGCTGCGCGTTCTGAGCGGCTCATCGATCAGCCTCAAGGATGAACCTTTCTACTGATCCTAGCTCCTGAAAGATCAAAGATCGCTAGCTTTCTGGTCTCTGGACTCGGATCTTGAGCTCGATCGCGGGTTCTGCTCTTGGCCGGTGTCGACAGCGAGCAACCGAGGAGCTCAGCTCGTCCGAGACTACTGCTCCCCGGCGAAGATCGATCGCCCCGGCGAGAGAGGATGTGGTACATAGGAAGAGTTTGGAGTAAGTGTAGAGGGAAAGAAGATCGCGAGTTGATCGAGATGTATACAAAAATAACTCGAACAAAGGCTTTTGGTGTTGATCCGTGTCAGTGCAAATTCTCCTCAAAAAAAGAAATTACCCACCCAGGTGTTTCCCCCCCTCCATCTTCTTGGTAGTTCTTCTTGAGTTCGTTACCGTACGTGTGTCAATCAAAGGGAAGATCATATCGTTGACGAGAGGTAAGATATATAGCTACAGTACAACTGGAATCATCGGAATGAGCGTGTGAAGACGAGGAAAGCACGTAGTCCAGTGGCTTCTGCCAGATAGAGCTGGAGACCTGGAGTTGGTGATCGCTACCTCCTTCTGCAGCTGACGTACTCAAGCGGTCAAGATTCAGACTCGCTCAACCAGCGCATAACATACTGGTGTACTGGTGTTTCTTGCTTCCAAGCGATGGCAACTTGAGCTTAACGTACGCTGTTTTGCGGCAAATCCGTGTCGCCGAAGACTATCTGGATCCAACGGAAAGCGAGCTGTTATATACACAGCAAAGCAGAGATCAGGGGGAGATGTGTGAACATTTTACAAACAAGCTGGGGTTCATTATGAACTGAACACAAGTATTTGGGTCCAAAAACCTGAAAAGTATATTGAAGTCAGGAACACATTTTTACCGGGACATTAGGTGTTAAGTCTGAACCATGTAGTCATGTCATATTGCAGAAATGCTACATACCAATACCATGTCTCAATTTCTTCAGGATAAAAAGAAAAGTAATAGAAAAGTAAACTACTTAAAGCATGTCACAGAAATGGAGAAAGACCTGGAGCTTTTTTTTCAATAATAGAGAAAATAATTCGGTTTAAAGCACCGGCCTTTTGAATATGTTAATAATAAGCTTGTGCTCATATCACGTTCACTAGAAAACGACAGATGTGGGGAAAGAAAGAATCTCGTGCCGTATTTGTTGAATGATGTATTTCCATTTCCTTTGAAAGTAAATGAATTGCATGTGCGCATAATATTTTTAAATTCTAATGGGCTTGCTGCAAAATTAGTAATCAATGTATAATAAAAGTGCGGATTACCAAACGACAGGTTATTTGTTTATCTCCACCCTGCCCGAATCATAAGTTTAGAGTTTGTTTGTCCTGTATATGTATCAGGCCATGAAGATCTGTCCGATTCCGGCTTCGTAGAAACCTAGATATCAGAATTTTTAAAGCCCGGGCAACCAAAGAGCTAACACGGTTCGACAGAACTGAAACCACCATATCCGTCGTGCGATACTCAGGGGGGCACCTTTTGCAGCATAATTCATTTTTTTTATCACCAATACTATATTCCGTTCCAATTCGGATCACCTAACGGAATCTATAGCATTCGAGATGTGGGTACAAGAGAAAACAGAAGGAAACTGAGGCAATGCCCCGAAATGGCACGCGTAATTTTCAATGCATGCAAATTTAAAAGTTCCAGGTACAGTTGTATAATACTTTTGCTGGCTTACTCACTTGGGAACAGGTAAAAGTGTCTCCAGCAACGCTAACCAGAAATCCTGACATTCATGATTGTGAGCTTTTGACTCTGGACTGGGGACAAAAACTCAACTGGGATCTTTTTGGTTGACAATTTATTCCAGAAAATTTCACCATTTGATTACTTGTTTTACATCAAAGGATCAATATGAATCGGATGATGACATCCATAGGTGAAGAATTTTGGCTGCACCTTGCTATCAAACAAATACAAATCACAAAAAGGAAATGATCTTAGATAAAATGATGATGGGCAATACTAGCACATCAGAATGGGGGGAAAGGCAGAATTTCTCAACTGCGTAAGACTTATGAGATCAAAGACAGCAGAAGGATCCAGTTTCAAAGCCAGAATGTCAACCGAGCCACGTTTGATGTAGTGATTCTAACCAACTTTCAATAAGGATATTCTGCACCTGGTTGCATCCAGACCTGTCATCCTGGGTATCCAGAAGGGTCAGCCAATCTATGGAATCCTCAAATAATAAGACAACCAACAACAACAAATACTCGTAAACATTATGTGCAGGAATAATAAATCATCAAATTAGAGTGTGTGAGCACATTTGTCAAGTCAGATAAATATAGCAAAAGGCTCAACAAAGACACGATGCTTCAAGAAAAGAGGATAGCCAGAACTTACTAAGCATTAACATTTCAGAGGGTAAAATCATCATGTTACAGTCAGTCACTATGCTACTTCTTTAAGATACCAAAAAGAAAACATGGTCTGGACAAGCAAATTGTCATAAGAACAAAGCATATATGATGCAACTCAAATTAGTCAACTGTGACATACATTGCTGAAAGAACAGGGGCAGTCTTTGAATAGGACCACATGCCGACAAATAGAAGAATAGAAAGTCAGAACTAACATTAAAATGTTACCAAATAAACATTGAGTATCTATCGAGCAGTTCATGGATACCAAGGTGTATACTGCATTCAGGTAAACAAATTACATGAACAGTAATTCAGTTAAATGTATGTTTAAAACATTAGGAGAGAATTTGTAGTCCTTGAGCAAACAAGCTTATATATTTATTGAACAGGGGGAGAACTCGTATCCTAATCGCAAGCAGCCATTGCCATAATCTGAATACAATGTACAAGAGCAATGAGCCATTGAAGGCATCTCTTATGATCACTGCGAAAAATGATTCCAATTAAGTCTATAATAAGGGAAAAATGCTCTATTACAACATCACAATAAATCTCTAAAAGTACTATCAGAACATGCTTTTCGTGCCAAGAACTGAGGGTATATTTGTCGACGAGTTCCTCAGCTTGACCAGGACATCAGCCAACCCTATTGATTCTTCAATTTATTATTGATGGCTATATATTCCCAAGAAAGAATTTATGCTAAACTGTCCAAAACAGCTCCCTTTGATCACTTGTTAGGCCTTGGACTTTCTTGCTTGTGAGTACTGCAATACTCAGATTTTGTAGCCCTATTGTTGGTTTGCCGCTTCATTTACTTCACTGCCAGCAAACTGCATCTGCTTTTGATAAGTTCATCGACTATAACAGGGCAATCTGACTCATTCTCCTCCAAATGACATTGTCTGTATCTTCTCGATTTGTGTGGGCCAGTTTGGACCAAGCGAGTGTGGCTCAGCTTGAACAGCAACTGCAAAATCTTGCAAGGTTGTACAATGACCCAGATTTTGCTGTGGCAAGCCATTCATTCTACCAGCAAACTTCTCATTGACTTTACCAATTCTTCTACTGCTGGCTCTCACCCTCGACAAATCCATGCATGGTTTAATCAACCTACGCAAGAACTCATCTAATCCACGATTCAAAGCATCAACACCCTGCACCGTCACTCCCATGCCATCACTGTGCAACCTCCTCTGCAAACCCTCACACAAAGTAGCCGTATCCAGCAAATGGCCAGAATCATAGCACGACGCCTTCGGATCATCCATCCTCCTCCGCATCCTCAGACCACTGCTCCCTGCCACCGAAATCCCCAATGGCGCCGTTATCGGGCTCCGACTCTGAACGCACGGAGCAGACCTGACCTGCTCCACCTCCTCCCCATCCTCCACGGACACCACCTTCCCAACCGGCGCCCCCCGCTCCCTCGCCAGCTCACCGTCACCCGAATCCACGACCGCCCCCACATTCCCCACCACCGGCAGCGCGACGCCGACGCACTGCCCGCTCGGGGCGGTGGTCGTCCCCGACTGCCCCGTGACGGCCTGCCGGCTCGGCGGCGGCACCCCCGACAGCGCATTGCTGATGATCCCCCGGATGAGCGCGTTGTGCAGCGCGATGTTCTCCTTGCCGATGGTGGCGAAGCAGAGCCTGTCGAACTCCACCTTGGTGAGCTTCAGATTCAGCAGCCTGGTGAGGTGCGCGAAGTACTTGCCGGCCCGCTGCCGGCCCAGCCGCTTCACCAGGCGCTGCTTGAGCTCGGCGACGTCGACGCGCGCCATCTTGCGGCAGGTCGCCATCCCCCGCTCCCGGAATGCGCCCCCCGCGCAGCTCGCCCCGACCGGAACCCTAGCGATGCAAGCCCGGGGGTGCTCAGATCTAACCGAACCAGCAGGGTGCGGAACGAATTGGGGGGAATGGAGAGCAGGGGGGAGAAGGAACTTACTTGGAATCCTCGATCCCCCGGGGGAATTCGACGCTAGGGTTTCGTCGTAGCTGCTGCGATCGGGAGAGGGGAGGGGAACGAACTCGGCGGAGGGGAGGACCGGGTGTACGACGAGTCGTGGGCGACGCGGGGGAGGCTGGCGGGGAGGAGTGTCAGCGGGCGCGGGTGTATGGGGCGCGGTGCAGGGAGGGGGAGCGGGGTGGTGTCTGGTTGGTGGCTGTTTGGGCCGCGAGGGCAAACGGCGGCGGTCAACGGGCACGTGCGGATTTGTGGTGTGACAACTGACTGGCAGCTGACGCCAGGTGAAACCTTGCGCTTGCGGTGCCAGTCTCTGAGCTGGGCGGCCTGCGGGTGTACGATTTGATCAAGCACTGAAACTTTTACGCGTCTGATTGGGACAAACAACAGGAGGTCCCGGACTAGAGAGAAAGCTGAGCTTGGCTGCTGGAGACGGTGTCACCTTTAACACCGATTAGATTGACTAAATAAAAATTAATTATATAAGTCACGTCTAATTAGCAAACGAATCTATTGATGCTAATTAGTCCATAGTTAGTATATATTTATTGTATCACAACGTTACCATGTCTAATTAGATTTAGTGGATTTGTCTCGTAAATTAGCTTCCATGCTATTGGTTTTATAATTAGCTTATATTTAATACTTTTAATTAATATCAAACGTGACGGGACTGGACTAAACTTTAATCTTAGGGTCGCGAGTGTTTTGGTGCGGTCACACTGTTCATGACTTCATCTTCATCTATTATGTCAAATCAGATGATTTTCCTAAGATAACATTTAATCTCTGGGTTTTATTCAGAATGTACAAGTGTTTTGGTGCGGTCACACTGTTCATAACTTCATCTTCATCTATTATGTCAAATCAGATGATTTTCCTAAGATAACATTTAATCTCCAGGTTTTATTCAGAATGTACAAATATCATTGGACTTTGAAAGTTGGAGCAAGATTTCGTGTGTGCTGTACTCCTCCTTCTGCCCCCAAACAGGTCCGAAGTGTTCGTATCCAGAGGAAGATAATGCGAACTGCAAAAGGACTGAAGCTACTTTTTTGAAGAATCAACCAATTCGAAAAGTTTTGTTGTGTTGTGGGCAACAGTTTTTTTAGTGTGTCAGTAAGTTGTTGGAAAGATTCCTGATATGACGTAGAGTAGTTTCCTTTCTTTACGGGTGTGACGTAAGCAGTTCTTTTTACGTGCTTGTGCAAGTATACGGGAAGCCGCAGCATGACACAGATATTACCCAACAGCCTAATTTCTGAACGAAAAGCCCAATGGACAATTTGGCCTGGTAGTAAATAAATTGGGCCGCACTAGGACCAGCTGAGTAAACTTTTACGGGCCCAACTTATAATAGTTGTCCTACTACCAGCTCCAACTTCCAACAGCATCTCAGAGCTTGATTGGTTAGGTGTCAAAATATGCCTGCCAATTTATGGTAAATCCATAAATTTTGGTATTCATGTGGTTTACTTCCAAAAATTGGCATGACTTTATATCGGCAATGTTCAGCTTGCCCATATTTTGGTTGTTTGTGCCAATTTCCTCTTATGGTACTTATATTTTGGCACAAAACCAATCAATGGTCAAAATTTTAGCTATCATATTTAGCACCCAACCAATTGCTATTCTTGCCTATATTTTGGCAAACAAATTTGGCATGCCAATATTTTGACCTGCCCATGATTTGGTAAATTTTGAAACCCAACCAATCAGACTCTCAAAACCAAAACGCATGCCAATGTTACTGCGTAGGATAGGTCCCAAGCAGAAACAGGCATACGGTTTCCTCATCCTACCAGGGGTGAAGGTAGGTTCAAATTAGAGAGTATCTATGCATCCACGAAATTTTGCTATGCATCCATGAAATTTTGTAAAAATAGTGATTAGATCTATTTTTCACCATATATGCACTTCACGGTTTAATTTTATGCATCCTACAGGATAAGTGCACCCTTTTCAATTTTCAATTTGCCCTAGCTTCACCACTATCCGCTAGACGCAGCCGTACGGCACAACAGCGAGTCGGTGATGGCCTCTCAGAGTGCCAGTAGAATATGAACACCCGTGGAGCCAGCTCTTTTTTGCTTTCCACTGTGAAAAAAGGCACCGGCATTATTTCGCAGTGAGAACCAAGCAGCCAGCCTATTCGCGATGGCAATGGCATCTCGAGCCGTCGTTACAGCCTATCATCCGGTCACCGGATGATGCATTGCTTCGGCTGCACACTGGGGGGGCCAAAAAGGGGCCAGATTGGTCAATGATGGCAGGCACAAGAGCAGTGATGCACAAGTCTCGCAAAGGGCTGGACCGGCCGGGGCAGAGGAGCTTCCTTCTCAAGCAATGCCTAGGCCTAGCGAAGAAGAAAGACTCTCGCTCGTAGCTTGCTTCACGGTGCACGCCTGGCTGAGTGCTCGATTCGACAGCTCGACCATCATTGGATTTTGGAGCAGATCGATCGATCGATTGATCAGCCACTAATTGGATCATAATGCGTGTCATTTTCAGTAGGGTCAGTGAATCCTAGGTAGACAGTTACTATATTACGTGTTCGTTTCCTACCCTCTGAACTTTAGACCCGTCACATCAAAAAGAATTTTGTCATTTAGAAATATTAAATAAAGTCTAATTATAAAACTTTTTCACAGATGGGTGCTAATTCGCGAGATAAATTTAATGAGCCTAGTTAATCCATAATTTGCCACATTGATACTACAGTAATCATCCGCTAATCATGATCTAATATACCTTATTAGATTCGTCTCGCGAATTAGCCCTGGGGTTCTGCAATTAGTTTTATAATTGGACTTTATTTAGTAGTTCAAAATGATAAGATTTTTTTTGATGTAACGGGTCTAAATTTTAGACCCAAAGAAACGAACCCACTTAGATCGGCTTAGCTGCGCGGTCGAAGTCCCATCCCCTGACCAGGCAGACCGGCACCCAACTGCAGCTTGAAAAATCATGCTCACTTGCTCAGGCAGTCGAGTCGAAGCTCTGTCGTTTTGAGCAAGGCCCTGCTGCAGCCCAGCACCCTGCAGAGGAACAGAGAATTTTTGCAGTCGTACACCTGTCAGCTCGTCTAGTTGTCTCGACTCCAGCACGGCGCGGCAGCATCCAATGATCCAATCATCCAACCATGCGCGCAGCGCAGCTCGGCGGATCGGAGCGCCGGTCGCGGCCGTGCGCCGGCGGGGCCAACCGGCCAACGGCCAGCGGACCAACGGGCGCAACACGCGTAGTTCGTGCCAGTACCAGGTCGCACCGGACCGTAGCGTGCCGGCGGCGCGTGCCGGGATCCAGCCATCATCAGAGGCCCGGCCCGGCGTAACGTACGGCGGGCGACCGCCGACCCAGCCGCGCGCGCGGCGTGCCGTGCAGATTCGGGGGCGGCGTACCGGGGACTACGGGTCCTACGTGACGATAAAGTGGTTAGCGGAAAAGCATCGTCGTGAGTCGTGACAGCGTCGTAGCGTGGCAGTCCCACCACACATGGATCGCAGCTCGTGTAGCGGCGGCCCCAGTGCCCCACGCACGTCGCCCCTCGATCGCTTTGGGCTTTACGTGACTGAATGGAGATTTGCTTGCTCCGTTAACAGAGACGTCTAACTGTCTCGTGTTCGTGTGTGTACGGTTGCTTATCCTGTCTTGCACGCGCGTGCACAGTTTATCGTGCTTTGTCCGATCCAACTCGTGCAATTGCTCCGTGACATCGGTAGCAAGAATACTGATTTGGCTCCAGTACGCAAATTAAACCTAAACCTGCATAATTATGCTGCCCAAAGGGACGCTGTAATTGCTTGTTCTTTTTTTTTTACTACAGTGGTAACTCCACGAGCTATAGAAATAGGATACTGTACGTAACAAAAATAAAATAAAAGAAGAAGAAGCAACGAGAGCCTTGCAAGCTGCAAACTTGCAACTATACACAAGAATACAAGATACTACTACTATATGCAAACGGACGAGACAGGATCTGACCAAGTTGACTCCGCGTGTCATTCTCACAGACACAACAAAGACACATTACCAATAAACTAGCAGCACGCCAGAGCATTAACTACCAAAGCTAGTTTGCCTCGATACGGTTATAAAAAGGTTAAAAACTGCGGCACTAGCCTAGGCGCACTCGTCTGTTCTTCTCAGGTTACCACACGGAGGAACTGTGCCAGCATCTTGTATGCATGCATGCTCGACACCTGCGTCCGGCCGCAGCTACGCACCGTCTGCTTCATTCGCCAGTAAATCCACTGTTGCCTGTTGACGCACACGTTGCACTGTCGCCTCTCTTAGCAGTTAGCAGTAACTTGACAAGATTTATGTCCCATTTGTAGATACCACACGTGACAGTTTGTTCCTATATGGATTTACTCGAGTCTGCATCACGATGTTACTGAAACTAGAATGTACTAAGTATCACCGAGTTGCTACTAGTTATTTCTTAAGAGTTTTTTTTCGAGCACGCATGAATTTTGCCCGGAGCATACCCTAGTATTTGCGCATTTGCGTTTGTTTTTTTTCTAAGTCCATTTGCATTGTTGACTACCGAGGCAAGAAAGAATCTATTAAATCTTCAATTTTCCTAGGTTACTGAGGTATCCAAATCTTAAAATCTTGAATTCTTTTTTCCTAGATGAGTGCGTGGAGGCAAAGGCACAAAGGTCCAAATGGCCAATCACGCAGCGGATAAACTAGTAGCCCGAGCACACTTCCCCTGCCTGCGCTTTGTTTAGAGCCTCGGAGCCCGATTCCTCTCGCGCCGGCGCGTCGGGGGACATGATGGTGTCAGCCCGGCCCCCTAGCGACGCCGTCTCCACGCCGTCGTCGCGTTACCAATCGCTGCGGGACAGCTCGAGCCGCCCACATGAGCGTCTTGGCTGCGCGGGCGTCTCGTCAAGCCGGAGCACATGCCGTAGTGAGCCCACGACGAGGAAAGCGTAACCAGGACGCGAGCAATCCTCCGGGTTGACGACGCCGGCGAATGGTCTCGCCCAGGCGGTCAGGCCCAGCTGCCCAGCGGCAGCCATCACCGGGCGGCGTCAACCTGAGCAACCAGCTGCTTCCGCCGCCCCACCGGCCCTTTATTCCGCCCGCTTTTCCCCTTTTGCCCTCGCGACGGAAGGGAACGGGATGGGGACGGACCCATCACCCTTCGGCCTTCGCCCATGTTTCACTTGGCTCCCACTCCACTTCCGCTGCCGTGCGGCGTCGGCTCCGCTCTTCCGCTCCCCCCATCTTGAAACGAAACGAAACCCCTCCCTCCCTCAAACCCCAGAGGCCCCAAAACCACCGGGAGTTCCGCGAGATCTGAGCGCCATGGTGGCCGCCGGGGCAGCAGCGGCCGCGCCCCGGCTCAACCCGTCGCCGTCCCCGCATCGCCGCCGCGCTTCCTCCGCGCTCTCCCCGGCCAAGTCCAACGCCAACGCCAACGCAAACGCCGCGGACGCCGGCGACGCGCGGCCCAAGCCCAAGGCCAAGGCCGTCTCGTCCCGCTACCTCCTCGCGCCCTCCTCCAAGTCCACATCCACATCCACCTCGACCTCGACCTCCACCACCACCACCTCCTCGAGCTCCAACTCCACCTCGACCTCGGCCTCCACGCCCTCCCGCCGCTTCGCGTCGCCGCTGCCGAGGCGCTCGGTCTCCGTCGACCGCCCGCGCCCGGGACCCGCGGCCAATGCTGCCGTCGGGGAGGCCGGGGGGCCCAATGCGGGCACCACCACCACCACGAGGAGCCTCTCCGTGGCGTTCCAGGGCCGGTCCTTCTCCTTTGAGACCAGCAAGGCGAAGCCGACCACGTCCCCATCCCCGTCGCGGCGGCCGGTGGCTTCGGCGGCGGGGGCCATCACGCCGGAGCGGAGGAGGCCTGCTATGGGGACAGTGCCGGAGAGGGGGAAGGGGTTTGAGGGGGGCCAGAGCCACCACAGATGGCCAATGTCGGCAAGGTTCTCGCAGGGGCTTGAGGGAAATCCGCTTACCAAAAGCTTGGATTGCTCTTTGCGCAAGAGGGACGCGGCTGTCTTTGCTGCTGTCCGGTCGCTGCGGCAGTCCATGGTGTTTGAGGAGGGGGTTCGGCGTTCCTCGTTCGATGGTGGGGACTACTTGATGTCGTCTGACACAGAGAGTGTGTCGTCTGGGAGCAATTCAGGGTCTCAGGATGCAGGCATTGGCATTTCCCATAGAGCACACCCGTTGCCTAAGGGGATGGGTGTGCCAGCACGGTTCTTGCAGGATGCTGCCGCCAGCAGGTCGCAACGATTTGCAGATCCAGGCACGCCATACTTGCCGTATACCTCTGGCTTGGCCACATCTCCCAGGACAGCTCCTGTCAAGAAATCACTGTTAAATGGCTTTGTCTCATCCCCACTGAATCGGCCAATCAGGCAATCTTCACCAAGTAAGCTTACAGGTAATCCATCGAGGAGGATGTCAAGTCCATCACGGGCGAGAAACTTGGGGTCGGGCACTTCATCATGGGATCATCAGGGAAGAAGTTCATCTGGTTATGGTTTGGATGGTGAAGTGAGGAGGAGGTGGCATGGGGGTAGTAAAGTTGACTGTGAGCACCTATTGAGAATTTTGTCCAATCGACATTTGCAGTGGCGGTGTGTGAATGCACAGGCTGATGCTGCACTTGCTGCACAGAAACTGACTGCAGAGGTGAGTATGTATGTTCATTTACAAAACACTCACTATTGAATTAAAATTTGTGAATTTTGTTTCGCCTGTATATTTAACATAAACTGTCGTGCAGTCTTAGAATTCAGTAGTATGTGGTCATGGGCTTATGGCTGTAGATTTGGATTCTATAACTTGCTTGTTTTATTCAATTTAACATTCATCAATGATTTGTGCAAGATGTAACTGATTAAATTTAAGGGGCGGCAGATGCTATCTGGGATAGCTATATGCAGGAGCTGTGTGCTCACACTTACCTTTTGATTCACTTATTTTCAAAAGCAAATTTTGCTTTGTGTAGTGTGCACATTTTGGTTGTAACTACCTTGTCTTTTCTGCCATAGTTTATGTTATTCTAATCTTATTGAAGTTCTTTTAATCCCTTGGGAGTAGCTTCTTCAATAAAGGCAAACCATGCAATCTATGCATATCAGATAGAAAGTGAAGAGTAGTTGTCACACACACACACACACACACACACACACACAGAGAGAGAGAGAGAGAGAGAGAGAGAGAGAGAGAGAGAGAGAGATTATAACAGTTGGAAAGACATAGAACCAGGGCAGCTTTGACAACGACATGCCTTTATGTTGGAGCTGTAAGCAAAACTGATATCAATAAGATCTGTTCAAGGTGTATCAGATGGAATGCTGAATATATCCCATGTTCTTTATGTTTTAGAATGGGTGTTTGTAGTCTGCACCCGTTCATAACCAAATGGAAGTCTGGCTGCGATTTTTATTATCGTACTGATTTAAGTACTAAGTAGCTATTTTAACGAAAAATATTTCTAGTCAAAGTCTCAACTTAAGCAAATTGTTTTGTATAGCCAATGGTGCTTTTTCTACCTTACTTCTTCTCAATAACCATTCTTCTTTGACCTTTTCACCAGAAATACTTATCTGATGCATGGATTACTACCCTAGGGATGCGTAAATCTGTTGCTCTTAAGAGGTTCCAGCTACAGCTATACCGAAACAATTGGAAACTCATGACAGTTCTAAAGGGACAGGTAATAACCAGTTATTGTCTCCCACAACCATGTTTTCATTAAACTTTAGAAGCCTTGCTTTCTGATAGTTCATCTGATTATCTTGAATTACCCTCCATGTCTTGCTGCCATTGGCCAGCCTGACAGACATTGTTAGTAAGAGAACATTTTGCTAAAAGGAGAAGAAGGCCCCGTTTATTTCCCCCGGACTAAAGTTTAGTCTCGTCACATCGGATGTTTGGACACCAATTAGAAGTATTAAATATAGGCTAATTACAAAACCAATTGCATAAATGGAGATTAATTCGCGAGACGAATCCATTAAGCATAATTAGTCCATGATTTGGCAATGTTGTGCTACAGTAAACATATGCTAATGATGGATTGATTAGGCTTAATAGATTCGTCTCATGAATCAGTCTCCATTTATGCAATTAGTTTTATAGTTAGCTCATGTTTAGTTTCCCTAACTGGCATCCAAACACCTGATGTGATCTGGACTAAAAATTAGTTCTTGGATCCAAGCACCCCCGAAGTCTCTGAAAAAAAAATTGATTACCTGTTAGTTATAGGCATAAGGCCATCACCCATCTGAATACATATTTCAAATATCTACACAGTGCTCCACCAAGCCTTCTCATTCATGTAACGGTAGGACCATGTAATCACAGGCTGGCCATTTTGATGCTTATTTCCTCTGCTCAATAGATTGCACATGGCCCCTTCCTATGAACAACTGTAAGTTAAAAAGGGAGAAAGACAAGCTCACCAGCATGCAGACTCTGTAGTGCCGCCCTTAGATATAACTGTAAGCTATCAGTAATCAGTTTTTGGCCGGTCATATCTTAGCCTGGTAGCAATTCACATTTCAGTTCACATTTGCCTTGTCTATAAATTTCTAATGAAAATTGCATGATACAGATGGCATATCTTGAGGAATGGTCTATACTAGAGAGGGACTATGCAGATTCATTATCTGGAATTGTGGAATCTCTAACTGCCAGCATTTTGTGCCTCCCTGTTACTGATGGAGCAAAGGTTGTAAATAGCATACCGTTATACAAAATTGTTTGCACATGTTCCCTTCCCTTCTGTGTATTAAAGCTCAAGTTCTTCTTTGCTACTTTGTATTTGCAGGCTGATATCCAAGATGTGAAAAATGCCGTTGGCTCTGCTGTTGATATCATGCAAACAATAGGAAGTTCAATATGTACTTTATTGGCTAAGGTACTGTGTACATTAAATTGCTTTCCTGTTCCATTTGCTGTCACTATTTGCTTGTCCACAACTACATTATTTTTAATTTATGACTGGGGGGCCCTGGCGTATAGAACAGAATTAGCACCTGCATAATAAGGCTTTCCAACTTGTCTGATTCATGATGGATAGTTAAATTGGTTGAGACTTTAATCTGATCCCAGCCAGCTGTTTCCTATATCAGATGGCTTTAAAAACCTTCCAAGTTTTTCAAGCATAAGAATTTCTCTCTTCTTGAGGGTCTTTGTACTTCTGTAGGATAAGTGCATCCATATATGTATTTCCTAGTTGGGTGAAATTGAAGATCCTACAACTGAACTCATTTCACGGTTCCAATCATCTTAATAATCAACTTTGCAATAACCATACCAAAGATATGTACTATTTTTAGGCATGCACAAAAGCACAGCAATTCTTACATTTGGTGAAATATTTTTTCTGTGATGCTGTATTTATATTGTTTTGTTTGACTGATGAAATCACCTCCCTGTCTGCAGCTGGCTGGAACAAGTATTTTGGTTTCTGACCTTTCCAAAGTTGCTACCCATGAGCGCACTCTAATGGAGCAGTCCAGAGAATTGCTGTCCACACTTGCAACAATGCATGTAAGTACTGAGATCCACCTGCATTCGGTTCTGACCCAATGCATATTATATCATTTCTAATGCGCATATCTCAACTATTTTGCTGAAACAGGTCAAATACTGTAGCCTACAAGGGCAGAGAGTACAGACAACTGACAAGAGGTCCAAGCATTCCTAGCAATGCCACTATAACCCCACTAACGGAAGAATGTAGGTGCAATTGCAAATTCTGGTGGCTTGGATGGTGCCCACTAAGCAATTTGACTCTGAAGATGCTAGCTAGTCTAGTTCCAGTGGTCTATGGCCCTCAAGTTCTGAGTGCTGAGTTGATGTATGCTAGGAAGAGCAGAAGTGCAGAACAGATGGAATGCAATGTATATAGATGTATCTCATTTTGTTGGTTTTAGCTGAGGATTAGGTCAGATGCTAACTAGCTAGATTGGGTTCCTTTTGTTCATCAGATGACTAATGACCACCAGGGCAATGCAATATAACTTCTAGCAGTACATTAGCTTGTTCGCCTTCGAAAGAAACAGATGGTGACTTTGGAGTATCATGGTTTCTTGCAGCCGATCCAGCTGGTGGCTCCATTGTGTATGGATGTCGGTTGCTCTCGTCTGATGCTCCAACTGCGGATGATATACCATTATTGTTACATTGTTCGGCTTCGAAAGAGCAGATCGTGAATTTGGAGTAGGATGTCTCAAAAACCAAATGATATGGTTTGTAACTTTGTTCTTCGGTTCCTCCATGAATCCAAGTCCATTGGCATCCACGTTGAGACAAGATCTGTCCCTCCGGGTCTCGGTGGTGCTTCGAAGGTTCCAAAAACTGAAGGGAACTGAATTACTCCGCTCCAAAATGCAGACGCAGCTGTTACTGCGACAGCGCGCGCGGCCATAGATCAGACCCAGATTTTGCTCAACAATCTGTACAAATTACCCTTGGCGCGGTGGTCAGTGGTGGACTGGTGGTCGAGGAATGACCAGGATGGGTTGCAGTGAAAGCACGACAGATCACGACGAGACGGCACCCGATGCGCACGAAGAGGACACGACACGAGCGCTGAAAGCGAGGGGGTGACATGAGCCGGGGCGCTTCACTGCAGTCACGGGCACGCTCGAGGCGGGGCAGCCAATCATTGCAGTTGCAGAGCGCGACCGACGGGCTCACAGGTCACAGCTGCCTGGGCCTCGGACCTCCCGCGACACCCGCAGCGACCCGGCGGCCTGCGGTCTGTGCCCGGCCGGAAGAAACGGCGCCCGTTGCAGGAGAAGAGCCGCGGCCGACACAAGATGAATCATTATGGTCGATTAGCTTGCTGGTAGCGCCTCTTGATCTTGCTACAGCGCCTTCCGGTACCGTGTCTCCTCTCCATGTGTAAATCTGGAGATGTTGAAGATGAAGCAATGGCTTCATCTTACTGGTTGTTGAGGTTGCAGTAGGGTCATCTACTCATCTAGGCCTCTAGCCCTCTAGGGGGAACAGACAAGTACATGGTTTCTGTATGGGGAAAAAAGCTAATGCACAAGAACCTACCGAGTGATAATACTTGCTCCGCTACAAAATTTATGTTTTAGTTTTATCCAAACTCAAACCTTTATAACTTCGAATTTTATAGGAAAAATATATTAACATACACAACACCAATTTAGTTAGTGATCAACACATATTTCATGATGGATTCAATGAAATGAATTTGATGTTATGTATTTTTAAAATGAACTGGGTCAAAATTATAGAAGTCGGACTTAGGGAAAATCTAAAATGTCTTGTATTTTGGAATGTAGAGGGGTAATATTATTGGGTTTTGCACAAAACCTGGTATTGCTCAGCACAGCAGGGTTAGAAAAGTGCCATGTTTTTATAATTGGGACTGGATATTCGATTCCTGGCTCCTGCAAGATGAAGGTCAGAGAATATTACAGGAAGAACAAGTCTGGCTATCTTAGTCACATCTCGGTTCAGATATTCCTTATTTGAAAAGGATTCAGATATTCCTTTGGCATGACGCCTTGGCTACACATCATGGTAAGAAGATTCTGAATTCACATCCATTGTACTCAAACATACATAAACAAAAAAGCTTCTGAAAATATTGCCTAAAGTAACAAATAGTATTAGGAGTCAGGGCGATGATTGCATAAGAGCTTTCGTTTCCTTCTTGTGAATGCTATCAATTGGCCACTGCCACTTCTTACATTCTGATCTGTTTTCTCATCTGTTTTTGCAGTTCCCATTTTGGTAGCCTCTATGGTTAAACAGAACTCAGAATTTTCGTGGGAAGGAACCATCAATTTCCTCCTTTTAGATAATTCGTTTGGACCTAGATTGCCAAGGTCCTCATCCCCAGCGGATTCCTCCCTTCCAATTGTATCATTTCCTTCTCCAGTGAATGAATTAACACTTCTCCGAGTTACCTCTCCAGCACCACTGATAGGCAAATCTTCAGCAGGTATAGCAACAAGTTTCTGCCAAGGGCCATTTTCAATTGGGTCCTTGGTATTCTCTTGAAATATTTGATTTTGCATAGCATCGGCTCCACCCTGATCAACATTGTCCTCAGGCTTTGTCTGGACAGCATCTTGCTGTTTGTCAGGGCCTGGAATTGCAGCATCAGGTTCTTCCTGTTCAGAGACATAGGGATATTCAACATCACTTGGCATTGAACTTAACTTCTTCTTAGATGTATTCAAGGTATCTCCAGGTCTACTGGCATTAAAAGGTCGACCCATCGTTCCCGGACCTGTAATATTCTTTGATCTTGTCTCCACAGCTTCCTCAATTATAACATCATTCTCAGATGCACCAGTGATCTTCTGCAATTGCTCACTATTTGATGATATACCCAAAATCTTTTCGAATTCTGGAAGGACTGAAGGTTTGCACACTGTTCCTTGACCTGCAATTACCAAAATTCATGTGAGTGATCTCCACCATGTGATTGTACACAAATACAACAATGACTTCATCAACTTTACCATTAATCAAAGGTGCACCAGCAAACTCCTGCAATTCAGCTGTAACCTTTTTGTAGATTTGGTCCACTGATCCAACAGTCTCCTGCACTTCCACAGTCTCTATGGGCACATAATCATTCTTCACTTCTGAATCTGAAGTATCCTCCAGTGTAGCATCCTCTGCAGATGTGTTCATAATATCTATCATAGCATCCTCAGCAGGTGTGCTAATAATGTCCTGGAGATTTACTTCTGTCATGGTTATATCAAGAGGATCTTCCTGTGGATGCACATCCTCAGTTTTGTTGCTTGTGGTATCACCTGTTGTGAGAGGTGCTAAATCAGCAGTTCCTCCTGTGGGTTGAATTCTCCTCATTTGATCCAATTGCAGTATAGTGTTTCCCTCGACATGATCATCACCAATCTGTTCCATCTTCGCAACAGTAGCTTGGGGAGGATCCACGTTATTCGAAAAGATCATGGCTGATTTAGCACTCCCAATTCCCGTGCCAGCTGGAACACCACTTTGCATAATCTGCACGCCAATTGAGGACATAAGCATGACTTGTCTCTTGCAATTTAAGTAAATAGATTCATTAAGACACGGTGAGAGAGCAACCTGCTTAGCCTCCGCCATTTTAATAGTGATGTACACATCAATGTCAGTAAGTGATTCCTTCATTCTTTTCGCATCAGTTTCACTTAATAAAGTTCTAATCCGTCCCTGTACTGTACTTACCAAATCAACCTGCTCGTGGTTGAAAGTGTTTATGAATGACATGTAATAATTAAATTTAGCACAAACAGAATGCAAAATTCATTTAAAAATTGTTACCAGAATTTTATCAGTCTGCCCAGGTAACTCATACGATATAGTTGGACATTCAACAGGAGTGGAGATCCATCGACGTGTAACTCGCCAATACCATTCAAGGTAACAATTCCTTGTATGAGTAGGATCTGAATTCCCTGTATCCTGTTGCTCGACAACAGAGAAGAGCCTGTTCTGCCATTGTTTAATGTACTTATCATGGTAAGTAGACCAATCTTGATCAGCTTTACCCTGCATTGTAACTCGTTCAACAGCCTCAACCAGGTCTGGTATGTGCTGCACCATTCCAAATTGTAGTAAGACACGATCAGGCACGTGCATTTCCACTATCTGGAAGCATATTAATGGAGTCCTTGATCGCCAAACTGCAGATCCAAATGTACATGTTGCAGGAAGCCCAGCTATCAGGTTTGGTGTGTATGGGTCCCATGTGATCTATAAAACATCCAAAATATACTACTGATATCATTTTGCCTCTTTTTTGTGAGCATCTAACAGCACAAATGCACATCCTGAAGTCATGAAGCTCATACCTGACAATGTGATATAGTATCGAGCCCGTGCCTGTAGAACTCATGGTCCATGGATCGGACATTTTCACGGTTCTTGAAGGCAACATTCCACCTAGTTATCAGATGTTTTTCATATCATGGAGCATATATTGAAGTAAATGGAAGTGGTAATAAAAAGCATTCTGAGCTAAAAAGAAAACCTGCATCCAAGGGGCGAGTCATCGGGTAGAGCCTTATTCTCTAGTCGTTCAGGACAGCCTATCTGGATATGCTCCCATGCCCATATCTGCAATATTTGTTGCATTGAACATCAGGTCGAGCATCCATCGAGAGTGAAGTTTTCTGCAAAACTAAGAAGACATACTACCTGAAGAAGAGTGAGAAACGCACAGCAGTTTGCTTTGCCCTTCATGCTGGCCTTTCCAAGCTCTCTGTAGAGGTGGGCAAGAACAGCAGCCCCCCAGGCCATCTCTCCTGAGGCATCAAAATCACGGAGTAGGGCCAAATATCGCAAGTGCACTCTAGTTCCACTCGGATCAGGAAATAAACTGCAGCCGATTTGATACAGTATGTAGGCTCGTGCAGCATACTCTACATCTGACTGATTAGCACCTTCTGGTAATGTTTTGAAAGTGTCATGGAGCCATGCAATGTTGATAGAACCACCCTTGATCTGTGGAGGCTCTTGGCCCAGAAGCTGTGTGCACAATTGCTCCCAATTACAGTTTGTCGGGCCAGTGATAGGAGCACCATGTACACGAAGCCCAGTAAGAATTGCCACATCCTTTAAGAGCACTGTAATTTCTCCAAAACGCAAGTGAAATGTTTGTGTTTCACGCCGCCACCGTTCAACCAATGCATTTAACAATGCATGGTCCAACTGAACCCGCTTCAAGAAAGAGAGATGGTAAAATCCAGAACGCTGCAATATCGCAAGCATTCCCTTATGTCTCACTTCCCACTGGTTAAGCCTGGTGCCATGTTCGATAAATCTAACAGGTTTGTAGATCTGCATTTTTTTCAGGAGAAGTTCATTAACAGCAAACTCTTTTTTTGAAAGACCCAATAACTGAGAACTGAATGCATTAATGGGAAATAAGCAGGTAGATCAAAATTTAAGGACAAGTTTTAAACTTTTACCTTCCCAACAAATATAGCTTCTGATTTGTGAAACTCCTGTTCCACCAGGACAGATTTATCAACAGGACCAGGGTCAAGGTTCTGCTCCAGATACAGTGAGTAGATAGTTAGCTGTGATTATGCATGTATGCTGAACCAAAATGGCTATAATGACCAACATTGGATAACTTGTCGGTTCATGCTTAAATTTCTGTATGAGTTAGTAATTACGAGAGCATGGTCATTTGAGCGCATCCCGTGAACTCACATAAACTCAGCGCACGAGTGGCACGAACAGTCTACAAGGCTATACGGCGAGGAATTCCAATGCCAGTTAAGAAAAATGGTTGTCGCTTGTCCCACTAGAGGAAGGCGAGGTTCTAGGGTTCTGTAAAACTGACCTGCGCTTGGGGCTGAGCTGCTTCGCCGAGCTCCTCAGTCCCCGCGTCCATGGCAGCGCGCGCGGGGGCAAGGGGATTTTCTCGCTTTTCCTCGTCCGTTTTGGAAGAAGCTTGGAAGACGGCGGCGTGTTGCGGGTGGCAGGTGAAACCGGCGTCTAGTTGCTGGCGAGCTCCGAGTAGCAGGGGAGGGGGCATGCTCCGAGTATCAGGGCCGGGCCAAGCTCTCCATCCTCGTAATCGCGGGCTGGGCCATCATCAGGACGATCCTATCCAATCACCCGACGGCACACGGTCATGATGGCCCAGCCCGCGACTACGAGGATATTTTCTCGAGATTTTTACGTGCGACAGCGAACCCACCATCCGGGAGAGGCGAGCGGAGCGCCGGAGCCACGGCCGAGCGCCCGGCGCGCCAGGCCTCCGTGCTTTTGCTCCCGCAGCCGAACTCGCACGCCGCAGCGAGCCAGCCAGAACCAGCGACACGCCCGTCCGGATCCCTCCGCCCCCCGCGCCGCGGTTACATGGCCTGGTGCGCCCTGCGCAGCCGCGTCCTACCGCTTCCGGCATCCGCCGCCACCGCCACCGCCGCGCCCCACGGCCTCCTGCTGCGCTTCCTCCTCTCCACCGCGGCCCCGCGCCACGCGCACCACCACCAACGGCGCCGCCGCGTCGCCCCCACGGCCTACGCCGCCGCAGCTGAGGCGCCGCTCCCCATGACGCCGCGCTTCAGCCGGGTCACGCGGCTTCTCGGGGGCGCCGCCTCCGTGGCGCGCGTCTATGCGGACGCCAACGCCCAGCGGCCCAAGGAATACTGGGATTACGAGTCGCTTGACATCCAGTGGGGGTAGGCGCACGGAGCTGGAGCTCAGCTCGTCCGTGGTCTCCAGATTTGGGGGTGGGGTAGGGTTGTCGTTCTGATGTGCCTGTGCGTGCAGAGAGCAGGATGGGTACGAGGTGCTGCGGAAGGTGGGGAAGGGAAAGTACAGCGAGGTGTTTGAAGGTTTCCGGCCTGGGAGCGATGAGAGATGCATCATTAAGATCCTCAAGCCCGTGAAGAAGAAGAAGGTGACGAAAGTTTGCAATGCTCTGTTGTGCTGGTGGTTGCATTTCTACTCACTGGAATCATAAATCTGGAAACGCAGTGGCTGCCATTTATTTGGTTAGAGTTGTACGAATGGCCACCAGTCTCAGCTGTTTCTGTGTTAGATTTGAAGATTATCTTGTCGGCTTGTTGCTTCTAGTATGTATCCATCTAGGGTGCCAGTGAGAGCGGGAGGCAATATTGTTTGAGTAAATCCTTGGTTAGTTTATCTTGGTTGGAGACATTGCAGTTGCACAGGACTGTTGTATGGCTATATCATCTTGTTCATACTCAACAAATTCACAACAAAAAGGACATCTTATGGTTTTTGTATATGAAAAAGTAAGATAGGAGCAAAAACTGAGAATTTTATTTTTCTGTGGCATTTACTCGTGGTTATTTGATCCCTTTTTTAGGCTTACTGAATAAATTTTAAAGTCATTTGAGTGAAATTGATATTTATGTGTGTGTTTTTCTACTTGATTAGATTTCTATGACTTCACAGCGATTCATGTGATTTCTTTTATGATCATCCAGATAAAGAGGGAAATAAAAATACTTCAGAACTTATATGGAGGGCCAAATATTGTAAAGCTGCTTGATGTTGTCAGAGATGAGGAATCAAAGACGCCTAGTCTGATCTTTGAATATGTCAATAACACTGACTTCAAAGTGCTCTACCCTGCACTATCTGATTATGATATCAGATATTATATTTTTGAATTATTAAAGGCAAGAATCTGGACCTCATAATTTCTCATATCCGTTACTTGTGTCGTCTTGTTCATGGTTCAGCTATTTCAATCTTAACTTCTTTTTGTGTTGTACCTGTTTGATTCTGAAAGTAAAATTGAATTCCCACGGTTTTTCTCGCATATCACAGATCCTAGAAATTTTAAGAGTTGCATTGGGCCAATAAGTATGGTTTTATTTATTTTTCTTTAGCTGATAATTCATGTGAGGGCAAAAATGCGTTGTTTCCTTACTATGTGATTTAGAAGCATCATAAAGATATTTGGAGTTTGGGGAAAAAATGAAACTGATTCCTGATCTATTTGGGTGGGCATCATAAAACCCAAATGAAAATGCAGTGTGTGGTGCTATGATGTATGAAGGATGATCTTTTCATGCCCTGTGACCTAACCCGGACCAATAGACTCTCCTTTCTTGATGAGCTAGCTGTCCATTTTGCATTTTTACAACTTAAACGTTCTAGCTCTCCTATTTCCTTCAGGCTGCATTCAACTTGATGGTCTTAACTTTTCCAGATATTTGTGTAGGCACTAGATTATTGTCATTCACGGGGTATCATGCACCGAGATGTCAAACCTCACAATATCATGATTGACCATGAAAAACGCCAGCTTCGTCTTATTGATTGGGGTCTTGCAGAGTTTTACCATCCCAAGATGGAATATAATGCTAGAGTTGCTTCAAGGTCAGCTGCCCCAGCCCCCTTCTTTGAAAATTGTCTGTTTGTGGACTTGTTCGGTTCGTTAATAAAGATATTTGTATTTATTCACGTATTCATGGTAGCAATTATGCACTGATAATAAAAATATGAAAAAAAAATATTTATTCTTATGTAGACTTAATCATAATAGATTAATGCATCTTTATATTAGTTCTGGCTTATCTCTCGTTAGAATGTCATGCGAGTGCTGGATTTTCCACAGAAGGTTATGTTATACCCTGAATATAAATAGTAAATTAATGTGTACTGTCTCTTGAAAGTTATATTACTATCTGGCTGCCTCGCGTTGCCTTCTTTCTCTCCTTGAATTACCATGTCCTTTTTGCTATTTACAGATGCTACAAGGGTCCTGAACTTCTTGTGAATTTGTTAGATTATGATTACTCATTGGATTTGTGGAGCCTTGGTTGCATGTTTGCAGCAATGGTAAGTGGCAAGGCCCAATGAATTATCTTCACTATCAGACCTCTGTTGATGTGCATTATGATTTTCTAACAGATATTCCAAGTGGACCCATTCTTTAGTGGCCAGGATAATTATGACCAGTTAGTGAAAATAACCAAGGTAAGTTTAAAGCTTTCTGTTTGGAAACATCTGTCAAAATATTTTTTGGCTGTTATTTAATCTAGTGCTTTAAATCGAATGGTACAATGATTACAACTCTAATGAGTTGCCACTTCATTATGTTTTTAGATGTTGCATAAATTTAATTTAATCTGTCAAAATTGCACAGGTTAATTGATTCATGTGAAATTATTGTTTGCATATGTTTCGCACCAATTTAGCACAATATCTCAGCTTTAGAGTCTCACTAATGGCAAGTTCATATGTTGTGTCGACATCTTTTATTTGGACCAAAGTAGCAGTCTAGCAGACCATCATAGCCTTGCATGTACATAAAATCACTGACTGCATGTAAAACGTTACTACACTAGCTTTGTATATTGTTGGTTTCTCAGGTACCAATATATCAGTGGTATGTGTTGTTCTGATTGCGAATTTTATAAACAATAAACTAGTGTATTCTATGAGTCCAACTCTCATGACTGTTGGACTGTAGTACTGTACGTCAATCAGCGTATAAAAGCATATCATTATCTATGATCTCCTTGTGTTTCCTTTGAGTCCATTGTGATTAGCTACCGCATCTTGTATATATGGCGCACCACAGTTGCAGTTACGATATTGACGAAACCCTTAAAACATAAAATCCTAAGCCCTAGCCATTCTGGTTTCACAATTTCCTCTCATCCACTTAATCTTGCATTGCCCAAAGAAATGGTTCTTTGAAAGCATGATATATCTGATTTGTTTGCATATTGTTTGGTGAGTAATGTATGCGATCCCCACTGCTGTCCTGCAGGTTCTTGGCACAGAAGATTTCTACGAGTACCTTGAAAAATATGGTCTCCAGCTTGCCCCACAGCTGGAAAGACAAGTTGGGAGGTCATTGCTTTGGATCATCTTGCAGACTATGAATGTTCTTTTATTTACGATGATCTAACTAAGTTTTCATGGCTACAGACATGAGAGGGAACCATGGGCGACGTTTGTCAATGCTAGGAACATACACCTATTGAGCCCCGAGGTGACTCCTTTTGATCAATGTGTCCTTTTACTCCTCATTTCTTGTGTGTGCGCGTGTGTTTGACAAAGTTTCTACCTTTTGTAGGCTATTGATTTGGTCGATAAGCTACTCCGGTATGATCACCAGGAAAGGCCTACAGCAAAGGAAACCATGGTACCTCTCTCTTGCCAACATGCATGAAGAAAAGTTGATTCATCCTTACGACATTTATAACTTTAGAACTTTTTTTTTAATGTTTGCAGGCTCATCCATATTTCAATCCAGTAAGAAGCTCTGAAAGCAGCAGGAAAAATTCACAATAGCAAAAAGATGTGCAAAGGTGCACCCTTCTTTTCATGTGGTTCAATACTGCCATGCAAGGCAAACAGCATATTTGACAATTCTTTTAAACTGGTGCGAAAGATGTATTTCAAGGCAGGTGCATGGTCTGCCCTGCATAACGGCATGTAAGTGTCACAATTTGTGTCTGAGTTAATTCTTTTCCTATGCTGAGTGTTCTCCAGAGAATAATTTATATCACCAGTGGGCTTGAATACCGCATCACTTGGAAAAAAAATTCGGGACATTTGCTTCAAATGGTACCTCAATAATACCATATCCATATATTTGTACTTGTTTGTACCCGGTAGAGACTTGTAGGTTACTGTTAAGTGTTTATTTATTTATTTTGTGGAACATACTATAAAAGCATATGCTAACAGAATGTATAAAATTCCTATGGACCGGGGGTACATCTTTGAGATTGTGGAGGTTCATAAGCATCTTGTTACATCGTCTACCACCAAAGGAAACGCTCATCTATTTGCTTGTTCTTTTAAATGGTTTCAGTGATGCTGATCGTCTCTCCAAATGATGCCCGCGTCTTGATATGGGTTGAGAGCAATAAGATAGCCCACGCTTTGTCGTACTGGACTTCACAACACCAGATATCTCTGCGCGATGTCCAGATTTCCAGATAGCTGAGTCGTCAGGATCAGCTTGAAGTTGTCCTGGCCTACCTGAAGGCAAAATGTAGACTATCCTAGTCATGATCAGTTTAAAGTTGTTGACATGCTGGAAGCATTTCTCACCCAACAATTTGGCCTCTGGTAGCCCGAAAATTTGCCACATTTCGGCTCAAGCCGTGCCTTCCCCAAGTGGGCAGCCAACAGAACAGTTAAGTGGATCCGATGTCTCGCTCAAATGACATCATTTTTGTCCCGCAAAGGTGGGTCATCTGACTTGCCAGGAAGCAACGAAAAGGAGGAACAGATAAAGAGTGGCCCAACAATTCTCATCGAGATGAAATGAAAAAAATATATAGTTAAGATCTTTGTCGCAAACAAAGAACATATATTCAGTTCAAGATCATTATCGCAGACAAATAAGAACATATATTCAGTTCAAGATAACTAAGTTCTTCCAAAATCATCCGGGTCACTATATAGTCAATACATGAAAAGACCGAAAAAAAGGCCAACTGATGAAGACTGCGGCTGTACTTTGGCAGAACTTATGCCACCATACTGGCCTCAAAACGCATGCAGAACCTGCTACAAGTTTCCCTGATTCCCTCTGTAAATTAGTCTGCAACCTAAACTGACTATAAGCTCTCCGATTACAACAATAAACAGCCGGCCAAACAGTCTGACTTGCAGGAAGATTAAGCCTATACCCATAATACGACTCCTGCAGCTACGGAGATTAGAAACCAAAGAAACCAAGCTCGGTTGCCCTTTCCTTCTCGAATGTCTCAAAGTACTGGTATATGATGGTGACAGCAAGCAGAATACCCGTTCCAGAGCCAATTGCGCCCATGAAATCAGCTAGAACAGTCAATGCACCAATGCATACTCCACCAAATGCAGCAGCAGTTGGGATGTATCTGTTCAGTTCCTTCTGCAGGTTCGACTCACGATGGCCTGGCATCACCATTTGTTGTTCCTGTTGAATTGCCAGGGTACGGAATTACAGGTCACTCTAGCATGGAAATCTTGCATGTGAATACAATGAATGCTCTCACACTATTAACATTTCTAGTACATAACCAGCAGAGGATCATATAGTTGCATGACAATTTTGAATTAAATAATAAAGTAATATAGCCCAAACAAATACAACAGCATGCCCCTTGCAAGGTTATTACTTATGAACTATGCTACAGATGGAGGGGAAAGACAGATCATGGATATGCATTAGTTTTACCTTCAGCTGCTTAGCAACATCCTTTGCTGATGAACCAGAAACTTCAATCCATGTCTTTGAGAAGAGAGCACAAGCTGACAGCATGAAAACCACATAGAACAATGCATGGAATGGATTTGCCAGAACATCAGCCAAGCTGCAAATTTGAACATTTGAAGTAAGCATGGTTAGTACTTCATTGATTGTTAACAAAATCATAAGCAAAGAATCGTAAAAGAGAAGGCAGCAACATAAAAGAAACTAATTATTCACCTTGATGGTGCAGTAACATAGTAAGCAAGACCACCAACAGGGACAGAATGGCCAGAGTATTCGGATTCCTTCCATTTCCCAAGAAGGTTAACAAGGAAATTTCCACTGTATTTCCTGTAGAGAAGCTGCAACAAAAACATTTTTAGCACTTGCACATTCGTGTAAAGACCAATTGTACGACAGCACTGGAATTGAAGCCCTTACCTGGGATATGAAATAGAGGTTGGTAATCAGTGCAGAATGCAGAATGATAGGCATGTTGGAAGTGTAGAACAGCTTGATTGGGTATGAGCCTTGTTGACCACGAGCATTCTTTGATCTCACTGGAAGCACAACACGGAAGCCTTGGAAGTAGATAACTATGAGGAAGACCAAGACAGTAGCAAGTAAATTGGTCACATTTGGAAGATTCTGACGATAGAAAGCCTCGCGTAGAGCTCGGACTTTATCAGTTCGAGTAATCAAAAGATGGAACAAAGCAATGACAGCCCCTTCAAATTCAGCACCACGCCCACTGTTGATGGTTGTTGGGCTAAATGCCTTCCAGATGATGTTCTCACTACATGGAAGGAAGTTTACCATAAGACAGCATGTACATAATAGCAAAATCAATCATCATCAAGAGGTGACATTTAACATGCTTACCAGATATTAGTAGCAATGAACAGAGAGATACCAGAACCCAAACCATAGCCTTTCTGTAGGAGTTCATCCAGACAGATGACAATGATGCCAGCAAAGAAAAGCTGAAGTATAATAAGAATAGCATTCCCAGTTCCAAGTTGGCTCACACTGCCATACATTCCAGAGAGAACATATGCCACTGCTTCTCCAATAGCAATGAGGATACCAAGCAACTTCTGTGCACCATTTCTGAGTAGAAGAGTAAACTATGCATCACGAAAAAATCACCAGATACAAAATAACCAAGTTCTTAATGACATTCAATTGATAAAAGGATGGATATGACCCATACATATAAAAGTAAAATTGGAGATCATACTATTCAACAATACTTACAGCAGAGCACGATCCTCCCTCACACTGTTGTCAACTTCAATAATCTTTGATCCCACTAGAAGTTGCATCACCATCCCAGATGTCACAATTGGAGTGATACCCAGCTCCATAACAGTACCACGGTTTGATGCAAGAATAACACGCATCCAGTAGAAAGGGTCGGCCCCAGTAGTAGAATGAATGCCATAGAGCGGGAGCTGGCTGCAGACCAGGAAAATGAAGAGAGAAATGACCGTGTAGATCACTTTTTCTCTGAATGGTATTTTCCTATCAGCACTCTGAACTTCTGGCAAGAAAGCCAGAAAGGGCCTGACAAGATGCAGTACTCGAAACCCGCCAGCCATCTCTCTATATTAAGAGAAAAGATATACATCAGCAATATGTACAATGTCCGTTACACCTAATAAGCATAATGAAACCCTGCCTACTTGCCTAGTCTATTGGGCAGTCATAATTTTGATTACTATAAGATGCATCCATTCGAGTAAATGAACCTATTAAAGTATGTATATTCAGATAAAGGAAGAGCAGACAAATAAAATAAAAACCAACGCTAATATAACTGCTAGGCGTTTAATGGGAAAAAACTGAGCAGAGAAGAAATTTCCTTTCCATAATTTGCAAATTAACACGCTTGTTTCCTTGTAGTGACTTGATAGATGAAATTTAGTCAAGAAAAGTGATTAAAAGCTAGACCAAAGCTGCACAATACGAAGCAGCGAGTTTGTTGTAACACCTAATGTTTGCCAGCCCAGCTAGAAGGCCAAACAATTTGCATCATACGAAAATTATTTTGCTGGTAATCTTCATTGGTGAATTAACTCAGTCCCCAAACCAATTTATGTGACGTTCAATGTAAGCTCTATCTACGATCTGCAAGACTGTTCGGCTTGACACCCCGAATTAACAAAAGGAAACTATTCAACGCTCAAATCAAACATAAAGCACACCGCATATAAAATCGTCTCCATTACTCGCACTATTTAACCAGGTGCGAATCAGAAATTCTACCGAACATACCGGCCAATCAACCGTCTTAGCACCCTAGATTCACATGGATCTGGACGTCTCACCTACTAGCTCAAATACATAAAAGCATGTCGAATCCTTCGAAACGCAACCCTCGAACCGCATGACACGCTTCTAAACCCCACACCCACAGATCTCGGAGCGAAGGGACCAAAAATTCAAACCAACTCGCGCATCCCCCTCCGTAGATCCAGCAAGCACATCTAGGAACGACAAGCACAAACGCGACGCAGATCAACGAGCATCGACACAAATCGCCAGGCAAACAAACCAGATCTGCGCCCACAGCACGCGAATCGGGCACAGGTAACCATTGGATCACCTCGAGATCCGGGCCGTAAGGTGCGAGCAGCTTTACCTGGCCGACGACGCAGACGACCGCCCTACGCCGGGCTGGGTGCAGGCCTCGCCGGGTGACGAGGGCGCGAAACCCTAGGCGAGCGGAGGATGGGAGAGGAGGAGAGAGATGGGATCTCCCAGCCGAGAGGAGTGCGCGGAGAGCAGAAGAGAGGCGATGGGCAAGGTTAATAGGAGGGGGTTAGATGGCCAGCAGACCACGACGCTCGCTGCGCGTGGGCCCGGGCAAGTGGGTCGTGGACGCGCAGAAAAATCGCGTGGCCATTGGGAGCCTCCACAGCCGTCCGATCGGGAAGGAGCGCTGCAGATGGGTCCTCATGACGTAGGAGGGGATGACCACGTCGACCAAGCGACCACGGACAGGACAGCTGGACAGTCACACTCTCTTGTCATTCTGGATCGTGGGCTGACAGATGATGATTGTTGGCCCAACCAACCCGGCTGGTCACTCTTTGCCACTTGCACAGCGGCCCACGGCCCAATCAGTTGGAGCTTCTTCTGCAGCGCCTGAATGAAGCGGAGGCAGTGTCTCGCCAGTCGCCATGTTTCTGCCCATCTCAACCGGCAGGGCCATAGGGCTAGGGAGCAGAGCACCATCAACGCATTACAAGCACTCCAACACATAGCCAATACCTAATGTAATCTCATTTATGCAGCAGTCCTTTTTTTCTAAAAACGTGTACAATAAGTGAACTAAAGAAGATAAAAACCTGCATCTTCCTTTGTGGCTGTAGGAAATGTGACTAAAATGGAGCCTTTGTAGAAACTTGCAGCCGGCCCGACCCTTCACACGCCATCGAAAACATCGAGTTCCCTTGTGTGCCCTGTGCCACTGCTATACCATTTCTGTCCGGTCACCATTAGAACAAGCTAAAGTGAGGAGGGAACTAACAATTTGCCCCTCTAAATTGAACGAACTAATTATTTTACTGACTCTCTTGAATACCAATGCACTGAAACAAACAAACCATGAATGAAACGTCCGCACTCGCTCAGCCAGTCCGCACACAGCTACACCCACACTTCAGAAGAAATCACTGCTGCTCATGCTCCGGCCTCTTGGACATAATATGCGCAATGTGAATAGCCACACCAATAGAGGGGAGCAGTCCAAGATGATATATTCACCGTAAATTAAAGCTAATGACGCAGTACCTCCGTATTAAAGTAAGAGTGATTCTGTAGCCAAAATTGTACTTATTTTTGAACAAAGATATAGGTCCCGTTTGGATCCATCCAGCTAATCCATTAGCTGATTAGCTGAAATTAGCTAGGTTGAAGGGCTTTGGTTGCGAATTAGCTGGTTCCCTAGCTAGAATTAGCTACCTGCCAATTTAGCTGTTGGATCCGAACAGACCAATAGTATTGGATAAAACAATTATTCAGGTAATCATCTGCAACCACCAATCATGTCATATCGGTTGAAGGATTGGAATCTCAGCCCGGGGGGATGGCTGAGCAGGCCTGGCTGAACAGGTTGAGCGAGGCCCGGCCCATCGATGAAAGCGGCCTAGAGACCCAGAGCGAACTGCCTTTTGTCACTGAACTCGTTCGCATTGACAGATACCGACAATCTGCCGCTTGTCGCCTGTCGGTGTTAAACTGTTACTGTTCCGCGACAGAGTGACAGTAGTAGAGCATAATAAAATGATCGCCGTCCCCCGGCCGGGCCCCGGCGTCAAGCTCGCTCTCTTGCTGCACACGCATCACGGCAAGTTGCCAGCAAGAGCCTGTGCTTCAGTGAATGCGAATCCCACGCGCCCTCACACAACAGTAGAACTCGTGCTTCCAACACTGTCGCCTCCACCGAGACCAGCGAAGAAAACGCCGTACTTTTACGTCCAGATGCTACCCCGGTTGGAGTGCATTGCATGCGATCGATTTCGTCCCGGGCTCCCGGCCGGCGCAGCGCGCCCGCCGAGCGCGGCGGCCATCTCGACGCGGGCCGGTGGTCAGCCGGTGCCCCTCCCGAGCGGTGCCGGGGGCCAACACCACACGCGGCGATCCACGCGCCCTACGGCCGGCCCCCGTGTGGTCCCGTGGCTAGCCGTAGCTACACGGAAATTCAGCAGGACACGCGCCCTCGCTCCGATCCTCGCTCACATGTCGATCGGCGACGGGAACGACGACGACGACTGCTGGCTGGCATGCACGCTAGGCTGGTGGCTCTGTCTCTCATCTGCTGCTCGATCGCCGTACTTGCCTGATGGCACAGCGCGCGCGCACAGGAACCACCCCCGTCGGCCGGCGCCTCTCTCCTCCAGGCCCCCGCCACTTGGGGTATAGTGCATGGTGCACGCTGTGAATGCATGGCATCATGCTGCCAAAGCCAAACAAGTCCCGCCGGCGCCGCGGGGTTCACAGCATCGCCGCTAGGACGACTAGGACGGCAGAACACTGGGTTCACGTTTCACTCCATGCTGTGCAAGTACACATCGAAACCTTTGCCCCTGCTCTCTGCGCACTGAGCAGTGACCGGTAGTTGAAAGTGAACTTATGCAATGGAAAAGGCCAAAATCAAAAATGAATGCTCAAATCAACTCCTCCTCGTGCTGTACGTGAGATTTTTCTTTTGGAACCAGAGTTGTACGTAAGACTACTCTAGAGTGTAGACTGTAGACCATGCATTCACAAGTACATGCATGGAGTAGTAGCTAGCTGAGTGTCTGTTGTTTAAGGTTGGAGAGGAAATTAAAATGGCATTTTTTTTTTGAAGTAAGAAATTAAAATGGCATTGCTCGTCTGGTTAACGATCACAACGCAACCAACAACGAACACGCAGCAGGCAGGAACGTTCAACTGAGTACAGGCCGGCAGGAATCTTGCATGGGGCAAGAAAAGCTTCCTCTCAAATTAAGGGCGTACCGGTGTGAAACAAACATACCCGCTGCGCTGGGGGTGTCTCCTGCCGCAACCCTACCCTAGCACGCACCGCATTGTCCGTCCATTTGTCTCGTTGTGAACAGTTAATTAGGGTCAACACATGGAGGACCACCATTGAGGAAAACATGATGTGTGCACTGTAGGAGGAGCTAGCTAGTAGGCAAGCAATAGGACCGTGAGGTGTCCGTTGCAAATTGCAATTGATTGTATACAACGTGACCTAGTAGTAGTAGGCCCTGTGGAAATGCACAACGACGGCCTACAGCTACAGGCCTACCTACAGCCGTCAGGTCTATTGTCTACTTGGAAGCACGACAAGCTACGGTTCAGTCAACTCCATGCAAAAAAGTAAGACATGGATACCTTTTTGTTGGTTTCTGCACTTCCATTTCCATGTACCCTGCAGAAAAAGTAAGAGAGCCATGCATTCATATATAGCTCTATGCTTGCAAAATACTCTACATTGCACGTGAACTGCTCGCATGGGCACAGCTGATTTTCTAGAATTATGCTAGATGTCTGCTAGTTGTCTACTAGTAACAACTCTCGAAAGTGTTAATCAAACTCTTCCCTTTGCTGGGAGAAAAATTTTATCATTGCGCTACTTACATAAAATATCACAATCATCCGATTTTGAACCCGGAACTATAAAATCGGACGTCCCGCACCAGCCATCTATTAAAACCGTGCAGATTACCCCTCAAGCCCAAAATACCCGGTTTTGGTCCACATCACCCGTTCGACGTGGCGTCAGTTGCCACGTCAACTTTTCTCCTTCAACCCTCTCCTCTCCTTTTTCTCTCACAGACAGGTGGGCCATCCACCTCGCTCGCTGCCGTCGTCGTCGCCCCCTCTCTCTCCCCTCGCTCGTCTCCCCCTCCCCGCTTGCTGCCGCTATCGCCCCAGTCCCTCCCCCGCATCGCTCGCTACCCCCCTTGCCGACGCGTTGCCGCGTCATTAGCGTCGGAGACTCAGCCGTCGCCCCTGCCGACCGGCGCTAAGGATGGCATAGCCGCCATGGTGGGAGCCGCGCTCCCTGAGGGAGCCCACGCCGCCGGCGCCAAGCCCGTCCTCCCCTCCGGCCTCCTCACGCCGCACGACGCCTCCACGAATGTGGATGGCCACAGCCGCCGTGTTTCCTCCCTTGCCGCGGAAGGCGACGAGCTCGGGGACACAGACGAGGACACCACCACGGGTACCAGCAGCGAGGGAGCGGTCGGCGCGGGGATAGGTGCGGTGAAGGTGGAAGCTAACAGGGTGGACGTGCCATGGATGCGAGGGATTGGAGGGAGATATCCGGAGTTGGCCAAATTTTGATCTGCAATGGTTCCGGTTTGAGCTTGAGGAGATTGTGCGAAGGAAGAAAATAGGAGCACGGTGCTGCTTTCTAGATTCTGCAAATTGGGGCTGCCTACTTCTTCTCGTCCGTGGTTGGGACTGCCGCTCCAGTCTCTAAAGAGGGGGAGGATGGGGATCCCTGGAGGAGGGCCCTTGCCGCCCTTCCCCTGGCGAACTTGCCACCCTCGGACACATAGGGGTGGGGCTGCATGGTGGGGAGCGTCGAGGCGATCTTTCTCTCCTCCCATCGGTCCTCCGCCTGCCGCCAGGGATGGTTGGCGGCCTCACAGTGCTACAGGTGATGGCGGAGGAGACCAGGGCCTCACAGTGCTAGAGGTGATGGCGGAGGAGGAAGGGAAGGTGCTCGCGCAATGCGTGATGAGTAGAAGTTGTGGGGCTGGCGGCCCAACTCTAGCGAGGCCGCGTGCGGCGAACTGGCTGCCATGCTCGTCGTTATGCCGTGGCCATCGCCGGGAGCAGAGAGAAGAGGTGGATGGCCCACCTGTCTGTGAGAGAAAAAGGAGAGGAGAGGGTTGAAGGAGAAAAGTTGACGTGGCAACTGACGCCACGTCGAACGGGTAATATGAACCAAAACCAGGTGCTTTTGGCTCGAGTGGGATAATCTGCACGGTTTCAATAGTTGGCTGGTGTATAATATCTGATTTTGTAGTTTCGAACTATCCCGATAGTTAAGATTTTAAAAATGGACTTTATCCTAGAAACCCTATAATATATAGCAGAAGTACATGAAAGGACAATACGGTACATGAAGGCCAAAAGCTCTTATCTCTTCGTACCCTTGTCATTTCAATTTTGCGTGACAACTCTTTTTGTCTCATACGCTTGGAGCTCATCGGTCAAACGAGAGACCTGAGCACGACGAGAGGCAGCGTGCATGCAGACGATGCCTTTTTTACTGTTGAGGCTTTTCTACCCTCACTCACGACGTCACGGGTCAGCGTCAAAGATACGGTTCGATTGCTGCTCTTGCTGGCTAGCTTCGTACGTACCCACAGGCCACACCGAGCGCGTACGTTGATTCCTCCTGAGCTTTTTGACAGCGGTGAAAGTGAGACTGACTCTCACACCTGCCCAACTTACCCGGGTCTGCCGCCTATACGTGTCGCCACGCCAAGCGAAGCGCATCATCGTTGAACGGTTGAACCCAGGTTGCGCGGGCCGGGCCCCGTTCCGATCGATCATTCACCACCGATAGAGGGAAAAGCGAGCGGCGCCGCCGGCGCCCGGCGTGCACCAAAATCCGGTAGGGAATTGATGAACGCCCACCCGGCCGGCCGACCGCGCGACGCCGTACGTGGGCGCCGCCCGCGCTGGCCCCCAGCGCCGGCCGTTTGGTGGCGCACGCCTACGGCCCGCGCCGGCCGCGCGGCCCATGCGGCCATGCCCCCCAACCGCGGCGCGGCGCGGCGCGCACGCCCAGACCGCGCTCGTCTCTAGCGCGCGTACCCCTGCCGGCTGCCGCGCGCCCGGCCCTGTCGCTCTGGCCGCTTGCTCGCTGCACGTACGCGCGAGGCGGCAGGGGTGGGGGGAATATCGGGCCGCGCCGTGCATCACGACGCGCGTGGCCGCCGCGGACACGCAACAACGGGGGCATGCAGGAGGCGGCATGTCGGGGTCCACGTAGAGCCGCCGTGCCGACTGGCCGGGCGGGCGCGCGGGAGGGCCGGCCGGCCGGTATGGAGGCCACGCGCGCCCAAATTAAGAGCCGTTTGGTCGCCCGGCCGCCCCGTGTGCGCGTCTCCATCGCTAAGTCCACGCGGGAGCACGCCCCACATCGCCCTGTCCTCCACCATGCGTGACAGTACGACGTGCGTTCGGTATGCATGCACTTGCTTGCCTTCTCGAGCTCTAAGACTAACGGTGTGTTACTGCTTCGAGTTCTTTCAGCTGTGATTCTTCTCAACGCAACGTACTACGTGGCATCTACTAACCTCTGGCTAGACCAAAAGTCTCGCCTTCAATTCGTAAGATCGTAAGAAAATCTTCTCTCTTTCTTTTTCTCGTACGTTCTTCACGGTCCCGGCATGCATGGTCAAGTTTCCTTGCCGGTTCCACGTGGTGCAGAATATGGCAGCGAGTAGATCATGGCGGAGTTGGTGATGAGTTTACTAGGGTTAGGTGAAGCAATTTAGGCGGAGATTATAGCCACCATCTAGCTTAGCTACTCTCTCTAGCCCGCGATTAGTTTGACTAACCAATGCAAATCGATCGAATCGACACGTTCTTCGATTCCCATGCAGCCGTAACGTGATAAAATTCGATCTCATCGTCTCCGGGCGTACATCATTCGCGACGAGACCAAGCTAGCGAGGTGCTATAGACCAAGTGGCACATAACCCACCAAGCTAAGAACACAACAACACTGGCGATGCGTGCGTGTCCCCTCCGATCACCGGCCACCTCTGCCGGAATGCGCCGCCCGTGATACTGTCCGAGGATCGACCGGCACGCGGTGACAGATCGGATCGTATCACTAACCAGGCCTTATACAATGTCGGTCGGTTCACGCATTTGCACTAGCCGGTTTAGCCTAGGGCTTCGCAATCAAAGGAGCACAGTACAGTGCGGCGCTTAAGCTATGCTAGGAGCAGTACTCCGTGCCGGCGTCTGACCGCCTCCGATCCCTGCATGTTGCTGCAAAAAGAAACGTGTAACGAAAAACTCACCGGCCGGCGTGTACCGGTTCCGACCGACCAAGCCCTGAAGATGTGGGTGCCATTAACTCCGCGTCCAAGTGACTAGTGGCAGCCCGGCAGATAGCCAGGTATCGATCGACGACGCGAGCAAGTTTTCAGAGAGCGTGGTCTCGATCGGGTCACTTTTTTATGGTCTCGATGCATGATGGCGGCAGACAAGTGCAGCGTTGGTGATGGTCCACAGGTCCAGGACACTTGGCCATGCACTTGATTTGCTGCAGCCCGATCTACTCCAAGCTGGGACCCCGTCAAAGTAACCGCTGTCCTAGACATTATGATTCGATCTTCCAAACATGAAGTACTCCCGTGGCTAGCAAAAAGTTCTGCTGCACTTCCATAGCAAGCCAGAAGATAAAAACGCTGCTGATGAAACTGTACTAATGCTCACTGTACTGATGATCAATCAATGAGCTAGCCAAAAACACCTGATTTTAGTAGACTTTCCGATCTCAAAAATAAGCTAAATGATAACTAGTTACTCCTTTCATTCTAAACTATAGGCTATTTTGATATTTCTAGATGTATAATTTTTACTATGTATCTCGACATAGTGTATCGATATAGTTCTAAACTATGCATCTCGAAATGCTAAAACGGTCCATACTTTAAAACGGTGGGAGTAGCTTGTCCAGGATGTACTCTCCGTACCCGTAGTATCGATGCTAGATTAGTGACGGACGGAGACTCAGATAGTACCACTACCCTAATAACCTAATCCATGCATGCCTCGAGCCACTTAAAAGGGCAACCTTTTTGCGCGCTTCCCCATGTCGCGCACTGCGGAGTCAAAGCTTAATTTGCTCGGGTCACACCTTTCAATCAGACCGGACAATCCATTTGGCAGTCACTTAACGTGGATTCGGTCAGGGCTAATCCGCGAGATTAGCAGGACACTAATCCTAGATTAGCGCGAGCCTGCTTCCCTGTCACCAGGCCGATACATGCTAGCTTGTGGCTTGGCATCCGCACCCCTTGGGGCTCATATGGTCGTCCATGTGACGTCGTCTTAAAGCTTGAGAGCCAGCCAGCCTGCAGGGCCCTACATCGATCTCCGGCACGGCAGCGGCGGCCGTTCCGATCCTCTCGTGTCTGGCAACTCCGTAACGGTTTTCTGGGGAGCCTGACAAAACAAACCAGCAGGATCTAACGATTGTATAGTGCCATCGAGGAGATTGTCTTGAGCTTGTCCTTTGTTTGGATGCACGCTACTAGACAGCAGCAGCTAGTAGCAGGGCGAGACTGCAAGTTGCGAGCATATATAGTCTCCCGGCTGCAGTGTGTGTGTGGCTAGCTAGTGTGGCACTTGCATTGTTAGATTCGCTACAAGCAGCTTGTTTGTGATGTACTATTACGAGGAAACTTTGATTTGCATGCATGGTATCATGCGATGATGCCTTAATCTTTCAAGATACTCCTGCCTAGGAATGAAAATGGTGTGATAGCTGTGATAGTTAGACTTGATTACGTGTACAGAACAGTTGTCCACAAAAATATCCTAATTATAAAGTTCCTGCAACAGACGAATTTTACCGAGATGTCAATATTTTCGCTTAGAAAGTACGGTACTTTTTAGCAAAAGCCTATTTTTTAGTTATTTATCAATGGGTTTTACTGAAAAAAAGGAGTAGGCATAAGTTGGTAAACAAGTTGCCTTTAACTATTTCATACTAGCTACTTTAATTTCTAGGAGGGAAAACATGTTCACTGTAAACAGAATAGGCAAACCTATACATTCTTGCATTCTTGGTCCGTGAATGTTTTGCTTGAAAAAGTTTTCCATTATTTTTGTTAAATATTTCCACATCCTAGAGTACACTTATTGGATAAGGCCACTTGAAAAATGGTTATGTTGGTTGATGTTAGTATGTACTCCAGCTTAAGGGCATGTTTGGTTTGGAGGGGCTTATTATAAGCCCATAAGTCTCTCACGTGGAGGGGTTTATTATAAGCTCAAAATGGTGTTTGGTTGTAGGGGCTTATAAGCCCCTCACATGGAGAAAAGGTGAGAGATGTTTATGGGATCCACAGAAAATAAGCCCATAAGCATCTCTTGGAGGGGCTTATGAGGCTTATGGCATAAGTCTCACCAATAAACCCTCATGTTTGGATAAAAAGAGGTTTATTGGTGGGGCTTATAATAAGCCCCTCCAAACCAACCCGGCCCTAATTATCTCTCAAGTGTTCCATGTTCTTAGGAAAATGAAGTATATTTTTAGGAAGAAAAAAATGTTAAGGCGCACACGTAACTGCTCAAAGTTCGCACACTTTATTCTTTTGATCGGCACTTCATATTACGTCAATTTCATAGTCATTAATTAATTAATTTTATAATATATGGGATAGTATTGCTCTATGTGCAATGTTGGATACTACACCAGATTGAACTGCATGCGCCTTATATTTATTTATTTTTTAAAAGAAAGAGGAAGTGACATAACAGTTAAAAAAATCAAATAAACAAGTTTTTGTTAGCAGCTAGGCGAACCATTTCTAATGATAGATTGTATGTCAGTGGGAGAACTCTTTTTTTATTTTTGCTGCAGCATAACCCTTTTAGAAATGTTCACAATATAAAAATCAAAATAGTTTAAGAATGTACTATGCCAGAGCAAAGTATGTACTTGCGTAACCAAATAAAATGATATCACAATTTTCCCTGGCCTAACATTCAAACATGTCTCTATATCAAATCATAAATTTAGTTTATATTCTATATTGGTTCAATTAGCTCCATTTGTTGACAAGATTTTTTTATTTGCGTTAAGATTTGGAAAATTTTGAAAAAAGGACCGAAGCAAAGTCTTGTTTTTTAACCGCTAGCTTGATCAGCAATACAGTATCATGCAAAAGCAAACCTTGAATTCCAAAAGAAAGAAAGAAAGAAAGAAAAGACATATCATGGGTATTTGAAAGAATGCCACGTTACATTGCAAAAATCATACAGTGTACATGGTTGAGACTTGAGAGGAGGCGTTGAGACAGGACAATGATGTTTTTTATCTATTTATTGCGCTCTCTCTCTCTCTCTCTCTCTCTCTCTCTCTCTCTCTCCCGCGTACCAGTGACCCTTCTCTCCTCGCCCTCAAAAATTGCATGAGAAATCGAAACTGGGCCGACCTTTTTGAGAGATCCCAAACGCTTACGTGCAGCAGTAGTGAGCGATAGAGATTGCGCTGATGGTCACGCATTAGCCAAAGCGCCGCGCATAACCATTCGAGAGAACGCAAGCACCTCACCAGCGGTGAGTGCCGCGCCAACAAGAGATCTACTGCATATCTCCGGATGAAAGGACGTTCAGGGAAGATTTTTACCATGAGTTTAGGATAGCGTAGGCTGTCTGTACACGAAGACACAAACAAGCTAGGTAATCAGAGAGTGTTTTGTTGCTAGTACGAGTTGTTCATCATAACCTAGCTAGCCAAGCTTGTAGCGATCCATGGAGCCACGCACGCAGCACCAGGGGTCGATCTCATGCGGAGGTTACGCCAAGGCGAATGCGGACGGAAGGGGAATTTATGAGGTCATGCTGCTATCCAGTACCGATTGCTCTCGTGTCCCCCTCAGGAAAGGAGCGTGCCGAAACCGACCCCTGCGGCGATGCCCTCCATACGCTCTCGGACGAGCTAACCAACTGCGCCTAAACCCTCATTGACCAGTATTAACGTTGAAAGGAGAAAAAGATCATGTGTTCCGTACCATCTCTCTGCCCCGTTCAACTGCAGGCCAGCAGCTCTGGTTGCATCACTTCTGTGTGGCTGGACGCCGGCTGTGTGCTGCTCAAACTGAAGTTTTCTGAATAATAGCACTTATTATTATTAGCTCAATGGCTGATGCCAATTTGGCAATAGTACTTCAGAGTAGTAGAAACGGAGCCGTTTTTAGAGGGAGAACTAACGGCCTCTCTATGACAAATGATACGCACTCCCCATAAGTACCTCCTAGTGGGGCAGCCTCTTTCATAAAGTTAATAATCAATCAAGTGACTAGAAGGGAGTGGTAATTAACGATAATCATCGCTGCATCATTTCGTGCATTAAATTGAGCAGCGACGGCCGACGGCGCTGCAGTGCAGAGGAATACGGCCGCCGATGAGAGAACGACGGCGCCATCATGCCGCTCCGGCCATTATTTACCGCGGACCCTATCTGATCTAACCCCGCTGGCCGCTGCTCTATCTCCTGAAAGCGGCTGCGGGTAATGCGCCACGCGGCCTGACGCCACATGTTCTCAGTTCTCGCTGCCCCCTCGAGTTTCGCCGTCCGTTCCCCTTCCGCCGTCGACAGGACGGGCTTTTCTTTTCACAGCTTTTTTGGGCTGCAGGCGCGCACTTGGCTCGGCTGGGCACTTGGGGTCCACTGACGACGTGCTCCGCCGGGGACACCTTGGACTTGCTCTGCCGCCGATGTTCACGCTCCCCCTCCGATCCTAGAGCTAGGCGATCGCCGTCGAGGCCCCATTCGGAGCGGCGAAAAACCTCTTACTCGTACACGCTTCGGGCTTCTCATCAGTTTCATGAAACGGCTCTGGGCTTTACGTTCAACAACTTTATTCAGTTATTCGCATGCTCGACGTTAACGTCGTCGAGCGCACATTCCTCAGACTGAAAGTCACCTGCACTTTTTCATAATTGCAGAGTTTATTTGCTCTGTCCCTTTTTCTCGGTCGGTGCCGTATGGTCGTCGATCCCGTTTCTGCTTCAGTAGATAACTCAGAGCTCAACACCGGCGTGCAGAGTGTTCTATCGCCGTATAGCACAAACTTGCTGAAAAGGACACGGTTCAATGTCAGTAATTAAGCAAAAGTTCCTTTTGCCTGAACTCGTTGTTTGGTTGTCGAAATATCCTCTCTGTTCTCTCCCCTTCACATCTCTGCTGAGAGTGAAAGTGCGCGTCGAGATAAGCAACGATTTTTCCCCGGATGAACGACAAAAGGAAATCCGGCGCGGCAACTTGGTTCACTCGATGCTTTTCACTGTGCCGTGAGGATCACAACATCTGCGTGAAACACAAGAACGTGCATGAGTGAGTTGAGACAGCCTTAATCTTCTGCTTCTCAGTTATTAGGTACAGTAGATATGGGATTTCTTCTCGGCAAAATTCTAACATGGGGAACAGCAAAAATTAAACCCATTGGAACAGATAAGAATTCCCTGCGATGAAACTAACAAACAAAACAACCCAAGGAGGTAAGTGATCTGTGATCCTTCAATTTTTTGGTTGACATGCTAGACGAAACCACAACACTGTTCTTCATTGCTCAACATTCAACGAGTTTTATCGCCTTATTCAAGCATTATGATCAGGCAACACTATGGGTTAGTCATCCAAGAACCTAGAGCCACCCTAGTCATGCATTTTGTATGCCACGGTTGGCGTCACGCTGAATATGAGAGCAAAAGCCAAGTTTACAATGCAACACCCAAAATCCAATACTGGCAGAGCTCCTCCTACTTCTAATTTTAGGAAGTGATTGTTAGAAAATTAATAAGGTTTAAGATTAATTTGTACAACCAGAGCAGCATATGAGAGAACATACATTTACTAGCGACTAACATGAATAACCCTAGTACTACACAGATCAAGATGAATTCGTGCAAAACTATACATCTAACATAAACGACACCAGATCTGGCCACGAGATCATCATAAAAGAAATGCATGGAATATTGGCTTAATTTACAGTGGATCCCGCGCGGATGCAGTGAAGAAACCGTCGATGAAGAGGAAGGACGCGAGCGGACGTGCGAGCGCACTTCCCAGAAACCTGATTCGCCGGCTCAGAGACACTGCTCTCATCTCAAGTCACAAGTCACGTGATAATAACGCGCGCGCGTGCGTGTGTGGCTTGTGTGTGTTCACAGCATAGCATCCTTCATCCCTTTGTCTCACATGTGTAGGGGCTCACAAAGCTCCACATATATGTTGGTATATGTCCACCTAAGTGAGCAATGTGGGACTAAAGTCCTACATGCCACTTTTACAACACCACCTTGGCTTCCTATATGGAATTGGGCCACCTAAACTCCAGCCATGTATAGGCCTAATATAGGCCACAATTCCAACAGTGATTCTCTTAAAAGAAATGATTCTTTGACTAGAATTAATTCTCCATGATTCTTTAGGTTAAATTTTAAGATGAAAATGATCATGTGCGAGAAATGAATTAGAAGAGCTAGTTTCAGCTCCCATCCCCTTAGCTAGAATCACTTCTCAATTTTAAAAAATATCTTGGTTGAACTCTTCTAGGAATCAGCATAGCATGAGCTCCGAGAGCTCTATCAAACAGACCGTTAGTTGTTTAATTAAAATTAGCTAGGAACCAAGACTAGCCCGTGAAAATTTACGTAGCTACCACATGTTTTAACCCTCATGTAACTTGTACGGTATCCTCCTCACTCATACTGTTTTATGCAATGATATAGATGTTTATCGATGTTTCTCGTCACTAGAAGTAGTTGTTCCACCGTCAACATTCTTCGAGTTACATGTTGCTTGGTTAACACCGTAACCTCAAGCTATATACGCGGCCCAAGCATGACCCAACAACTCTCCTTTTGTGTTGTCCGTTCATGAGTCCTGCTTAGCAAATTAATATGGTTGCACGATGTTCCTTATCATTGTCAGGCCTCGTAATTCTACAAACTCTACCTATTACATCTTACTTTGTTGTCTAGTTGACACGGTGGCTTCGAGCCACGGACGTAATAAGTCTTGTGCAACAAGACTGTCTCCAGCGGGTAACTGTAAAGGGTTCTGTACTCTATATATAGAGAAGATTCCGTTCTCTATTGCTCCAGCAGCGTTCTCTAAATGATCCTCTAAAATAGAGAACGCTACAGGTTTCCTCTATATATAGAGATTCTCTCTCCTCTTCTCTATTTTTCTTTACATTTCAAACACTGAATTAAATAAAAATAAAATATGTCCATAGCGTCTGAGGTATGATAAATACGTACGTACAAAAATTTGGAACAAAATACGTTTTTAATATAGGGTTTAATGTATAGAGAACGAGATTTAGAGAACATTGTTGGAGAGAAATAAAATATAGAGGAGAGAATCTTGTAGAGAATTCTGTAAATGAAGAATGCAGAGGATGGAATTTGGAGGATATCGCAGGAGACAACATAACGCACGTATCCTTCCTCCCATACCAACTATTGTCCACGTTGATGTCAGTGCCTCGATTGTCATATGGGTCTTTAGCCTTCTTTCTTTATGCATCCCTCTCGGTTATCCGCAATTGTGGATCCATAGAATGAGCTCGTCTTTCATCTCAACACCACTATGCTTTGTAGCATACTTAGCATCAAGAACTTCTTGTCTGAGTCAGCTATTAACTCTAAATGCGCAAGTTGCAATAAAGACAGTTGGAAAAGTGTTGGCTTCATTTCTGTGGGTAATAGAGATAGCTTATACGAGTAGTACTAGTTGTGGTGGGTAATTTTTAACATGTAGACGATGATTTCAGTTTTATTTTTCGCGTATTTCTTAGCCTTGTTAGTTGTTAATCAACGTTAAGGCTCTACTATATGCTCCTCTGCCGCCGCCAAGAAGCATGATCGTCGCCTGACGACTAGATCAAAAGAATAAAGTGGGTTTTCTCGAAACATCACAAGAAGAGGAGAAGATTAACCTATGTTAAAACAAAGTGAAAAATGGGAGACAGCGGGGTCGATGCATGGCCCCACACAGAGCCCTTTTTACCTGGTGGGGGTCCACCCCGATGTCCAGGGTAAAAACCGGTGTATAAATAGCAGCCGCAACCCGCCCTCATCAGCGGAGCAGCTAGCGGTGGCCAGCCGCCTTCCCCTGTTGCCTGTTGGATCCCTACACCACTGACCACTCGCCAGTTACTCACCACATCCATCCGCTATAGGCTGTGGCGCCCTGTTCTCCCTCCGATCCCACCGTACCGGTCTTCTTCCCTTCCCTGCAAAGCCCGCGGCTCTCCCGCTCCAACGCCCGCTTTCCTCCTCCAAAAGCGGCGCTGCTGCTAGCTAAGCTAGCTCTAGCTGAGCTGCTGCTGCTAGCCAGCCGCCTCCTGTCCCGCTGCGCACGCGATCGAGCCCGGCCGCCTAGGCGAGCTAGGCGCCGCCAGTTATTGCACCGGGGATATTGCTGCCTGAGTGGGCGGCGGATAGCCGCGCTGCTACTCCTCCCTTCGTGCGTGTGAGGGGAGGAGTAATTGTGGAGGAGCCAGGCACGCAAAAAGAACGCCCTCGCCTCCCGCCCGCGCCCTCACGTGATTCATACTCGCGGCCTCCTCCTCTGCCTCCTCGCCTCGCCTCTTCTCGCAACGCAACTATATCAAGCACCAAACACACCCAGCTCCTTCCTTAGCCGGCGCCTTCGTCGTCGTCCCTGCGGAGAGGCCGCGAGCAGGGAGATGGTCGAGGCGGCGTCGACAGCGACCGTGGTGGTGCGGGAGTACGACAGCGCCCGCGACCGCGGCGGCGTGGAGGCGGTGGAGCGCGCGTGCGAGGTCGGGTCCAGCGGCGGCGGCAAGATGTGCCTCTTCACCGACCTCCTCGGCGACCCGCTCTGCCGCATTCGCCACTCACCGGCCTTCCTCATGCTGGTACGTACGTACTACGTGCTCGGACGATCCCTCGCTCTGTCTGCTCTGCTGCTTACGTGGTGGCTGCGGCGAGGCTAGGCAGCTGGCCCAGCCAGATGCAGGCGGCGAGCCGCTGCTGGGCTCGCTCGACCTCGCTAGCTAGCCTAGCCTACCACCTGTCCTCCGCCGTCCGCCCCGTCCCCCCATGCCTCCCTCCCTCTCGTCTCCTTTCGCCTCGTCTCGTTTCGTTTAGTTTCCTCTCGGCCCGGCCCGGCCCGGCGTGGGTCCCGGATGGAGAAACCCAACTAATTAATGGACTGCCCGAAACGCATGTTTGAACCGCGCCGATATGGAAAGGTCGCGGAGACAGCAACCGGCCCCAACAGCACGGAGATCGCCGGCCTCGTCCGCGGCTGCGTCAAGACCGTCGTCTCCGGCACCACCCACGCCAAGGACCCCATCTACACCAAGGTCGGCTACGTCCTCGGCCTCCGCGTCTCCCCGAGACACAGGTACGTACGTACGTGCAAGTAGCCCAACAAGAAACTAACGTACTACACCGGCCGGCCATTAGCTAGCTAATTATACCTGTTTTCGATCTGCCAATGTCGTTATCATCAAGAATGTGACTGGAGTGGCTGCTGCAGGAGGAAGGGGGTCGGGAAGAAGCTGGTGGACCGGATGGAGGAGTGGTTCCGGCAAACGGGGGCGGAGTACGCGTACATGGCGACGGAGCAGGACAACGAGGCGTCGGTGCGGCTCTTCACCGGCCGCTGCGGCTACGCCAAGTTCCGCACGCCGTCCGTGCTCGTGCACCCGGTGTTCGGCCACGCCCTCCGGCCCTCGCGGAGGGCGGCCATCGTGTGGCTCGAGCCGCGGGAGGCCGAGCTGCTCTACCGCTGGCACTTCGCCGGCGTCGAGTTCTTCCCCGCCGACATCGACGCCGTGCTGTCCAACGACCTGTCGCTCGGCACGTTCCTGGCCGTGCCGGCGGGGGCGCGGTTGGAGGGCGTGGAGGCGTTCCTGGCCGCGCCGCCGCCGTCGTGGGCCGTGCTGAGCGTGTGGAACTGCATGGACGCCTTCCGCCTCGAGGTGCGCGGGGCGCCGCGCCTGATGCGCGCCGCGGCGGGCGCGACGCGGCTGGTGGACCGCGCGGCGCCGTGGCTCGGGATCCCCTCCATCCCCAACCTCTTCGCACCGTTCGGGCTCTACTTCCTCTACGGCCTCGGTGGCGCCGGCGCCGACGCCCCCCGGCTCGCCCGCGCGCTGTGCCGCCACGCGCACAACATGGCACGCGACGGCGGCTGCGGCGTCGTGGCCACCGAGGTCAGCGCTTGCGAGCCCGTCCGCGCCGGGGTGCCGCACTGGGCGCGGCTTGGCGCCGAGGACCTCTGGTGCATCAAGCGGCTCGCAGACGGCTACAGCGCGGGGTCGCTCGGGGACTGGACCAAGGCGCCGGCCGGGCACTCCATATTCATCGACCCGAGGGAGTTTTAGGCAGATATAAATCATATGCTTAGGTCTCTAGTTTTTTTTCCCTCGCCCGTCGGATGGCGTAGCTAGAGTGGCTTTCCAGCTCAACATTTTGCGTTTTCAAACATGTGCTGGTACGTTTAGGCGTAATTTCTGCTAGAACCTTCGCTAGTTAACGTTTCCTTTGATGTGAATACAGCTGCTGTTCCATCTACTTGGATGGAAATGGGAGCAGCTGCCTAGTTGTTACCGGTTCATGTGGGACCAGAGTGGAGACCAGCCTTTTAGTACCTTCTCCTTTTGTGTCCTTTTCAGAGAACTAGAAAGGTTTGTTAGATTTGCTTCTTTTGTTTCGAGGATATATGCATCGTTCCCCACAAAGTTTAGCTTATGCGTATAAGTAGGGGTCGTTTGGAGGGTTTCTCCCAAAACGGCTTTACCACAGAAGCCAAACCATTTGGGAGGGTTTCTCTAAAACGGCTTCACCGCAGAAACCAAAACTAGTGAAGCTAAAGAATGCCTTCATCCGGCTTCTAGTTTATTTTTACACCTTCACGCTACATTGTCTCGATATGCATAAAATAGGTGAAGCTGAAGCCGATAAAGCCCTCCTAAGCGAGCCTGCAGTGACTTCTCTAGCAAAGGTTAGATGCAATTGTCAAGATAATCAGATCTGATGATGAAATGAGAACATGATCCTAAGATTCTACTCCTTTTTTCTTTCTGTTTTACAGTGTTTTTTAGTTTTTTTTCATTATTGGAGGATTGACTGCGCCAAGGGGCGGACTTGGAATTAACTGCGTCAGTGCGGCGGCGCCCCGTTTCATGCGGATGCGAGGGTCGCCGTATGCAGCGGCGGAACATGAGCTAAAACAAGATGGGCCAGTTTAGCTCAGTCTCATAGATTCGTGCTCATAGAATCATCCAAACAAGCATGCTGATGCAGATTTACGCTAGGGTATTACATGGAGAAAGCGGGCTTATAGTGGGGTAGCGCGTGAAGAAAGTAGGGGCCGGTGCCCAATTTCGCCTCCACGACGATCCGCCCCTGGTCCTCCGCCCTTGGCCGTACGTGGTTAAATCTAAAGTTTAGCATCGTCACGTCAAACAAGAATCTTACCATTTGGAGTATTAAATAAAATTTATTTACAAAACTTTTTGCACAAATAGATGCTAATTTGCGAGATGAATTTAATGAGTCAAATTAATCCATAATTTGCTATAGTAACCATCCGCTAATCATATACTAACGTACCTTATATATTCGTGTCGCGAATTAGTCTAAAAGTTCTACAATTAATTTTGTAATTAGATTTTCTTTAATATTTTTAAATAATAAGATTTTCTTTAATATTTAGTCCATAAAACCAACATCTCACCCCCGGCGTTTTGACCAAATCTAATCGCGCCCTGGTAGCGACTAGCGATCGCAACTCAATCATGGCGCCGGCCTCTGAGACGGAGCTGTTCGCGTACAGACGGAGCTGATCGGCCTCCGAGACATCTACTCCGACGACGGTACACTGATCTTGCATTGGCCTTGTCCGGTGACAGATGGCGACATCTGTCACCGGACAGACATCTGTTGAGGGTCAAGGACTGGGCTTTCTGAATGGAGCTCTGAAAAGCTAGGGCTACTGGCTGCATGGCCCTAGGGCATGTGCCGTGATGTAACTTGTGATGACCTCACATGCAGAGCTAATTCAGAGAGAATCTTGACCGGGTGGCGTTTATGAAAACTGAAACATATAGGGGCTGATCTGACATGTTTGTAGTAGCCTCGTAGGTCATCAAGTTTAAGAGGACATGTCTAATTGTGGATTTGTGGTGAGTTTTGATGTAACGTAGATGGATAGACCTCTGTAAGTTTGACGATCTAGTTTTCCTCCGGGTACCACTAGCCATTTAGCTCCGGGAATTATACAAGAAAAACATTGTCTTGCATTCGCCTTGCCTGATTCCATTGCTACAAATAAGCTTTTTTTGTTTGTGAGGAAAACAATGCATTTTATTAACCAGGAACATGATTACAATAAAGTTTGAGTAGCTCACAATATAATAATACAACTTGGAACACTCGCTCTTGAGACAGCACAATGTGCCGTTCGTCTTAGAAGAACTCCACTGGCGCTCTTTAGTTCAACCACAGCAGAGTTTTTCTTTAAAAAAATGACGTGTTTTAAAGGAACTAATACTAATAATTGAATTAAACAAAATCGGTGGACACGCCGCTATTCGCACCCTGTCCTCGTTCTCGTCAACGCTGCCGCACCCATGGCTTAAATTAGACGCCCCACCTGTCCCAGCCACCGCCGCCGCTGCAAGCAGAAGCGGCTCGAAGCTGTTCCGATCGCTGGTCCTGAACTCCCCTAGGCCTTGGCCGTGCCTGCTGTGGCTCCTGCCGTCCTACGCAGCAGGGCGGCACCCGGCAGGGCTCCCCTTGCCTACGGCCTCCTCGCTACGGTGGGCCGCGCTGTTACAAACCGGCCTGTACGTGGCAACCTCGATCTGCTACCGACCGATATTCGTGGGGTCCTAATTTCAGGTCTGGACCATGTGGAGCACTACTGAAGATCCAACACTTTACCGACCATACGCTCGTTCAGCAACAGTGTGTCTGTGTCTGTAACCTTAGCATATGTGGCATCTTCAACCTCAACAACGTACGAGAAGAAGATCCTCTGAAGATCACAGATCCTGGACGGCATCATCATTCACTCGCTAGGAGGATCCATTTCTGATACAGTAACGCCTTTTAGCTTCAGTCACAGCGAGGGCCCATCTCATCTGGATGGATACGATCACATGCATTAGTGGCAACGAAACAGTGTGCCAAGCAAGTACCTCATCCGTTCTAAATTATTAATTATTTTAATTTTTCTAGATTTATAGACTTCACTGTACGTCTAGATATAAATATATATGTAGATCACAACAAAAACTATAAATCTAAAGAAATAAAAATAACTACTAGTTTGGGACGGAGGAAATATACAGCCTGTGGCGATCCATAGCAGTGATCACTAACTAGTTCGGCAGGTTTTGTAAACAAGTTTGGGTTGTTAATAAGGTTGATGTGACCAAAATTATTTAAACTTTTATAGTTATCAAAGAGTGGGCATAAATCAAAGACCCGGTTAATTGCCGAAGGAAGACACGCAAATATAATTGTGTTGCAGAGCCCATATACGCAAAGCTACTACATGTACAGTACGGTTGGAACACATCTTCTAGAAAGTGTAGTTTGTTTTGTTTACATTATTATTGAGAACAGCAGATGCGAAACAAATCTTCTTTAGAGTGAGCAGATGTCCAGATCGAATATCCGCTAATGTAACCGATTTGCCGTATATTCTGATAAAAAATTAGAATGAATCTACACAAGACACCAAGATCGGAATATATGGACGTCAGAATATATTCTACAGTAAAAAATGCAAGAATAAAATCACTAGAGATGCACCTTTAGAAAATCTTTACGGTTCAACTTTGGCTGGGTGAATGGAAGAACAGAATTTTGCAAAGCGGGTAACGTTTGGCCTCTATGTCTCTTTTCGTCACCGGCTCATGGTTAACTGGCACATTTCTTGTTGACCTTGATCGACGGTTGCTGCATTCCAAGGTATAGAAGCACACGCATAGGCACTCTTCATGCTTGCAAGGCCGTTTTTGGTTGGGCATTCTAGAATGGAATTCCTTCCTAAATTTTAGAAGCGGGAAAAAAGGAACTTGATGAAGAAACTAATTTGAAGGCAGCCAGTAATCTGGACGGCACCACCTAATGGGCCTATTTTGTTAATGTAAGAAGGCCTAAGCGCTGCCCATCCCGACCCGCCCGTTCGGCCATGTATAGGCCAGGGAGGGGTATTTGGCCTTGGGCCTTTTCCTCACTCGGCCTGTTCATCATCCGTTGAACGTACTACTAATACCTAACCGTCTAAGATCCCCAAGAATGGTTTCCAATCGCCAGTTTGCCGCCCCCGCGCTGCATCCGGCGCCGCCATCTCTACCGTCCCCGCTGCTACCAGCGCCGCCGTCATCAGGTATGGAACGCCGTCCTGACTGGGTCATCCTCAACACCGTGGCCGTCGTCGGCCGCCACAGTAATAGTACCATCGCCAGCGACAGCACCAGGAACGAGAGGACCATCGAGGTGTCGTTCTCTCTCCAGCACCCACCACATCCTCTTCCATCTTGTTCGTGCACAGCTCCGACATGAACCTCGCCCTGCCCCCCCGAAATCGTCTTCACGGTGGATGACCTCCTCCTCCCCTCCGTCAACATGGGATCGGGATCTTCCTCTCCCTCTCGCCTGACGACTGCGACTACTTCGTCTACCGGGCTCATGCCACCTGCCCGTCGCTCCAGCTGTTGTGGCGGCCTCACCCCTACTTCAACAGCTTCCATGCCGGCCTCCTTCCTCGTCCGGATGGCCACTACACCGTCGCCGCGTTGATCCCTACAGGCACTTATAACCAGTTCAAGCTCCACCTGTTCCACTCCGAGTCTGCGATCCAGGGTTGGAGTAGCTGTACGTTGTCTGTGGAGGCGCCACAGAGGGAGTTCCCAGTAAAATCCCTGTAGACTCAATTAGGCTTCATCGGCATTACACAGGTAAAGTGATAACCATCGGAGGGGAAGGTGGTACCATGGGCTGGGTTGATCTTTGGCGTGGCGTCGTCTTCTGCGATGTTCTACACACCAAACCGTACGTCCCTCCGTGGTGTGCCTCTTCCCTTGCCATTGAAGGAGCTGAGCTATAACCAGGGGAGAGGATTTCCATTCGGCACTGCAGGGCAACGCCGGGGCATCTCTTTCATTCGAGATGACGACAAGGGCCATGGTTGCCTCAAGCTTCTTCACTTGGAAATCAGTGACGTTCGCCTTCCCGGCTATGACGACGAAACAGGGGCGCCATCCTTCAGAGTGGATAACTGGGTGTTAACCACGTGGAGCAACACACGGATGACCGACTCCTACGAGGATTGGCATCAGGACTACATGCTCCAAGGTTCTGACATCATAATCGATGACCCAGCCATTTCCCATGTGCTGGACTCCTCTGGATTGCTACCGGAGCAGCTGGCCTTGCACAACTTGCCAATGTCTCAGCCTGCTCTCTGCTCCTTGAATAATGATGAAGAGGAAGTCGTTTACTTGGTGGCCAGGAAGAAATATGGGCACCTGGGGGCATGGGTTGTTGTTGTTGATATGTGTAACACCCTAAGGTAATTTCCTCAAATTTTAATTAATTTATTTGGGCTCGAATAAATTTTCCAGAGTTTTCTCTAATTTATCTCGTATTTAAAGTAATTTTATAACGCAAGAAAATAAAATTTATCATAGGATTAAAGTGTTTGTGCATTCATGCCGCAGCATTGTTTTAATTGTGTTGACTTTATAGATTTGAATTCAAATTGTAGTTTGAATTCAAATAGTTTGTTTGAATTAGTGAGTTAGAAAAACAAAAGAAGAAAAGGAGAAGGAAAGAAAGAAGGCAGCCCAGCCCAGCACTCCTCCCCTCCTCTCTCCCCTTTCCATCCCGGGCCCCCTCTTTCCCTTCCCGCATGGGCCACCCGAGGCCCAGCAACCCCTCCTCCTTTTCCTCTCCTCCGCATGGGCCAAGCCGGCCCGTTGCTTTCTCCCACCAGCCCGAGCCAGCGCTCCCCCGCTCTCCCTCCTCTCTCCCTCTGCCAGCCGGGCCCCACGCGTCAGCTTCCTCCCCTTCCCCTCCGCAACGGCCGGGCAGCTCTGCCGCCGGGGCCTCCGCGCCGCCCGCGCCTGGGCCCGCATGCCGAGGGGTCCGCCGCCCCATAAGTGGAACCCCCGACCCCTGCGCCCTCATCTCCCCACCCGTGCTCCGCCGCCTCCAACCCTAACACCCCGCCCGTACCACAGCAACGGCGCCGCCGCCGTTGCCGCCCCTGCGTCGCCAAATTCCATCCTCGCCGGCGCAGCTTCGGCCTCCCCAAGCCCGGCACGACCTTCCTCACCTGTGGGCGCCGCCGACCGAGGCACCTGGAGCCCTGCGGCCCACCCCAAGGCCACCTGCCACGAGCTCCCACCTCCCCTCACCGCCGCGGGTAAGGCCCTTTCCGTCGACCGCCCCCTCCTGTGCCGTATGCCCGTGCTAAGACCCCCAGTAGGATCCCAGGGTCACGCTAGTGCTGCGCCGTGCCTGGCTCGGCTCAAACCCGAGCCGGAACCCCGACCGTGCCGCTCGCCGGCGACCCCGTGCCGCCTCTGCCGTGGGGAGCATCGCCCCGAACCCCAATTCCCCATGCTGGCTGCCCAGACGGGTTCGCCGTCGTCATCTCTCCCTCCCCATGCTAGCCGTACCCCGAACCGAGGCCGGAAGCGCCCAGTCGCGTTTCTCCGGCGATCGCCAGTCGCCCGCCGCCGCGGAGACGAGCTCCGGTGAGCAGCGCCGCCAGCCGCGCCCCCTTCTGTTCCTGGCCGTCCGATCGGAAATCCACGGATGAGATTAGATCGGAGCCTCATTGAACCGTGACCCTTCGATCGCGATCCAGCGGCCTAGCGTTGCCCGTACCGGTTCGCGGGTCAGATTTGATCCGAGCCGTCTGTTTCAAATCCTGCGCTCGGGATTAGATCTAGATCGTGGTTAGATCCCAACCGCCAGATCCCGATCCAAGGGCTGAGATCCACAGATACCCCTTCGGTTAATGGATCTAATCTCAGCCGGCCGCCTTAGATCTAACAGTCCAGATTAAAGCCTACCCTTTCAGCCTTGTTCTTTTGCTAAAGAACCCCCGGATTTTCTTGGAATCAACCCGCAGTCCACCCGTAGTTCAAAACTAATTACGGTTAGATCCTGTTTTATCCGTTTAGGCCCCTGGCCCCTTTGGAAATTGAACCCGCCGTCCAAGCCATGCCTTTTCACGTGCTAGCCCCTGAGTCTATGCTTTATTTACGTTTTAGTCCTCGGTTTTTGTCCAGAAGCCCCTGGAAGTCCTGTTTTTCTTACAAATAGGTCCCTGGATCCTGTTTTAAGCGTAGTTTTCGCGTTTTAGCTCCGTTTTAGGTGTTCTTTATATCCACGCGATCGTTGTAACGCGTAGATTAGTTCTAGGCTAGTTTCATGTGCTGTTCTATTGAATTGGTGTACTGTTTTCTTATAGTTTGCTATTGTGTGTGCATGTGTGTATGTGTGGACTATGCTTGATGATCGTGAGTAGACGCGGAGCCTTTGGAGCAGTACCAGGAGCAGCCGTCTTCCGAGCAGTTCGAGCAGCAGCCGGGAGAGTACGAGGAAGGCAAGTATAACATGAACCTCCTATCACTTTTAAATACAATTTCATACTGCATTTAAATTCTGTATGCCTATAAGGATTTCCTAGCCACTTTATATCCTATATATATATCCTTTGGGTTGCATTGTGGTTAGTTGTGCTAGGTTGCTGCGCTATAACACATTTGGTCCTTTTTAATTAATTTGATTAATGGTCTTATGCAACTTAATTCTGGAGCCGACCCTCTGTGCTGTGTGCTTGAGTGGTTTGTGCGTCCTTAAAAGATGTTTTTGTTAGAAACATGGTTTAGGGGGCCAGCACGGTGCTTAGTGCTTGGTTGGCCACTCTCCATAAGGACCGGTTCATAGAGCGACAACCTGGGACAACCGCGCAACCACAAGACTGGAATGGGACGGTCTTGACTTACTAATTAGGTCGTGTTGGTTCGGGAGTAACTTACCTGCGTGGGCAAGAGGGGTGGTAAGCTTCAATGGTCCCTGCTCCTCCGGCTTGGTCTGTGCTGTGTGTCTTGTACCCCCGGAGGTGGGCCCCATCGTTGCTGATCCAGAATCCTTAGCGGTTACACCTTACCAATGTGATCCTTTGTAACGGTCTCGTAGTGTGCTTGCTAGCCATCTCATCTAAGGAAGTGTGATGAACAACTAGCGTAGCTCACGACTTGTGGGTAAAGTTGTGCAACCTCTCGAGAGTGTAAAACTGATATATCAGCTGTGCTCACAGTCATGAGCGGCCCAGATCCTCCGTCTGATTAGTGGGGTTATCAACCTTTGACGAGGGCGATTCCCCGGGTGGTTTTGGTTTGGATGGTTCTCAGTAGTTCTTAATTAATACTGACTAATTTATTATGCAATTGGGTTTATGGTAATTCATCCACTTGTAGTAATTAGCTTTAATAAAATTTGCCAAGACTAAAAGCTAATGCAGTTGAGTCAGCCAGCCTAGAGCCTCATAGTTTGTGTTATACTTGTTGAGTACGAGTTTGTACTCACACTTGCCTCTCTACTCTTCTGTTCTATTTCGGATATCTTCGACTGCTGCTCAGTGCCCGGCAACGTGGAGGACTACGTCAGCGGCTTCGACGACTTCTAGGCGTTTGTCTCCCAGTCGACGTCCCTGTGGCGCCCAGCTCTTCATGTATCTCTTTTACGCTTCCGCAACTCTTGAACCGATTCTTGATTCGGTTGTAATAAAATAATTCATTTATTGATTTATCTACGATTTATATTCATGTTATTCGTGACATGTGTTGTGATATCTTGATAATCTGTTGTATATATGCGTGACTTGATCCTGGCGCATATATGATTGCTCGATTTATGTTCTTATAAATCGGGTGTGACAATATGGCAAGCTGTGGAGAAGTTTGGTGATCAAAAACAGCTTGATTCAGAAGTCATCTATTGCTCTAGTATAATTTCCAAGTACATGGATCAAGCGACTACCCCAGGTAGGTAATTTTAGTTTCTTTCTTGTGTTATTGCTTCAAATGCCTACTCCTGTGACTTCCATCTGCTTGGTTTCTAATTACCCATTATAATAATTAACACTATATAGTGATGCGTCCTCAACAACTTTCCATTGTGGCATGTATCAGTGATGAAATGCTTTTGTTACCTGCTTGGTTTCTAATTATATAATTTTTCATTATTGTGATATATTTGATTTTACATCGCCATCTGCTTCTCTGCTTTGAGTACGCATGGCTTTCTAGTATATGGCTGGTGATTGAACAGTATCTATCTTTTATTGAAATCGTACATATGTGATATGTGATGAACCCTGATCACAGTTAGTACTACTACTGAATCGTTGGCCTCAACTAATAAGCGGCAGCCGCGTACACTGGTCTCTGCAAGAAAAGTCGCTTTCATCTTTTGCCTATCCCTTCATCTCTTCTTCATCAGAAGTTCAAATCGCTTGATTAATCACGATTAATTAATAAATAATTAAAAAGTTCCTGAGCACCTATCAGGTGCATTGATTGTGTTGTATTGGCTACCACTTGACTGATCAGTCAATTAATCGTTAACTAGTGAGTTATTAGCCATGTCTAGTCGACCGACTAGCTGGTGGTGCTTATTTAACATTTGATTGCTGGCTTTATTCATGTTGCTGATCACTTGTTCTTACTTCTTCTTATAGTTTTGACCTGTTGTCCAGTTTTTAATTTTTTTTGTTGATTTGTTCATTATGTTGCAGGCTTCCTGTTCCCATTTTCAAGCAAAGAAATTCGCAATTACATGTTGAGCCCAAACCAAGTAAGTAACCAACTCATGATCTTTGTATTCTATGTATTTAGGGATGCAAGTGGGTACCCAACGGTGTTTTATAGGTCAACTAAATAATTACGATGGTATGCCATCCGAGCTAATTTCTACTTCTAAATTAATTTATTTTATTAAATTTTTGGATCGACCTGATGATCCAAAATAAATATAACTTGCATCCCTATACCTACTCCATCTTCTGATCTACTACTAAATAGGCAGCCGATTAGACAAAAAATAGGCTGCCCTTCGCTCACTAGCCCAATACTAATCGTGACTTAGTCAGCAGTTATTGGTGCCCATGGAAATGCAATAGGTTGTGAACTCGGTCAAATTATTGTTCCCTATAAAAAACGAAGAAATATTGCATATTACTTCAGCACAGTATTTATGTTGTTTAATTGTATGCTATAACAGTTGGTAAGGATGATGAGGAAAGGAATAATGAAGCCGGTGCTGTGGAGACACGGGGATGGAACGATGGAGTTTAGGCAGCATGACTAGGGTTATGCTCCAGTGATGCGCGTGTTGCTCACTTCTTGTTGACCTTGATCATGGGTTGCTGTATTACAAGGTATAGAAGCACACACATACACACTCTTCATGCTTGCAAGGCCGCTTTTGGGCATTCTAGAATGGAATTCCTTCTTGAATTTTAGAAGCGGGAAAAAGAAGAACTTGAAGAAACTAATTTGAAGGCAGCCAGTAACTTGGACGGCACCACCTAATGGGCCTATTTTGTTAATGTAAAAAGGCGGAAGCGCTGCCCGGCCACCTCTACTGGTCTCCCGGCCCATGAATGACGCGTGGGCGGGAAGGAGTGTAGGCGCGCGGTAGGAATGAATGGCCCAGAAAGAGCTGAAAGAAGGAGAAAAGCCCATGTCACACATTAGCTGGGCGGGGCGCAGAGAAAAGCGGAGCCCATGTGTTGTCAACGCGCAGTCACGGCCTTGTAGGAACCCAGCCCTGCCCATCGGCTAATGCAAGGCCTTGTTTGGTCCAGCACGGGGCATGAACAACCAATCCGATTAGCGCAGCACCCCTCAAAAAAAAAAAGAATCAGATTAGCGCAGCGGCGATCGGGAGCCGTCAGAGGAGAACAGTGCGGGCGGCTCGTAGGCCTTTTCCGACGTGGCTGGAACTGCAATCGAACGAAAGAAAAAAAAGGCTACAGCTCATAGCTACGGGACACTGACAGGTGGAGCAGTTTCGGAACTAGTCCTTTCCACGTCTAGCAAAAAAGGCTCGTGAGATCAGCAAGGAAGACGTGTATCAGAACTCTCCTGTTTTTGGACATGCCATGTTTGGCCGGCTTTGCTTTGGCTCATCGCCTTATCCCGACTTTAGCAGAGATGCAGCAGCACCACACATGCTCCAAATGGCATCTCCAGCTCCAGGAAACCCCGTCGTGGCAAGGCCAACATAGCGCACGTCACCGTGGCGTGGACCCAGAAGACCACAAGCCGAGCCCGGGACGGAACCGGTGCGAACATATCCCCGCATCCAGAACGCGCCGGGTCGCCGGCCGAACTCTCTAAGGACGCGTGCGCACCGTCGCGGACCGGTGGCGGGTCGCCCACGAAATCTTCAACGCAACACGCGACGCCGCCACGCCACGTGAAACATGCCCAACCCCACGCCCCGGCCCCGTCGTCGACGCACGCTTCCGTTCCGTCCCTCCTCCAACGCCCCGCCCATACGCGACCCAGCCGCGGACGCCGTCGTCGGCGCCACGTCCTCTCGTCGTGCGGGGGCCACTCATCGCGGCCGCCGCTGTTCGGCGCGGAAGTGGGCGGGAGGAACGGAAGCGTCATGGCGCGTACGGGCGAGGGAGGCCGGCGCGCCCCTTTCCGAACCATGCGGGCGGCCGGCCGGCCGCGGGGAGCTGTTGCGTCGAAAGCGATCCGGGGTGGCGCGAGTCGGCACGCACTTATCGGCACCGGCGGGCGGGGCGGGGGCGGGGCGGCGTCGCTGTCGGCGGCCGTTCCACCCGCTAGTGGGCGCCGCCCGTCGGCGTTCCCGAAGCCGCAACGGCCCCAGGTTTGTTGTTCCCACTTGCGGCGGTCCTAGGGTGTCGCCGCCCCGCCCCGCAACCAGCAGCCCGGCAAGTGGTGGATGGAACGGAAGCTCGTGGAATCCCGGACCTGACCAAGCTATCGCCTATCGGCAGCCAGGGATTTCACGTCGTCACTGAATACGTGAGGATCGACGAGTGGCCGGGCGGCAGAGAACTCTCTGCGAAAGGTTGTAGAGGACGTTGCTTCCGAGAGGCGGGGGGCGAAGCAGTCGGCGTGGCTCCGTTTCTTTCTTCGCATGAAAGCAAGGACAGGGGTGAACCGAGCTGGAAAGAGTGACGAGAGAACACGGATCCATCGATCGATCAACCTGCTAAACTTCAGCCAGACATGAAACAAAGGTGCTGCGAGAAAGGCATCTGATCCTTCGATAATCTTTTTTTAGCGTCTGGGGACGTTTTTCATTAAGAAGAAGAGGGAAGTTTGTTACAACGTGCTGTGTTCTTGATCAAGAGCACAGTCACCACAAATCGAAAAGACTATTACACAGTTAATAGTTCGCGACCTAAAGAACTCTCTCCTCCTATAACAGATCTTTGAGAAATTCAGAGGAAGAGCCTGTAAAGGTGTGATATTCCAGCATACTCCCACGGCCGAGCTTCATCCATAATTGCGTCAAACAACTCTGTTATGGAGAGTTTCACTTTCTGGAAGGCTCCCAATCCATTTATACTTTATGTTACAAAGCATCACTAATTCACCAGTCATCTCTGTATGAGAATGGAGTATGACCTACGGTATACTACTTACTGACAGCTAAGGATACAAGCAAGTATACTTCTCCCAAGAGGAGGAAGGCCTACGTACGTATGGGGTGTATGTGTGGCGGCTATGTATCTGACTCGCACACTCTCTCTGTACAAGAGCTGTAACAAGAACAAATCAAACAATTGTAATACTGGCACCAGACGAATGAATGAACGAATAGTGTTCCACCGAACTCTCTGCAGCTAGACCAAAAATCTTCGGACGGGTCGGATCCGCGCGCGCGGCGGCTCATGCGGTCATCAGGAGGCGGGGCTTCTTGAAGGCGAGCGGGCTCTGCACCTCCTCGTCCTCCTCCCACATCTTGCCGGCCTTGCCGCACCGGAACACGAACTCCGGCACGGCCGGGAGGTTCAGGTCGAACGCCCGGGCCGCGGAGCTGCCGTTGCCGGAGCTCCCCACCTCGGACGTCTCGGCGGCCGCCGCGGCGGCCGGGAGATCGGCGGAGGCGGCGGCGCTGCTCGCGCCGCCGTCGTAGTGCTTCCTCTTGTGCCCGCCGAGCGCCTGCCCGGTGGGGAACTCCTTGTGGCAGATGGAGCACCTGTGGACTCTGCTAGAGGCCGCCGCCCCGTCGGAGGACGCGGCGGTGGATGACGTGGCCGGCTCGCGGACCTCGATCGGCGGCGGGACGACGACGGTGATGGGGGCGGGGGACTCCAGGACGGGTGCTGCCGGAGCGCCCGCGGAAGCAGGAGGGGTCGGCAGCTTGGCACGGTGGCTGGTCTTGTGGCCCCCCAGCGCCTGGTAGGAGCTGAAGGACTTACCGCAGACGGAGCACTTGAACTCCGCGGCGGCCGGCGCCGCGGCGGGGACCGGCGCCGGCGCCTGGACGCGGTGGTTGCCGCCGCGGGAAAGCATGAGGAGGCAGAGCGCGAGGTTCTCCTCCTCGGACCGCTGGCGGCGCGAGCGCTTCCTCTTGGCCCAGCCCTGCGGCACGTGGGAGCCCTCGTCGCCGCTCGTGGCGGTGGCGCTGCTGCTCGTCGTCGTCGCCGGCGCCGGCGCCTCCTCGCGCTGCTTCTCCGGGATCACGGCGTGGAGCAGCTCCATGGAAGACATGGCGCACGGCAAGCGTAGGCTTTTTCGCTGGAGATCGACCGGAGACGAGTTCTCGGCCGCCGGTGCGACTTGTTCCCGCGGTGGCTGGCTTAGCTGTGGAGTGGTGGTTGCTTGGGCGTGTCGCTCTTCGCTGTGCTCTGGTGGTGTGTGAGTGGGGGAGAGTGAGGCTGTGGGGAGGAGGTTTTAAAGCGGTGGCGGGTGCGATGGGGCGTGGGAAGTTGCGTCGTAGGTGGGGGGAGTGAGGTGGTCGCCGGGGTGGGCGCGCACGCGGCACAGTGACAGTCAGGTGGGGCGCCGGGCGCGGTGGGGGCGCGGCGGCAGCGGGTGGGAGGCCGGTGGAGTGGCGGCGAAGGCGTGTGGTGGGGTTGGGCCTCGTCTCACTCGGGTCAGTCGGGTGGGTGGAGTGGAGTGGAGGGAGGCGGCAGGCGGCAGGCAAGGCAGGTACTCGGCGGCAACGAAAAAGTCGTGGTCAACGTGGAGGGGAAGACACGGGGAGAGGGGGAGGAGGCGAAGGGGAAGCCGGGGAGCGCAACTTGCCGAGCGCCGTGGTGGAACGAGAACGACGACTGGATCGGTAGTGTGGAGGGGAGTGTGGATGTGGGAGGAAGTGTGGCGAGGGCTGACCGAGGCGGCTGCGTCGCCGTGGATGGATGTGAGTTGCGGTCGTCGCCGGTTGCGGATGCATACCCGACCCCGCCGATCACCCGCTAAGCCACGCTTCATTTCATTTCATTTTCGCCGCTGAACGTGGCCAGATGGGCTCACGAGCTTGGAGGGAATTAATAAGCAATTAACAATGGATTAGGCTTTCTTAGTTCAGCTAGAGTGAACTAGGAGTTATAATCTGTCAAAAACTTCTGCTGGTGCTTTTTCTCGAAGCGGGAAAAAAATTGAAGCGCGAATTTCGCTGGTGCTTATATTACTACCTGTCTCCTTGGAATGTTACTATGTTATTGGTATGACAAGTAATTTTCTAGTTTTCGTAGGAAAAAAAAAGGTAACCTAGGTTGAATAAACGTCATGCTTACCTCAGAGCTTCGTGTGATTCAGAGCCTGAACCTCAAATGGTGCGCTAGCTACAGCTAGTTTCTTGTGCTGCAGGTCAACAGGAGTGCAAAATGAAAATTGAGTCAATCCTTCTCGCTATAATAATACTAGCACGCCACTGGCAGTGGTGGGAGCAGAGGACTGCGCAAGTCTGAAAGCATTTTGAAGCACATGCGTAAACTTGCAAAGCCTGAAAGGGTCTTCGCTTTGCCTGTTCGCCCCCTGTTACGGTTACAAGTCCAAACCAAACCAAACCAAACCGACCCGGCAGCAAGTCGCAGGCAGGCAGACCGCGCGATGGGGCCGCAGGTGCGTGCATGGAAGATTCCAACCTCCAACAGACCGGTCACCGCGGGGGGTCGCTTAAAATAGCCCGTTGCCTATGAGCTTCCGTCGGCCGAAGTGGCATCACTTACATGCAATGGATCTTCTGCGTCAGCTGGGTAGGCAGGCCGTGGCGCGGCTGCCACGGTTTCTCTAGATGGGCCCGACGGCCGCTCCTGCTGGCACGCGTACTGTCACAGCCAGACGTCATCCACGTAAGCAGGTGGAGGAGTTACTAGGAAGGAGGATGTTAAATTAGACCCAAGGTGTTGCCTTTTCTTCAGAAAGCCCAAGAGGCAAGGATTTGAGCACTTGAAGGGGTTTATATTGTTGAAACGGCAAATTCATGTGGCGTTTCCAGTTTATCCTCTCCCAGCAGCCAGCAGCGCCTTTTTACGTGCTAACAATGGCAGCATGACGTTTTATCCTTGCAATTTGCAAAAACCACCTCATGTGGTCAATTAGAAGCCTGCCACCGTACCACCACTAACAGATAAGCATGGCGCCCTATTTGTTAATACCACGCACCTGTTGTCCCTAGCAGCCTCTGCTGTCACTCGATATGTCACGTTGCCCACCACGCACCTAACACGCCGCTCGCCTCTGGATTAGTACGTACTAGGAGCAAGCAGCTACTGGCTACTGCAAGTTGGCACATGCGTGGGAGAAACCAAGTCCTCGCCCCCCCCCACACTCCACGGACTAATCCCCCCTACGTCCCCGCGGACGCCACGCCCACGTAGTACGATCGCGCCCGTGACCCGACGCCCCGGCGCATCTGTTCGGCGTCCGGGCCGCGCTGATTGGCTCCTCGGCGCAGCCGGCAGCCGCTCGAGTCCGCCGTTGGTCCGTCCGCCCCCGGACCTTTTCCATTCCATTAAGGCGGGCCGGCCGGTCACGCGGGCGCGAGCCAGCGCGCCTCGGTTCGGTGCACGGCCGCGCGGCGTCGGCGTCGGCTTCCGTGCGGGGGCAGCTCGGCAAGCGACACGTCCCCGTCCGCGCCCCGGCGAGCCGGGGGGCCTAGCTGCGTGCCGGCCCGGGTGGGTGTTCTCCACCCGATCCATTTCCCCACGTGTTCCTCGCGCGCCTTCGCGTCCCGGCCGGGCACGTACGTCCGCGCGCAACGTACGCCACGGGCCACGGCCCGCCTAATCGCGCGATTGGATCGACCGGCGCGAGAACGCGAGAGGGCGGCCGGCGGCCTAACCACCTGCCTGCCGTGCCCTGGTTGTTTATCGCTGGGAGATGGCTGGTCGCTACTGACTACTAGTAGTACTAGTAGCTAGTGGCGCCAGCGCCCAGTGGCAGCAGCAGCCGGGCGTTGCGCCGGCCGGCCGCGGTGGTTGCGCGCGGCGCGACGTGTCGCGGCGCTGGATCTCACACGGGCCGCGGGAGCGGGGTGCTCTGCTCCCACGAGGCGGCGACGCAAATCTGAACGGGAATCTCGCGGTGGTTGCGCGGTTGGCGCTCGTGGCTGCCGATCTAGTCTGCGATGGAGAAAGCACCTGCCTACCTGTGGCCTATAAACGGGATTAGTAGCAGGAAAAAGTCTGGGTTCGTTAGAGAGTACCAGCTGCTGCTCTCGAAGCACAGTCTGGCCTCACTCTTTTTCTCTGTCTTGGGTGGCTTCTTCTTTTTTCTTGCTGACTGCTGGAACCATTTTTTTTTAGAAGAACTTTTTGGAACCAATTGAGAGCGTCCGCTATCTCTCTCGAATCTCCCCGCGTGGAGAGCAACCGACAACCTCGAATCTGGCCCACTATGTTCTTTTCTTCGCCTTCGGCCCAACAAGCCTGGACCAGATTCCTAAGAGCAAAAAAAAAGAATTTCATAAGGAAATGTCTGATTTTTTTAGAGGGGAGGGGCTAAGAAATATAAAAAGTGTCGGCACCCTGGTTAGTGGTTAGCACTACTCCTATGTGCTAAAGAAACAACTAGAGACTTCATTTATTGCCTTATTTTCTGAGGGATACTACTAAGTAATAGTATGTGGCTCAGTTGGGCTGGTTCAGTGACTGTTTGGTTTGGGGTTTTACTTCTAGAGTATCTTTTTCTGACTTTGACAAAACATTACCAACCACACTGTCATTCATCAAGTTGGTTCGATCAGGACTTGAAAGGAATCTAGAGTATACGATTGATCTCTACTCCCTCCATTCCAAAATGCATAGTATTTGTTATACATTTAGAAATAACATATGTCTTGGTGCATAGCAAAAGTTATGAACTTAGAAAAATTAAAACAAACTACATTTAAAATGGAGGGAGTGAAACTCAACACTTGCGAAATCAGAAGGGCCATCAGTAATGTTGGTTGAAGCATTGGTGCTAAATGGAAAGTCCAGGAGCAAACTAAAATGCATGACAGCTACAGAATCTCCAGCATCGCAGTTTGCAAGACTGTCAACATGTATACGTGCTTCCAACGCCTAGGTCCAAAGATATGGAAATTGCCCTTGATGCAAGTCAAAAGAATTTAGCCAATAGAAACGTCCAGGACAACGTTTTCTTCTTATTTCAAAAAGAAAAAAAAACAGTACGAACATGAACACTTAACCAACTAAGCTGTTCATTATCTCAAAAAAGAAGTATCAATAATGATCTAACACGATGACGCGTTAGAGTATGTTTTTCAGGGCGATTTTGATCTGTGTAGGACAACTTGATCATACAGTATACATCTTCAAATGATTGCTCTTCGGTTGGTATAATTTAGAGCTCTCACACTTTGGAAAGGACGAAGAGGCGATTCTCCACACTCAAACGTCCAAAACTACACAAAAAATGGAGATACAAGTTCAAGGCTGGCTCCGGCCAATCCAGTTTGTGATTTTGCAATTTGCACGCATGGACTAATGGTATGGACTTGCCATTCCTAGATGTTCCAAAACCAGATGGAGACAGCTATGGAGACCATGTCGAGCACAACTTTGGGATTCAGAGCCTGCTTGCAGTTGACAGACAAATGATCACTCTGAAACACACTCCCTCTGAATATTGTTTGTGCAAATAGAATGACCAGCTATGCATGTGCAGCTTAGTATAAGGGCGTGCAAGTGAGGCATCACAATCACCATGCAGCTGTCTCCGTTCCCGTTTCAGTTTACTTGCCTCCACGATCTCTCCGCTCGATTATTCCTTCACAAAATTCGACCTGCAATT